>NW_022900951.1:39847810-39863622 GCF_012274545.1 Fukomys damarensis | reverse complement strand
GGGGGTGAAGGGAGGGTGGGGACAAGGGGAAAAAATGAGAAGCAAGATCTGTCATGTAAAGGTGCAAGATCCCAGTAATGAATGTAACTGTACTGTATACATAGAATGTACCAATAAATTCAATTTAAATTTTTAAAAAAGCAGCCAAGTATTTTGCATCAGAATAATAGGAAAGATTGCTTGAGGGCATCTCAGTAATCAGCAATACCCTATCCTTCCCAGGGTCAAGAGTACTAAAGAATAAAGGTAAACTCCTTTGAAAGATGACTACTCCTGTGTTCTCCATAGCACAGGGTGGCACAGGTGACAATTCAAAGATCGACCTGATTGAAGATGAGACTAGCACGCAAGAGGAGTTTCATTTGAGGGCTGAAGTGTTACACTACCATAGATACTGGCTCAGGCCAGGAGGATCATAGGAATTATATTCTGTGGCAGGAGGCTTGATTGGAGGGTATAATATTGAGAGGAAGTGGACCTGAAGGATATGGCATTTAGTCCAGTGGTATGCTAGAACCCATGCACTGCTGCCTACATCCAGCAGAAATAACTAATCTGGATTACTGTGGATCAATATCTGGATAATCTAAATCTCTTCACCAAAATCATAGATATCATGCTCTAGTTAAGAGAAGTTCATAAGTGGTTCACCGTATCCAGTTGATATTTGATGCCATTGTTGTTGCTGACTTTACTACTATTTCCAAGATGAAATAGTTGTTGCTGTGGTCAATTATCAATTAATGAGAGACACATTATGAACAGCATGAGAACATAAAACATGGGCCCAACAGCTATTAGATGACTTGAAGAAGACTAATATAAGAGCAATTAGAATTAAGGAAAAATCAGATGGCAACACACAAGACATAAAATATCTGTTTACAAAAGTAAATAGAGAATTTTCCAGATGTGGAAAAAGAATTTAACATATAGGTAAATACAGCATATGGAACCCCAAATAGCCATGATCAGAAAAAAATCCACTCCACACCACAAAATAATTAAAATAACAGAAGTACAACACAAGAACAGAATCTTAAAAGCTGCTAGAGAAAAGCAAAAGGTCACCTATAAAGGAAAACCTATCAGCATTACAACAGACTTCTCACCACAAACCTTAAAAGCATGGAGATCTTGAAATGAAGTGTTTCAAGCTCTCCATGTGTAAGCTGTTATTCCCCCCACCAAAAAAAGAAAACAACTTCCAACCCAGACTGTTCCATCCTGAAAAATTATCTTTAAAATTTGATGGAGAAATAAGCTCTTTCCATGATAAACACAACCTAAAGAAATTTAGGGGCTGGGGATTTAGCTCAGCAGTTTGGTGGCCTGCCTTGCAAGTGCAAGGACCCAAGTTCAATCCCCGGTACCAAAAAAAAAAAAAAAAAGAAAAGAAAAAGAAATTTATGACCACTGAATCAACACTAAAAAACTTCTCAGGGATATCCTAGAAGGAGAAAATGAAGCTAAGAATGCCAAAAGATCCAATAAAATGAATGCTTCATGTAGTGCCTCAAATGGAGAAGAAAGCAAAACAGCAACAGGAAAATAATACAATGACAGGAATAGGTCAATGCCTATAATTAAAACTATCAATGTCAATGGACTAAATTCTCCAACCAAAAGACACAGAATAGTATAATGGATCCAGAAACAAAGTCCAAAGTATGTTGCATGCAAGAAACACATTTAATATAAAAAGAAATTCATAGACTAAAAATTAAATAATAGGAAAAAAATGTCTTATGCCATAAGAACCCCAAAATAATCAAGAGTAGCTATGCTTTTTTAAGGTACAGTGCACTTTAAGCCAAAGTTATTTAGAAGAAGCAAAGAAAGACATTACATATTGGTTAATGGAACTATTCAACAGGGAGAAATAACAACTATAAATATATGTGCACCGCTCTACTTCATAAAACAAACACTAATAGACATAAAAGATCATATAAGCATTACTACAGTTATAATGAGGGACCTTAATTCCTCAGTATCACAAACAGACAAATCCACCAAACAAAAAATCAACAAGAAAATGTCAGAGTTGAATCAAAACTTCCAACAAATGGACTTAATAAATATGTACACAGTATTCCATGTGACAGCAACAGGAAACAGTGCAAATGCCATAAAACATCTGTTTACAGAAGTAATTGCCAATAACTTCCCAAACATGGCAAAATAATTTGACATACAAATAAATGAGGCATATAGAACTCCAAGTAGCCCATGATCAAAATAAACCTACACCAAGGCATATAATTGAAAGATTTCAGAAGTTCAGCACAAAAACAGAATAGTAAAAGCTGTTAGAGAAAAGAAACAAGTCACCTATAAAAGAAAGCCCATCAGAATCACAGCAGACTTCTCAACACAAACCCTTAAGGCAAGAAGAATGTGGAATGAAGTATTTCAAGTTCTAAAAGAAAACAACCTACAACTCAGATTGTTGCACCCCACAAGAGTATTTTTCAAAATCAATGGAGAAATAAGATACTTCCATGATAAAGAACAACTTAAGGAATGCATGCCCAATACACCAGTTCTACAAAATTTTCTGAAGGATATTTTAGAAAGAGATAATGAAGACCACAATTCCAAGAACACCGATAGAAATAATTCACTAGGGAGGGCAAGCAATTAAACAGAGGGCAAAGACAGGGAACCAAGAGCAAGAAAATAATGAGAAGGATAAGCAATACATACCACTTATAACTATCAATACCAACCATCAAATCACCAATCAAAAAAAAAAACCCAAACTGGCAGAATGGATCAAGAAACAAGATCCAACAACATGTTGCATAAAAGAAAGACATTTATCTCAAAAAGAAATACATAGACTAAAAGTCAAAGGATAGAAAATTATACTCCATGCAACAGAAACTCAGTAAAAAAAAACTCTGGTAGTTATTCTATTTGCAGATAATGTGAACTTCAAGCCAAGACTGATGAACAGAGATAAAGAAGGTCACTACATACTTGTTAAAGGAAACTTCCAGGAAGGAGATAACAATTATAAATATATGTGTACCAAAGATCAGTGTATACAACTAAATAAAACAAATATTAACAGATATGAAAAATCTAATTGTCACAAATAGACCAATCAACTAGACAGAAAATCGACAGATAAATATCAGAATTGAATCAAACCTTTGAACAAATGGACTTAGTTGATGTATATCAAGTGTTCCACCCCCACAACATCAGAATACACATTCTTTCCAGCTGCAACTGGGATGTTCTCCAAAATAGACTACATACTAGCCCACAGAATATGCTTAAGTAGATGCAAAGGAATTGAAGTTATCCCATTCTTAGTATCTGACTATAGTACAATGAAATTGGATATCAATAGAAGGAGAAACCACCATAACTCCATAAAAACATGGAAATTAAATAACACGTCCTTGCAAGCACAAGGACCCAAGTTCAATTCCCAGTACAAAATTAATTAATTAATTAATCAACATGCTGCTGAACAACAAATGAGCCACAGATGAAATTAAAGAAGAAATTAGACAGTTTCTACAATTAAATGATAATACTGATAAAACATACAAGAACTTATGGGATGCAATGAAAGCAAGCCTACAAGGGAAATTTATAGTGGTGAATTCTTACATCAGGAAAATAGAGTGAAAAATAAACAACCTAATGTTGAACTTCCATCTTCTAGAAAAAGAAAATTCAGTCCCAAAGCTCATCCAAGGGAGGCAATTCTGAAGATCAGAGCAGACTTAATGCATCTGAGACTAAGAAAAAAAATACAAAGACTCAATGGATTGAAGAGTTCGTTCTTTGAAAGATTAAATGAAATTGATAAACACTTAGACAATCTTATTTTTTAAAAAAAATGAAAGACTAGGGCTGGATATTTGGCTCAGTGGTTCTGCCGCCTGCCTCACATGCACAAGGGCCAGAGTTAAATCCCCAATACAAAAGAAAAAAAGAAAGAAAGAAAGACTCAAATTCATGCAATTAAGAAAGAAAAGGGTGAATTCAGAAGGGATCCTGTGGAAATCCAGAAAATCATCAATACCTCAAGAACTCTTACTCTAATAAGATAAAAAAAATACACAACGTGGATATATTCCTAGACATATATGAATTACCAAAAATGAATCATGAAGAAATTGAAATTCTAAATAATCCAATATTAGTCAGTGAAATTGAAGATATAGCAGAAAACTTACCACCAAAGAAACCCTGGTCCTGATGGTTTCACTGCTGAATTCTTCAAGATAGTTAGAGAAGATCTAATGTTACTATTCCTCAAGCTCTTTATTGAAATAGAAAGGAAAACAATACTCCCCAAATTATTCCTGGAAGTATTACCCTGATACCAAAATCAGAGAAGGACACCACCAAAACAGAAAACTATTAATCTCCCTAATAAACATAGACACAAAAATCCTAGATAAGATCCCCATATCAAAAAAAAAAATCCTAAGATCACAGCAATGAATGTAACTGTACTGTCTACCTAGAATGTACCAATAAATTCAATTTAAAATTTTTTAAAAATCCTAGATAAGATCCCCATATCAAAAAAAAAAATCCTAAGATCACAGCAATGAATGTAACTGTACTGTCTACCTAGAATGTACCAATAAATTCAATTTAAAATTTTTTAAAAATCCTAGATAAGATAATGGCAAAAAGAATGTAGCAAATCATCAAGAAGATCATACATCATGAGCAAATAGGATTCATACTAGGGATGCCAGTAATGGTCCAATATATGCAAAAGTATAAACATAATACACTATATTAACAGATCTAAAGAAAAAAAATTACCTGGTCATCTCAATAGTTGCAGAAAAAGTGTTTGACAAGGTCTAACACCTATTCATGATAAAACCCTACAGAAAATTGGAATAGATGATCTTTATCTTAATCTGATAAAAGACAAATGATGACAACTGATAGCCAACAATATACTAAATGGTAAAAAAATTGAAAGCTTTCACTCTAAAATCATGAACAAGGCAAGGATGTCCATTACCACTACTCTTATTTAATACAGTTCTCGAAATATTAGCCAGAGTTATTGAAAAAGAGAAAGAAATAAAAGGAATGAAGATAGGAAAGGAAAATTTTCAATTATCATTATTTGCAGATGACATGATTCTCTACATTAAAAGACCCCCAAAATTCCTCCAAAAGACTTCTAGATTTAATAACCGAATTCAGTCATGTGGCTAGATACAAAGTCAACACACAAAAATCAATAGCATTCCTATAACAAAATAACAAACTCCCTGAGAGAGGAATTAGGGAAACCACACCTTTCACAATATCATCCCCCCAAAAATGAAATACTTAGGAATCAATCTAACAAAAAAGTAAAAGTTCCTTACATTGAAAATGAGATTGAAGAGGGTATCAGAAAATGAAAAGATATTCCTTGCTGTTTGGTAGGAAGAACCAATATAATAAAAATGGCCATACTTCAAAAATTGTTATACAGATCCTAATCACACACTATTCACATACCTCACAAAACTAGAAAGAACATTCCTAAAATTCATTTGGAATCATAAGAGAGCTAAAGTAGCAAAACCAATTCTGAGAAACAAAGGCAAGGCAGGGAGCATCACAATCTCTGATGTGAAATTATACTACAAAGCTGCCATAATAAAAACATCATGGTACCAGAAAAGAAGGACCCAACAATCAATGGAACAGAATAGAAGATACTGAAACATCTCCACACACGCTCAGCCATGTTATCTTTGACAAAGGGGCCAAATACATTCACTGGAAGAAAGATAGCTTCTTTAATAAATGGTGTTGAAAAACTTGGCTTTCCACATGCTGAAGATTAAAACTGTCATTGTGCACTAAATTAATATTGAAATGAATCAATGACCTAAATATTGAAACAGAAAACCTAAATCTATTGGAAAACTGAATAGGTAGAACTCTTGAAGACATAGGTGTAGGAAAAACTTTACCAAACAAACATCAATCCCATAAAACTTGACACAAAGAATCAAATGGGATTTCATTTTATTAAAGAGCTTCTGTAGAACAAAAGAAACCATCAACAGAGTGAGAAGATAACTCACAGAGTGGGAAATAATTTTTTCAGCTGTTCCACAAAGTGGTAACATCTATAATATATAAAGAACACACACACACACACACGCACACACACACATGCACGCACACACACAAATCAGACCTCTCAAGGTCTGCTGATTTAGTTCACTGTTGCTGCTGCCTGCTTGAAAAAATCAGATCTCTCAAATTTAAAAATTCAATCTAAAAATGGTCATCTGAAATGAAAACGATCATCCTGAAATGAAAAAGTAAAAATGGCAGATAATATATGAAAAAAAATTCAACTTCACTGATCCTTTAAGAGATGCAAATTAAAACAGCACTGAGATTCCATCTCATTCCCGAAAGAATGGCTACTACCAAAACATCAACAAATAACAAATACTGGAGGTGCTTTGGGGGAAAAGGAACCCTTCTACACTGTTGATGGGAGTATATACTGGCACAACCATTGTGGAAATCAGTGTGGAGAGTCCTCAAAAAACTAAAATTACAGGTTCCATTTGACCTAGCTATTCCTTTTCTTGATATCTTTCCAATGAAATTGAAAGCATCATACCACAGTGATATACACACACCCATGATTATAGCAACAGAATTTGTAATAGCTAAATCTTAGAAACAACTCAAATGCCCATCAACTGATGAATGGATAAAGATATGGTATTTGTGTAAAACGTAATACTACTCGGCTATAAGCTTCAGACATTTCTAGGTAAACGGATGCACCTTGAGATCATATTGTTAAGTGAAATAAATCAGACACACGGGTTTAAATATCACATTATTTCTCCAGTGGGAGAAACTGAAAGTATAAATAAGG
Source organism: Fukomys damarensis (assembly GCF_012274545.1). Taxonomy (NCBI): domain Eukaryota; kingdom Metazoa; phylum Chordata; class Mammalia; order Rodentia; family Bathyergidae; genus Fukomys; species Fukomys damarensis. Next base: position 39,856,724 of record NW_022900951.1, on the reverse strand, counting down.
ACCAAATGTATGATAGATATTGGAAAATGGGAAGAAAATATTCAGATGGGAAGAGAAACAAGGGAGGGTTGAGGGGAAAAAAAGAAGGAAGGGAAAAGAAAAACAATTAATAGAATGAAAAAATGGATACAAATCTTTTGTAAATAAGGAAGGAAAGAGGAGTTGAAAGGAGGGGATGGGAATGGGAAAGAAATAGAAGAATCTAGGTATATCATGTTGTGGTACAAATTCCCTATGATGAATGTGATCATTACATGTATCTAAAATGTACCAATAAAATGAATTTTAAAAGATAATTGAATTGGTGGTGTACGTGAGTGTAACTATTGTACATATTTGAAAAGTGTGAAGGCAGGAAGTGTATTGAAGTGTTAGAGATAATTCTTGGATATGCCACTATTATCTCTCTTATATTTCATAATTATTCAAACAAGTCATTGTAGTGAATGAAATTTTTCAATTTTAGTCAACCTTTAGAATTAGAGTGCCTCAAAGTTCTTTGGGTTTTGAAATGCTTCATAGGTGAGGGGGGTTTAATGATTAAATAAATTTAGGGAATGTTGCATGTGCCATCTGTGAAGCTTCATAATTCACAATGCTACTTAGCATATTAAAGGCTCTGAGAATTTCTGCATTATAGAAATCAGTTGGACTTTAATTCACTGGTTCCTACATGAATTTGAAAATAGATCCCCACTCCTTTGATACAGAACAAATGGTTATTGACAATTTTACCCTAATAGAATTAAGCTAAGGTAATTCATCCATTTCCTTGATAACCTATTTGTTATCCCAATGACCAGACTAGACCGACAAAGGTAAACTGAATAAAATTTTGCCTTTGAGGTGCTATTAATCATTTTATAAATACTTTCCAGTGTAAATTCTATTTAAATTTAGAAAAATATCTGTTATATTTAGTAATCTTTTAGTTCAGTTATAACTGGCAAATGGCAGGAAAATGCATGCCAATTACGTTGTACTTATTGCTGCTAATATTACAATGTACTCTCTCTGTGAAAGGTGTCTTGAAATTAGAAAATCAGAGATTTCCTTTATCTGCAGTCTTATCTGAGCCATTGTAAAACTTTCACCATACCTTGGACCTGATTTAGTGAATGTTACTCCCAGGGTTTGTTGTTCCATTGCTACATTCCAGAGTAATTGTAGGGACTAATGTCTCTCCCAATTTCCTCTGGTACCTTTGGGAAGCTGTAACTATCACTATTTTGTAGGCTGTCATTTGATCTTTCAGGAGGCCTTCCCAACCCGAGGATCAAACATTAGAGTTGTTGCTGCTTTACATCTATTGCTTTTGTTTTGATGGCTCAAACGCTTTCAGACAGATTTCAGAACTTAGTGCATGTACAATTGACATTCTACTTTTATCTTACCATTTGCCTTCCATGATCAGAAATATATATTACAAAATGTGACATGAAATAAGAATTGCTTGTTTCCTGTTTTTGGTTGTGCTTTAGTTTGATTTTTTTTTTCAGTGCTGGAGATTGAGCTCAGGACTTTGCAGATGACAGGCAGATATTCTACGACTACTGTACATTCTCAGCTCTAATACATAAATCTTAAATGCTGCCCAATCCCCCATGTGTTAAAAGACTACTCCTCAGCTTGGTGCTATTGTGAGATGGTGGAAATTTTTAGGCTTAGGGCCCAGTGGGGGGTTTTAAGTCATTAGGTGGTGTACTCTTAAAGGCAATTGTGGACCCTGATCTCTCCTTCTTCCCCCCTCTTCTACTTTTAAGGTGAAAAGCTTTGCTCCCTCACAAACTTTCTACTGTGATGTGGTACCTCACCATGGGTTGAGAGCAACAGAGCCAATCGATTATGGACTGGAATCTCTGAAACTGTGAACCAAAATCAACCTTTCCTCTTTATAGATTATTTCAGCTATTTGTTAAAGTAATTTAAGACTGTCTATCACAGAGGATAGTCTTTAAAGAAAGCAGAGAAATGACTCTCACCATCTCTTCAGTTACAGTGACTGTCACAGATACTATTGGTACCTGTCTTAGTTACTTTTCTCATTGCTGAGATAAAATAACCAACACCCAAAGTTTAAAAAGGGAAGGTTTATTTTGGTTCACGGTTTGTAGAGGTTTTAGTCCATAGTCAGTTGTCTCCAAGGAAGTGTGGCATGGCAGAGGGCATCACAGAGGAGAAACAGTCACCCTAATCCAGCTACCTTTGAAACTTCCCACCTAAAGCCACATGAAGCTTTGAAGGATGTCTAGATACAAGCTGTAGCAGTACCCTATTTGTATTCCCTCCACATGATGATGGCTGCTTGCTGTAAACACCCATGACTGTGCATGGGAATTTATCACCCTTTCGGTCAAAGAAGAATGGTAGGCACTCACCACTGAAATTATAAAGTACCAGAGTTAGTGTTCCAAGAAGCAGTCTTCAATGACAATAGGAAGTTACACTCCAGGTTCTTTACCCTTAGTTGGCATAACTCTAGGTTTTGGGAGGTGATTAAGTCATGGGTTCATGATAATCATCTGTGGATTACTCATGAGTTTATAGCTAACTTAGAGGCGGGATCTGGTTGAAGAGGTGGGTCACTGGAGAAGTGGCCTAGAATGGTTTATTTCTTTTCTGATCCTCCCTTCATGCTCTCTGCTTTCTGCTGCTATGCCATGAGATACTTCTCTTTCATACCTCCCTTACAGCCACTTGACTATACACTGAAACCTCAACAAACTGTGAGCCAAAAATCAACCTTTCCTCTGTAAGTTGTGAGTGTCAAGTATTATGTCTCAGCAACAAGAAGATTGAGGTTTGCCTCCTTTCCTGGGTCAGGCCTTGAAGTGGGCTTTAAGGCTGCCTTGAGCACTATTTAAATTTTTGTATGTAGCAGAAGTAGCCCCTACTCAAAATTCATCATGGCAGTTTTGTCTCATCTCATGTGAAATCTTGAGGCAAATTTTGAGATCATGTCAAGCATTGTTTAGATTTCCAGGTGTGGCAAAACTAGACTCTGTTCTTTGCTACATTGTGCTTTGGTATCTTTTTCTCTAGGTGAGGCTCTGGATCAGGATCTGAGTCTGGGACTGGCCTCCTTTTGTCAAGGGATTCAAGTAAGGTGGGACTTCCTAGGACCCCTGGGGACAACCAGGTAAATATTATATGTGATCTATGCTGTTGTCTGATATTTCTGGTTGGATGTTTATGCTGGCAGATATGCAGAGGTACCACTAAAATCTGAGTTGCTATGAGATCTACCCTTCTACTTCGTTTCTACCTGACCCTGGAAAGTCTAACTTTGCTCTTACCCATTGTGTTCTCCACAAGGTGAGACTAGAAGGAGCTTCCTGGAAAGCATCTCAGAACGCTAGAAAGGCTGGATAGCCACCTTGATTTTTTTCTAATATAAAAGCCATGTGCCCTAAGGAATCCTCTCTGTGTTCACTGTGCCAATTTGGGGAGACTATTTGGTGATTGTCCTTTGGTTCTGTAGTCCATCCAGATGTCTCAGGCTCATTCTGATGTTGGGTAATTTTCATAAATGTGTTCTAGTTTATGAATAGTTGCCAGGTGAACTGTATATGGGGGCATAGTGAAGTCTGGGACATCCTATTCCATCATCTTGTTCATGTCACTCTGAAACTCTAAGGTATGTCTAAGGTACTTTCCCTCATTGTTTCCCACTGCAGCAGATGCCTACTTGCCCACAGTGGTAATTAACTTTTTTTAGGGGGTGCTGCATTCGCTTCTATTCTCCTTTCCTCATTTCCTCCCCAGTGTTTCTAGTATTGCCTCCTAGCCAAAACAAAAATAAATCAATCCCCAGTACCAGAAAAAAAAATCAAATAAGTAAAGAAACAACATCAAAAAACCAAAAGAACACTTACATTCAAATAACTTTAAAATTTGCTTATTGGAGAAAGCCAAAGTTAAGTCAATAATTTTAATATATTTGATCTTTAAGTTTCCTAATGGAGGTCAGAGACAGTTTCCTGACTTGCAACTCTTATTGGGCACCAATTGTTTGAAAAAATATTTTACTCAATTTTTAATTTCTTCCTTTAAAAAATATATTCAGTATTTAGTAGATATGACAAATATTTAGTAGAGATGAAAAATCAAGAAAAAAAATTTATTGACATAAAGAGTTGAAAAATAAAAGTAGTTGGTATAAAGCCCTATGTGCCATTCTTTTGAATTGAATGTGGCTAAATAAACTTGTTAATTATTATTCATAAGAAAAAAGATTTTGAAATTGTGATTAGTGTGAGCCCTGTATATGTCACTGAGAAATATGAAAGTGGACATGATAAAGAAGAGGGAGTTTGTGTGTGTCAGTATGGTAAATAACATAAAATGGTCTTCAAATATTCCCATCTCTTAGTATTCATGGCCTTGTATAATTCTTTTCCTTTAACTTGCTTTTAGTCAATAGACTATCTCAACTTTAGAGAGTATACATCTCTGACTAGACTATAAGAGATAATAACAGAAAGGTCTGGGGAATCTTTGTCATAGCATTAAGGTCAGGTAGAATGTGGCTACAGAAGGTGGCAGAGACACCAACCACTGGTATGAAACTTAAATGGGATAGCAAACAGGAGAAATACAGAAAAAGAGAAAGCTAGAATAAGAAGTGAAGGCCTCTGAAAACCTAGGAGCTGCTCTTACTGAAGGTAGGGAGAATGTGTCATTCTGTAAAATGCAGACTTTCAGGGAAGAAAGACAGAGGTGCAGCCACAACTATCCACTCAATGTAGCCACCATTGCCCTCAATGCTGGTAAAATGGGGTGTTCTGCTGAGATATGGCCCAGAGTCTGAAACAATAATCAGAATGTGCTTTCCCACTCATAGGCATACCTCCCAGCACAAGTCTGAAGACAGAACCATTCTGTGATTTGCACAAAAGTTTTAGGGGCAATAGTCAGGAGGGTGGATGTCATATGGCATTTATCTCAGCCACCATCACCTTCAGTGGCAGCCTCATCTGGTTCTCCAACCAGGACATAGCCTATAGTTGGAGATAAGAGATACCCTCGTTCACTGGTGCCAAGAGAGCCACAAACCAGATGGAAACTTGGAGGGTTAAGGCAGGGCCAGAAGTAGTGACTGCTGAGATACAGTGAGACAAGCAAGAGAATCACACTTCTCCCAGGCACTAGGCTCTGAAAGAGTCAGAGAACTGAGTGGGGACTAGAAGAACTAAGTGCTGGACCAGATACCTGGCTCCGATTTCTGCCTCCCTGGCACTGGGCACAGCAGGAAGCAAGTTCTAGAGAGAAACTCAGAGGTTTGCAGCACCTAGGACCTGTGAACATCAGGGGTGAGGAGAAACAGCCTGCACTAGCTGAGGTAACCTTCTCCCTGTCCTCAGATGCCTCTGAAATCATGGAAGTCTGGTTGTAATGAGACAGACTGGGAGCTGGCTATTTCTGAGATATAGAGAAGGATATGGTGGAGTTTCCTGTGAGGTCATATATAGCTAGGAACCTCTAGCTGAGACTTACTGTAGCACAGTAAATGCTTGGGCTTTGATCCTGACAGCACTAGAGGCTTCTGAACATGGTAGTCTAAAGACAGCCTGTTGTTAGAGAGGCAAAACCAATATAGTAAAAATGGCCATATTGCCAAAACTGTTCATATATGTGTGTGTGTGTGTGTGTGTGTGTGTGTGTGTGTGTGTGTGTATTTGCACTTGGGTCCTTGTGCTTTCCAGGCAGGCAGAACCACTGAGCTAAATCCCCAGCCCCTGTTATACATATTTAAAGCAATTCAAATCAAAATATCAATAGCATATCTCATTGAACTAGAGAAAACAATTATAAAATATATATGGAATGAGAAGAGATCCAGAATAGCAAAAGCAATTCTTGGCAACACGGGCAATCAGGGGGTATCACAATCCCTGATTTGAAGTTATACTACAAAGCTGCCATGATTTAAAACAGCATGGTACTGGCAAAACAACAGACCCAGTGATGAATGGAACAGAATAGAAGATACAAAAACAGCTCTAAGCACACTCAACCACCTTCTTTGAGAAAGGGGCCAAACACCTTCATTGAAGAAAGATAGCTTCTTTAACAAATGATGTTGGTTTATTTTATTTTATATTTTTGGTACTGGGGATCGAACTCGCAACCTTGCACTTGTGAGGCAGGCAGCAGAACCACTGAGCTAAATCCCCGGCCAACAAATGATGTTGGGAAAATTGGCTTTCCACCTGTTGAAAACTGAACTTAGACCCATATCTCAAACCATACACTAAATTAAAATTGAGATGGATCAAAGAACTAAATATAAAAACAGAAACAGTTAATCTGCTGGAAGATAGAACAGTTAAAACTCTAGAATACATAGGTATAGGTGAAGACTTTATGAATGAAACCCTGATTGAGGAAATACTACAAATGAACAACTGGGATCTTATCTTATTAAAAAGTTTTTACACAACAAAAGAAACCACCAATAGGGGGAAGAGACAACCCACAGAGTTGGTAAACAATTTTTACTAGTTACTCCTCAGACAGAGAACTAACATTTAGAATATATAAAAAAACTCAAAAAGATTCCCCAGATTTAACAACCCAATCCAAAAATGGCCATTGAAATGAACAGGCATTTCTCAGGCAAAGAAGTAAAAGTATCCAATAAATATATGGAAAAATGTTCAACATCACTTGCCATTAGAGAGATGCAGATGAAAACAACACTGAGATTCCACCTTACCCCACAAAGAATGGCTGCTATCAAGAAATCAACCAATAGCACATGTCGGTGAGGCTGTGGGGAGGCAGGAACCCTTCTCCATTGTTGGTGGGAGTGCAGACTGGTGCAACCACTGTGGAAATCAATATGGACATACCTCAAAGAGCTTGGACTGGAGGTTCCTTTTGACCCAGCCATCCCTCTGCTGGGTATCTTTCCAAAAGAATTAAAAGAATCATACCACAGTGATATATGTGCACCCATGTTTATAGCAGCACAGTTCATAATAGTGAAAACTTGGAAACAACCCAACTGCCCATCAACTGGAGACTGGATAAAGATGTGGTTTTTCTATAAAATGGAGTACTACTCATCCATAAAGAATGAGAAACTAGAAACATTTATAGCTAAATGGATGCACATTGAGGCTATACTTTTAAGTGAAATAAATAAGACACACGAATAAATATCAAATAGTTTCTCTGGTGTGAAAATCTAAAAGTGTAAATAAGGTTTAAATGGTATAATTGGGAGTGTGAAATAGGAAGAAAATGCCTAAAGAGGAAGTGGGGAGGGGAGGGGAAAGGAAATAAGGGGAAAATGTGAAAAAATGAAAACAAAGTCTTTGTAAATAGGGAGGGGTGAAGTGGGTGAAGGAAGGACAGGGGTATGGGGAAAAAAACAAGAACTAAGATATATCATGTAAAGGTAAATATTCCAATGATAAATGTAACAGTATTGTTTGCTTTAAATGTATCAATAAACTTAATGAAAAAAATTTAAAAATAAACTAGTAGAATCACTTTTTTGTGATTATGTTTGTAACACTAAACATAGAAATACCATTTGTCCCAGCTATACCACTTTTGGGAATATTTTGGGAATATTTTGCCCACTATATTGATAAATGAATTCCCATGTTTATAGCAGCACAATTCACAATAGCTCACCTGTGGAAACTACCTAGAAGCCCATCATCAGATGAGTGGATAAGGAAAATTAGGTATATATGCATAATGGGATATTATTCAGACATAAGAACAAAATCATGCAATTTGTAGAAAAATGGGTGGAAATACAAATCATCATGTTAAGTGAAATAAACCGGACTAAAAAAGTTAAATAGTCATAGCACCGCCGTATATGTGCACCCTTGTTCATAGCAGCACAGTTCATAATAGCCAAAACTTGGAAACAGCCCAATTGTCCAACAATTGGAAACTGGATAAAGAAAATGTGATTTTTCTATAAAACTGAATACTACTCAACCATAAAGAATGAGAAAATAGAGACATTCACAGCTAAGTGGATGCACGTTGAAGCCATACTCAAGTGAAATACATAGGACACACATATGTAAATACTGAATAGTTTCTCTGGTGTGAGAAACTGGAATTGTAAGTAAGGATCAAAATGTATAAAAGATAATGTGAAATAGGAAGAAAAGGGATAAAGGGGAAGGGGAAATGGGAGTGGTAGGGGAAAGTAAAGAAGGACAAGGTATAAATGTGAGAAAAGGGAAAAAATCGAAACAGTGTCTTTGTAAATACGTAGGGGTGGAGGGGTTGAAGGGAGGGCATGGGAATGGGAAAAAATAAGAACCAAGATACATCATGTAAAGGTGAAAATTCCCAATGATGAATGTCATCATGTTGTACAGCTGAAATGTACCAATAAAATTAATGAAAAAAAAGTTAAATATCATGTTTTCTCTTACAGGAAAAACCAAAAACGGAAGGAAGGAAGGAAAGAAGCAAGATCAGGAAACCAAGAGGTAGCCTTCTGGAGACGGGAACCATGCTCAGTTGAAAGAGAGAGGAAAGGGAAGGTGGGGAGATAATGGGATTGAAATTTATTAACATATATTAAGTACATGTAGCAACTTCCTAAAGTAAACCCCACCATTATATAATTTTAACCTGCACTAATAAAATATAATTTTAAAAATAGGCTATAACCTCTACTTTCCTAGTAGACTCCCTTGCTTGCATTGGTGAGACAAAGTGACTTATCTAGGAAGCAACATGGCAAGTGTGTTAGCTTTTCATTTTTGTAACAAAATGTCTGTAAGAATCAACTTAGAAAGGGTTTATTTTGATTCATATTTTCAGAGCTTTCTGTCCATGATTGATTGGCTCCATTGCTTCTGGTTATCTGGTGAGGCAGAATATCAGCAGGGAGCTCATATTAGAACAAAGCAGTTTACCTCATAGTGGC
>NW_022900951.1:39813529-39847590 GCF_012274545.1 Fukomys damarensis | reverse complement strand
GCTGTGGGGAGGCAGGAACCCTTCTCCATTGTTGGTGGGAGTGCAGACTGGTGCAACCACTGTGGAAATCAATATGGACATACCTCAAAGAGCTTGGACTGGAGGTTCCTTTTGACCCAGCCATCCCTCTGCTGGGTATCTTTCCAAAAGAATTAAAAGAATCATACCACAGTGATATATGTGCACCCATGTTTATAGCAGCACAGTTCATAATAGTGAAAACTTGGAAACAACCCAACTGCCCATCAACTGGAGACTGGATAAAGATGTGGTTTTTCTATAAAATGGAGTACTACTCATCCATAAAGAATGAGAAACTAGAAACATTTATAGCTAAATGGATGCACATTGAGGCTATACTTTTAAGTGAAATAAATAAGACACACGAATAAATATCAAATAGTTTCTCTGGTGTGAAAATCTAAAAGTGTAAATAAGGTTTAAATGGTATAATTGGGAGTGTGAAATAGGAAGAAAATGCCTAAAGAGGAAGTGGGGAGGGGAGGGGAAAGGAAATAAGGGGAAAATGTGAAAAAATGAAAACAAAGTCTTTGTAAATAGGGAGGGGTGAAGTGGGTGAAGGAAGGACAGGGGTATGGGGAAAAAAACAAGAACTAAGATATATCATGTAAAGGTAAATATTCCAATGATAAATGTAACAGTATTGTTTGCTTTAAATGTATCAATAAACTTAATGAAAAAAATTTAAAAATAAACTAGTAGAATCACTTTTTTGTGATTATGTTTGTAACACTAAACATAGAAATACCATTTGTCCCAGCTATACCACTTTTGGGAATATTTTGGGAATATTTTGCCCACTATATTGATAAATGAATTCCCATGTTTATAGCAGCACAATTCACAATAGCTCACCTGTGGAAACTACCTAGAAGCCCATCATCAGATGAGTGGATAAGGAAAATTAGGTATATATGCATAATGGGATATTATTCAGACATAAGAACAAAATCATGCAATTTGTAGAAAAATGGGTGGAAATACAAATCATCATGTTAAGTGAAATAAACCGGACTAAAAAAGTTAAATAGTCATAGCACCGCCGTATATGTGCACCCTTGTTCATAGCAGCACAGTTCATAATAGCCAAAACTTGGAAACAGCCCAATTGTCCAACAATTGGAAACTGGATAAAGAAAATGTGATTTTTCTATAAAACTGAATACTACTCAACCATAAAGAATGAGAAAATAGAGACATTCACAGCTAAGTGGATGCACGTTGAAGCCATACTCAAGTGAAATACATAGGACACACATATGTAAATACTGAATAGTTTCTCTGGTGTGAGAAACTGGAATTGTAAGTAAGGATCAAAATGTATAAAAGATAATGTGAAATAGGAAGAAAAGGGATAAAGGGGAAGGGGAAATGGGAGTGGTAGGGGAAAGTAAAGAAGGACAAGGTATAAATGTGAGAAAAGGGAAAAAATCGAAACAGTGTCTTTGTAAATACGTAGGGGTGGAGGGGTTGAAGGGAGGGCATGGGAATGGGAAAAAATAAGAACCAAGATACATCATGTAAAGGTGAAAATTCCCAATGATGAATGTCATCATGTTGTACAGCTGAAATGTACCAATAAAATTAATGAAAAAAAAGTTAAATATCATGTTTTCTCTTACAGGAAAAACCAAAAACGGAAGGAAGGAAGGAAAGAAGCAAGATCAGGAAACCAAGAGGTAGCCTTCTGGAGACGGGAACCATGCTCAGTTGAAAGAGAGAGGAAAGGGAAGGTGGGGAGATAATGGGATTGAAATTTATTAACATATATTAAGTACATGTAGCAACTTCCTAAAGTAAACCCCACCATTATATAATTTTAACCTGCACTAATAAAATATAATTTTAAAAATAGGCTATAACCTCTACTTTCCTAGTAGACTCCCTTGCTTGCATTGGTGAGACAAAGTGACTTATCTAGGAAGCAACATGGCAAGTGTGTTAGCTTTTCATTTTTGTAACAAAATGTCTGTAAGAATCAACTTAGAAAGGGTTTATTTTGATTCATATTTTCAGAGCTTTCTGTCCATGATTGATTGGCTCCATTGCTTCTGGTTATCTGGTGAGGCAGAATATCAGCAGGGAGCTCATATTAGAACAAAGCAGTTTACCTCATAGTGGCTGAGAAGAGAAAAAGAGGAAGGGATTGCTCTTTCAGAGGCATACAATCAGTAGCCTTATCTCCTTCCACTAGCCCTTCACCTCATAAAGGCCCCATCACCTTCCAATTGCACCTTTAACACATGATGAACCTCTGGGGGACATCTAAAATCCAAACTACAGGAGCTAGGAACTGAGAGGGTTCTCTGGCTAATAGAAAGAAAAGAAATGAGATCCTCAATCCAACAACTCAAAAATAACTGAATTCTAGATTGAGGTTGGAAATGGATCCATCCTTAATTCAACATATGGATGGAGCACTATACCTTGGCTGACACTTCGCTTGCAGCATCCCTGATGCTCAGGACCCAGTCAAGTTGTGCATGGATTCCTAACTCATAGCAACTATGAGAAAATATATGTGTGTGATTGTTATGTATGTATATGTTCTTATTTATTCTGTAGTGTAGCCAATATTTGGAGTTTAGAAAAAAAATCAGGTTCTGAAAGGGCCACTGTCTTGAATATAGAATCAAATTTACCTCAGTAGTGATGGATTAAACTTAAATTTCAAATGTGATCTCCAACTACTGTTAAAAGAAAGAAAAATACCTTCTCTTTGAAAGTGTACATGACAAAATGCTTTGAAAAGAAAAAGAGCTATGATAGAATAGCTTCTGAGCATATTTCCTACTGATGATCTTGTCATTTCTAAGCATATGCAAGTCTCTTAGCAACAGATTACCCCAACCAAGAAGTCATCATGAGCCAGCTCCCCTGCAAGCATCTGAGCCAACAAGGATGGAGTTTTCAACTTTATTTTTAAGAACATTTAAAATTAAGTTGTCTTGACAGAATAGAGCAGCATGTATAAACTTATTAACTGTTTTTGAATAGGCTCAGTTCTGACAAGGTTATTTCTTCTATGTGCAGGATAAATAGATTTTTTAAATCTGCTCAGTAAAATGTAAAAATAGTTTCCTTGGGATCAACATATCTGCTGCCAGAGAAGTTACATTTCTTGTAAAACAATGCAGCATAATGGATGGCAGTGGAGTGAGGCCAGCTGGTCTTAAATATCAAACTGACAGTGGAATGTGGTATTTAAAAGATAGTCATAGCACAACACACAAGGAGACATAGACACCTACAACTTGACAGCTGAACAAAATTCAGTGTTCTCTGAAGAATTATTTAAGCTGAGAAATAGCCACCTTTTACATAGACAGCTTCACTTGAGGCTTAATGTATTCTGTCTGATGTGAGTCAATTCCATAGGAACACCTTAGAGATAAAGTTATTTAATAAGCAGATCCTTTTGCAACTTTATTTTCTACCCTAGAAATTTCTGAATTAGAGTAAATAAAGTGATTCCCTGGATAATGGGAAGGCAATGTTAGGAGGTTTCTTTTAAAAATAAAAAAAAATTAAATGCAATTAACAATTAATATATAGGCTGACATTGGCAGACCTAATTCAGTCCATCTGTATAGGATGCTATTGTGTGTCATGCTAAGTGTCTGTAAATTCCTGAAAGAAAGACAGAATCCTATAATGCAGTCAGTTTGACAGAGGCACCTTCATCATCTATGAGTTCCACTCTAGCATCTTAAAGTTTTACATAAGACGGATTAAGTGGATTTTATTGGCAGATTATACTAACTTGCAAAATACAAAATAGAAGCTATATATTGAAACTGCACATTGAAATACAATAAGTGACCTTAAAGTTATTTTCTTTTACACACAAGATCAAGAGCTGCTGGTCTTGTTTTTCTCTTCTTTTCCAAAGTTCTTAATGTTGAAGATTGGATTGTTGATTTGAGATTCTTCTTTACCAATACAAGCATTTAATGCTAAACATTTCTCCCTAACTATAACTATCTCAGTCAGCATACAAGCAAGTTTTAATTAACCTAAACTTGGACTTGTCTTTTAATTTGTGGGTGTCCTATAGCTTCATATCTAGCATACTGGGCACACAGTGATAAAATGTTAGTTCCACAGGGCTTGGATGGACCCATCCCTATGACATTGCTGATTGTAGCTTACAGGGCCTCTCACTTGGGTCAGCTCCTTACTGTCTCTAGGATTTTGTGGCTGATATTCCACTTCCTTAGCACCCCTGATTTCCTGGGGTCTCCACTGCACCTTTGGCTTCATTTTTACAGCTTGATGCACTGCCCTCTCAGGGGCTCCCTGTCCAGCTTCCTGGACTTTCCTTTGAAATATGGGTGAAATCTTGACCCCCACAGCTCTTGAATTTTCCTTGACAATAAAACCATCATCATATAGATGGTATCAAGATTAACTACTAGCTCCAACAGTAGGGGGGCCCCCCTTAGAACACGGCTACAGTGGGCTTTTACCTGGATGGCTGAGAACAGTGAAACTAATCCAGATAATTTATTTGAAATTGAGGGAAAGGAGGAAGAGAGAGAGGAATAAAAAGAGAGAGAGACCACTACTCTCAATAAGTAGGGAGTATTCAAAAGGGAAATACTCCCCTAGTAAGCATATCTTAAACATACATTTCAGGGACTCTCTTCTCAAAATGAAAGATTTAAACTTTTGTACCTTTGAACCTGTAATAGGTAGGGTCTTGCTGATTTCTGAAATTTGCTCAAGGTATCTTCCTTTTTTTCCCCATACAAAATATCTGGTTTCTTTTTAATAATGCTCATTTCTTTAACACCCTTATCCATTTTGGCCCCAAATTTATATATGGTTCTTTGGGGGGCCAATATTTAAGTTTTTCTAATTTTTCTGTTCTCCCTTTTGCCTCTGATTCTCACTACAAATCTGGCTAAAAGCAGCCACAAGTACCCATGCCATGGCCTGAATGTTGGGCTATCTTGAAATTTTCTCCAGCAAATTAATCAATCCATCACCCTTAATCTCAATCACCTACAAATTTTTATGACATGGGCAAAATATAGATGCATTTTCTATCACAATGTGATATACATGGCCTCTAGTCTGAATGTCAATGAGATTTTATTCCCAACTGAGCCTGGCCTTTACTGTTTACATTCTTATCAGCATTTTGGTCTTCTGAGCTTCCACAAGAATCACCCATAAAGATCTTAGACTTTAGGGCTTCTCTAGCCTGCTTCTTCAAACTTTTCTAAGATCCTCCTGCAAGCCAGTTTCAAAGGCTTCTAAACCACATAGTCAAGTATAGTCACAGCAGTGACTCCATTCTTGGTACCAATATTCTGTATTAGTCATCTTTCTCATTGCTGGAACATAATATCTGACATCCACAACTTAAAGAAGGAAAGGTTTGATTTATCTCACATTTTAAGGGGATTCAGTCTGTTGTTGGCTGGCTCCAAAGCAGAAATATAATGGCAGAAGGCCATGACAGAATGAAAATACTTATTTCATGGCAACCAGGAAGCAGTGTTTATGAACTGTGCCAGAGAGGAAAGGGCAAGACACCAAACATAATACCCAAGGTCATGCCTCCATGACTCACCCAGACATACCCAGAAATGTGCACCACCAATCCTCTAGGTGTCTCTAAACCAATCAAGTTCACACAATCAAGCTTAACTGTTACACTGCCCAGACTCCAGAATAATGTTCAAACACAGAAGACCCTTAAATATCTAATCTAGATTAAATGTCTTGTGCTGCAGAGTCTAGAAAATTTAAATATTTCTTTAGTCTCTCTGATAAGGTTGTGAATATACCTAAGGTAAAGCCCATCTGATGCATTTATGTAAAATATAGAAGGCTGAATTTCTCTGAGGCAGCATTAATAGAAGTTCCTATATCAAGTAACTGGTTTTATGGTTGATAAGAGGTAGAATGTGGAGTAGCAATTTTCCTGGTGTTGGTTATAAAATGTGGGCTTTGGTTCTAATAATAACAGCACCCTGATTGGCAGTTTTTTAAATTAGGTTGGTAGTTATAAGATTCTGGAGTTAGACGCTTCCTGAGGTAGATGAAATAGCCATTTCCTTAGTGGTCAAGTTATGCAATCTGGCTTTGGGATTTAATTCCGGAAGCTCTCCTTAGAGTTTTTGTGTTTTGTTTTGTTTTTTAGTTCAGCTCTTCCAATGATTCTTTTTTTTTATTTATTTACAATGATTCTTAATAATTAAGAATTTACAAGTACTTAGTTGTGTTTGAAGTTTGAAGTAGGCAAATAGATGAAGCCACTGCACTGTAAGGACAGTCTAGTCACAAAGAACTTGAAGAACTTTATATGTCTTGCTGTCTGGGATTTAAAATTTCTCTTATAGACAATTTAGATTCACTAGATAATCTTAAGTGAAATTTTCAGACTTCAATTTTAGCAAGATCAGTATTACTCAATGTGTGGGCTACACATCAATGCTAGTTCAAGAACTGTTTGCTGCAAGTACAAAATAAGTACAGAAATTGAGAGCATTTAAATTTTATAGCAATTTATCATTGCTGCTACATTCACATGAATGATCAGTTGACTTTGACAAGTTATTGGTCTGTCACTGCAGGAAATAAAGTAAAATCTGATTCTCCACCATAGTTTGAGAATCACTAACTGTGTCCATTTTGGATGTTATATGGAAGTGGAAATGAGGTTTTAAAGAAATAGAAAGATTTTTAGTCAATATGACATAGTTATCTCATGTTTGATATACCCTTGTGGTGCACATATGTAGCACAGGGAAATGAAATGTAAAAATAGAAAACAAATAAGCAAAAAATATAGCCAACTATAAAAAAAGCAAATGGAACAGAAATATAAAACAGTGAGTGAAGTTGAAGTTCTTGATAAGTACAGAAGGATTTTAGTGCTTGTGAGATATAAAATTCTTCACCAGTGATATATGGATAGTAAATTCAGTGCTATCCACAAATATCTTTTGGCTCTGATCTTGAAATATAGTTTAGCTAGATGCACCTATTTTCTCTCAGCTCCCCACTGCCTTATGGCATAAACTATTTTGGATAAGGTGAGTCTATCTTTAATCTGACTATTCCAGAGTGTTTCTAAGATTTTTGGAAGGGTCTTTTCTGTACCGCTGTTTCATTTTTTTTTTATTTACCCAGGTAGGGGTTTTTTAAGATGCTTAATGTCTTTTCAAATATTGTCTCGATTCCATGCGTTCTATTCTCTTCATTTAGAACTCTATTAGAGATGTAGTGAACATCCTTAATTTATTATCTCAAATCTTGGCTTTTATATATTTCATTTCCTTTTCCTTTAGATTCCATTTTAGGCATTTTTCTCCAGTTCAACATTTCTGTCTTCTGCTATGTACAGGGTATTGTTTAATGTATGTGCTGAATTGTTAATTTCAAGAACTATCTTTTATGTCTGAAAGTTTTATCTCAATGAATGAATTGAAATTTTCCTGGTTTTTGTCTTGGTAATATTTATTTTTCTTTGCATGATTTTAAATTTTTTACTTCATTTTCAAATCATTTTAGCATACTTAGATAGTTTAAATAAAATTCCACCATATGAGCATAAAAAAGTATTGTTTATGTATTCTTTTTTAAGTTTTATTAGTACATGTTTGCAGGGCATGCAGTTTGCATTCATCTTAGGCAGTAGGTGCGTGTGCACAACGCAGCTTGATTGTTTGAATCCCCTTTCCCTCCCCACTTCCCTTCTTCCCTCCCTTCATCTCCAAATCTCCTTTCCCCATTTTTATTCTTATTTTTACTATTATTTTAATTCCTGATTATAACTTATAAGGGTTACATTCATTGTGGGAATTTGGTACATGATGCATATTAAATCCTTTGACTTCCCCTTACCTTTCAGGGCCCCTGGAACTTTGCCACATCTTAAATCTTTTGACTTCCCCTACGCTTTCTGCACTGGCCCTTGGTCTCCTGAACCCCTTCCCATTTGCACCTGATCTATTTCCTTGTTTCTTCCTATCAATTATTTAGTTTGCTCTATCACTTAATATTATTTCACTTAAGATTACATATTCTAGATGTACCTATTTTCAAAAATATTCTCAAATTTATATTTCTTTATAACTGAGTTATATTCAGTACTACATTTTCTTTATCTATTTGTCTGTTGATGGGCATACAGGCTGCTTCTAGGATTTAGCTATTATGAATTGTGCTGCTATACACATGAATATGTGTGTATCACTGTAAAATGATGTCTTTAGTTCTTTGGGAAAGATACTTAGAAGGGAAATAGCTAGGTCAAATGGATTTCTAATTTTAGTTCTTCGAAGAATCTACACACTGATATTTATTAGGGCTGTACTAGTTTACCTTCCCACAAACAATGCAGGAGGGCTCAATGTTCACATCAGTCAGACCAGCATTTGTTATTCTTTGATTTCTTGATGATTATCATCCTATCTAGTGTAAGATCACATCTTAGCATTGTTTTAATTTGCACTTCTCCAATGTCCAGTGATGCTCAGCATTCTTCCATTTTTGTTGGGCATTTGTACTTCTTCTGAGCAGTATCTATTTATTTCACTTGCCCATTTCTTGTTTGGGTCTTTTTTACTTTGGTGCAATTCTTTGAGTTCAATATATGTTCTAGATATCAGTCCTCTGTCTGAGAAATAGCAGACAACAACTATTTCCCATTCTGTAGATTGTCTCTTCACTCTACTATTTCCTTAGTGGTGCAGAAGTTTTTAATATGATATAATACCATTTGTTGATTCTTGATGTTGTTTCTTGTGCAATTACAGTTCTGTTCAGAAAGTCCTTGTTGACACTTATGACTTCAAGTGTTTTATCTATTTTAATTTCCAGTAGGTTCATTGTTTCTATTTTAATGTTTAGATATTTGATTCACTTGGATTTTAGTTAGCTACAAGGTAAGAGATATGGGTCCAACTTGAATATTCTGAAAATAGATAACCAATTTTCCAAGAACCATTCATTGATTTGGCTATCATTCCTCTAATGTATATTTTTGGCCCTATTGCCTCAGATCAAATAGTTGAATGTACCTAGAGATGTTTTTGTATCTTCTATTCTCTTTCAGTGATCCATGTGTCTGTTTTTGTGCTACTACTATGCTGTTATTTTTGTCACTGTTTCTTTGTGGTGTAATGTGATATCAGATATTGTGATACCTCCTGCTTTGCTCGTATTGCCCAAAATGGCTTTTGCTATTCTGGATCTCTTTTGGTTCCATCTGAATTTGAGGATTGCTTTCTCTAGTTCTGTGAGGAATACTATTGGTATTTTGATTGGGGTTGCATTGAATGCATGTATCAGTTTTGGGAGTATGGCCATTTTGAAAACAGTGGTTCTGCCTATCCAGGAGTGGAGGACATCTTTCCATTTATGATATCCATTTTTATCTCATTTTTCAGAATACTGTAGTTTTCACTGTAGAGGTCTTTCACTTCTTTGGTTAGGTTAATTCCTAGATATATAAATTTTTCTCAAAGTTAATATCAGTGATATTATTTTAATAATTTTTTCTCAGTGAGTTCATTATTCGTGTATAAGAATGTTATTGATTTTGTGTGTTGATTTTGTAACCTGCTACATTGCAGAAATTCTTCATTCTAAAAGTCATTTGGTGGAATTCTTTTGGTCTTTTATGTAGAGTATCATGTCATCTGCAAATGATGATCATTTGACTTCTTTGTTTCCTAAACACATCCCTTTTATTACCTGATTGCTCTGGCTGATGTTTAAATACTATATTGAGCAGAAATGTGATGGGCATCCTTGACTTATTCCTGATTTGGGATCAAAAGCTTTCAGTTTTTCCTTGTTTAATATAATATTAGCCCCTGATAAATTGCTTTTATCAGATTGAAGTAACATCCCTCTGTATCTACTTCTTCAGGGTTTTTATCATGAAGTGTTGCTGGATTTTTTCAGAAGCCTTTTCTGCATCTATTGACATAATCATATGATTTTGTTTTTGTTTCTGTTTATGTGGTGTATTCCTTTTTTTTCGTTTGCCATATGATGAATCATCTTTGAAGCTCTAGAAAGACACCTAGTTGTCCATGATGTATGATCCTTTTGATGATGGGTTGCATTCTATTTGCCAATATCTTGTTGAGGATTTTTGCATTTACATTCATTAAGGAGAGTGTCCTGTAACTTACCTTTTTATTGGATCTTTCTCTGGGTTTTGGATCTGAATGATGTTGGCTTCCACAAATGACTTTGGTAGCACTCCATGCATTTTAATTTCATTGAAGCATTTGAGGAGTAATGGTGATACAACACCCTTAAAAGTTTTGTCGAATTCATCAGTGAATCCATCAGGTCCTTAATTTTCCTTTTTATTGGGTTGTTCAGTATTTTTATATCTTCTTGGTTTAGTTTTGGTAATTTGTGGAAGCTTAAGAATCTTCACTTCTAGGTTTTCCAATTTGTTGGAATATCATTTTCATAGTAGTTACTATCTTCTGAATTTTGACTGTCTGTTGTGACTTTTACTCTTTTCTATGCTAATTGCATTGCTGGGTAGTTTTTTGTCTTTTTTATCTTTTCTTAAATTTGGGTAATGGTTTATTTATTTTGTTTATTCTTTCAAATAACCAGCTCTTTGATTCATTGATTCTTTGAGTTGCTTTTTAGTCTCAGTTTTATTAATTTCCACTCTGATCTTTATGATTTTCCTCCTTAATTCAGTTTTGCTTGGGTTGTTTTTATTTCTCCAAGTATCTGTAATTCATCATTATGTTATTTATTGAGCTCACTCTATTTTTCTAATGTGAGAACTTCCCTCTTTGGACCGTTTTTATTGTGTCCAATAGGTTCTGGTGTGTTATAGAGACATTTTCCTCTGCTTCCAGAAATTGTTTAATTTCTTCCTTGATTTCTTCTGTGACCCATTGGGTATTCAGGAATGTGATATTAAGTTTGCGAGTGCTTCTAAGTATTTGTAGTTTCTTCTGTGCTTGATTTCCATTTTCATTTCACAGTCATCTGATAGTAAACATCAAGTGATTTTGATTCTTTTATTGTTATTTAAGCATGCTTTGTGGATGACTATGTGATCATTTTAGAGGAAGTTCTATGTAGTGCAGAGAAGAATGTATACTATTTTGTATTAAGGTAGAACATTCTGTAGATATCCATTAAATGCATATGTTCAAGGGTGTGGTTCAGCTCTGGTTTTTCCTTTTTTAAAATTAATTTTATTGGTACATTTAAGGTATACAGTGTAATGACATTAATCATTAGAAATTTGCACCTTTACATAATCTATCTTGGTTCTTATATTTCCACATTACCCTGCCCTCCCTTTAACCCTCTACCCCTCCCTATCTACAAAGACTTTGTTTCCATTTTTTCTTTTTCTCATTGGTATTTCTTTGTTGATTTATTGTTTGCTTAATTCCTCTCTTTGAGAAAGTAATGCATTAATATCACCAATTATGATTGTTAGTTGTTTATTGATTTTTATGTCCAGCAGTATTTATTTATAAAGATAGATGCATATATATATACATATATATGTATGTATATATTTAATTGATATATAGATATAGATATATTTGGTACAGATATATTTATGTGGTATCTCTTCTTGTTGGATTACTCCCTTAACTAGTATATAGTGGCCTTCTTTATCTCTTCTGATTAGCTTTAGCTTAAAGTTTACTTTGTCTGAAATTAAAATGCTGCCCCTGCTTGTTTTCAGGGTCCTGGAGCATGTTATATTGTTTTTCATGCTTTGATTCTTAATCTATGAATATCTTTTTTAATTAGATGAGTTTTCCAAATGTGACAGATTGTTGGATTGTTTTTTAATCCAGTCTGCCAATCTGTGTCTTTTAATTGGAGAGTTGAGGTTATTAATATTGACAGTTATTACTGAGAGGTGTTGATTAATTTCCAACATTTAGGCTTACTCTGTTGTTGACTCCTTTGTTTCTCTTTTGCTATCTTTTGTTTATCTATTTGCCTTGTTTTGAGTATTCATACCATATAGATTTTTGCTTTTGTTTGTTTTGTCATTTTTGACAAGGATATCATGTGTATTTTCTAGAGTGCTGCTTTGGCATTCTTAAATCTCTTGAATAATTCTTTATCATGAAATATTTCTCCATCTACTATGAAGAAAAGTTTTGCCAGATATGTTACTTTGGGTTGGAAATTGTTTGCTATTAGGGCTTTAAACACTTCACTCTAAGCTTTTCTGGCCTTTAAAAATTATTTTGAGGAATCTACTATAATTCTAAAGATTTACCTTTATATTTTTGTTTATTTTTTCTCTGTCTACTTCTAAAATTCTGCTTTTCAGTTGAACACCTAGCATTTTATTTATGATATACCTTGCTTCATCAAAGTTGGTTTGTGTAACGTAAGCCTAACTTACTTGCATATTAAACTCCTTTCTCATATTTGTTAATTTTTATATTATTTTCTGTCTATAAAGTAATTATTCAATGTGTGCTATCTTCTTGTTTCTAACTCCAATTAACCTTAGGTTGGTATTCTTAGTGATGTCTTGTAGCTGTTGGGTGAGGTTTTTGTTTCCTTTCATTATATTTTCTGAGGCTTCTTTGCGTACCTTCTCATAATTTACCATTTTGTCCTCAGTTTCAGGAACCCTGTCTTAATATTGATTATCTCTGAACTTTATGAATCCTATACAGTTTTATATTTGGTATCGCTGTCTAATACCTCTTCATGGAGTCTATATTTTTGGTAAATTTTTCATTCATGTTTTGGACCATTTTGTTCAGCTCTTCCAATTTTTTATTTGTTTCCCCCAAATCCATGGTGGTCATTTTGTGTGATAATTCCAAAAACTTTTAGGTCTTCTTTGAACTCACCAAGTTTCTTTACCTCCTCTTTAAACAATTCATAGAGCTCTACTATCTGGTGTTTGCTTTCCTCTCCTTTTATGCCCCCTGAATGTGCCTTGGGAGAATTGGAAAACCTTGAAAGTACTTGTTGCCTTTTTTCCCCATGATGCTCTGTGAATGTATGCTTTTTGTTTTTGTTTTTGTTTTTCCCACCTTCTATGCTTAGGTTTGAAGTCCTGTAGGATATGGAGAGTTTGTAATTGATATGAAGTTTTATTTTTTGGTAAGAAACTGCCCTCCTATGATATGCTTTAATCTTATAACAGCATTAACAGATCTGATTATATATCACTTACATGTGATACACCAGTAATGGCAACACTTTTAGAACTTTCAGTGATAACCAACAGCCTGGTGTGGCATGCATGTTGTAACTTCATCACTGCTGGGATAGACCTTGCACTTATACTTTCATCTATTATTGGTACTCTATATAACCTATATCCAATTTCTATTAGCAGTTTTCTGCAATGTGGCAGAAAAAGTGGAAGGGAGAGAATGAGATGTGGGTAAAAGAGAGGTGTAAGTCTGAGAGGGAGGTAGATGTTAGAATAGTATTAGGTAAAGAAATAAAAAAATAGATATGGGTCATATTCTGTTAAAGCACTTTTAGCTTGATTGAAGGGTTCTATTGAACATTTTAAGAAAGGCATAGGATGACATGTAGGAGAGAAGTGTACTTTGGGATTGGGGAAGGCTATGAGCCTGTCAGAAGCTGTTCATAAATTTGTGCACCTATAATGTGGAAAAGAGGCAAGAGAGGATTGGGAACTAGAATAGATCAGGAAAAACAAAAGGAGTAGAATGGAGAGAACAGATGGTTAACACAAGAGAAGAGTGATTGAGTCAAATATGGTGAACTAAAAACTTGAAAGAAGGAATTTAAAAAGTGGGAGAAACAAGTATAAAGGTAAGAAAATAGTATTTCTTCAGAAGCTTGTGTTGAAGAAACTACATATGAAGATGAGAAGAGAGAGGGAGAGAAAATAGACACCAACTAAATTGAAATACAAGTAAGAAAAACAAAACAAAAGAATATCTGGTGGGAATTCAGTTCAAACATTCCAACAAGAGAATGTGCGTGCGATTCATATGTGACTGCTTTACCAAAAAACCTGGGAGTTCATAATATTCCCTTCTTGCTTGATTGAAGTCTGATTATATGCAGCCACTCCAATATCACCTCTTTCCTTTTCACTGCAAAACTTAAGGACACTCAGTCCTAGGAATTCAATCTGCTGACTTGGATGACACTGCCTCTGTTTGTTCTTGGCTTAGCAACCCCCCACACACATACACACACACTCAGTGTGATGACAGAATCTGTAGGCAGGCTCGCTAACAGGCAAGGGACCACTCAGTCTGAGGCACATTTGTTGTTTGGCAAGAATCCTCGGAGATGAACAGATGCATTCACACATTGGCTGGGGAGTCTGCAGGAGATGGCAGTGATTGGCATGGAACCATGGGAATTGGTGATTCACTCTCAGGCACTCTAATGTGGAAGTCCACAGAGATCATGGGGTGGGAGTGTCTGCCCAGAGGAATCTGCAATCACAGTTTACCAGTTTAGCCTCTCTCTATGCTGGGTGAGGGGATTTCCTTGCTCTTGGTAAGTGCTGGGGGAGAGAGTCTGCAGGAGACAGCAGTGGTTGGCATGCAACTGCAGAAATTGTTAATTCACATTCAGGCTGAAGCCATCATATTCTGCAGGTTAGGAGTGTGCGCTAAGAGGAATGCCAGGTCTCTGTTCACCATATATCCTCTCTTTGCCCAGGGTAGGAAGAGAGTTCTCTTACCTTCAGTGAGCACTAGTGAGGACTCCACTAGCTTACAGTGTGCCCTGGTGTTTAGGTTAGGAGCTGATGTGGTAAAGGGCTGGTATATGGAGAGTCTTACACAAGAGTTAAATCAATGCTACTTCATTTGTTCCCTCCCTCAGGCTATTTGAAATGCTCTCATAATGGCTGCTCCTAAGCAGGGCAGGGGACTGGGGAGGTGTAGATCAGACATACTGACTCTGTTTTCCCTCCAATTGTACAGTTATTAGGTTTGATTTAAATGTATTGTCTTTCCAATTAATATTTTTTCAGGGTGTAAGACCCTCCTCTACTACTGGGTACCTGTGGCTTTCATGAGTCCTCTCTAGCAACTCTGACACAACTCACTTCTAGGCAGCCATGTTGGAATTTCACACCACCTTGTGGTTTTTGTTTGTTTGTTGGTTGGTTTGTTTTTTTGTACCAGGGATCTAATTCAGGACCTTGTGCTTGCTAGGCAAGCGGCAGAACCACTGAGTTAAATCCCCAGTCCTCCTTATGTTTTATTATGTTGATTCTCATTCCTGGTGGCCATATTTCTTTGTATGTGTTCTAACTTTTTATTGTAAGCTCATGTTTGGTAGAGGAGGACAGAATCTTTGAGTGTGGAAATCCTATGTAACCCATTCTGAGCTTGAGACCCATTAGGGAGATCTTATATTTTTCTCTTCTAGATTTGAAGCATAATCAATCTGAGATCACTTTTCCACTTTAAATTGTTCTCTTTTCTTGACAAATAATAAATGTATTACTGAAGTGCATGCAGACCTCAGTCAGAAGCCCTCAAGGACAACACTAGCATGGGTGCCCAGGTCCCAGCCAGGGCCCCACACAAACAACAGCAGCTTGAGCACACAGGCCCCAGCCAATGGCCCACCTGGAAAACGGATGAGCAGGCATGCAGACCACATGCAGAGGCCCACCCAGGTACCATCAGTAAGTGCACACAGACTCCAGCCAGGAGCCTGCTCACACACTAGTGACCCAGTGCACAGCCCCCAGCCAAAGGCCCTCCCAGCCTAGACAACAGCTATGCAGGTGCATAGGCCCCAGCCAGAGGTATGTCAAGATATCATCCTAAGTGTGAACAGGCCCCAGCCAGAACCCTGCCCGAAAACAGCACAGAGCAGGGATCCAGAAGGCCACCATTCTGAACTCAGGAATTGGCACAGTGGTGAGCAGCAGAGAGGCCTCTCTGAGGCTTGCTGAGAATTGAAGCCCACTGGGTGAGCAAGGGCAGAGCAGGCTGCATCTGTTGAAATGAGCAGACACATAAACAGGACTTAAAAACCAGACTTCCAGATCACCTAAGGCAACCCCAAGGCACATGAGATGGAACAATATGATACTCAACCACCTGGATTCCCTGAACTGGCAAGGAAAAAAGATCTGGAAAAAATAAAATCATAAATTATTTCTCAGATAACAATAGAGATTGTGTCCATAGTGAAAGACATGATTAATAACTCTAAAGAAGGCATAGATTAAAAAAATAAATAAAGGAGCTGAGGAACATGATAGAATCCCAGCACAGGAAACCAGTGGAATCCATAGAAGAGATGCAAACAGATATCCAGGAGTATTAAAAAAATCCACTGAAAGTTTACACAGCAGAATGAGCCAATGTGAGGACAGAATATCAGATATAGAAGACAAGATTGTAACTGGTGACCAGGAAAAGAAAAATTTCTTAAAAATAGTAAGGGACCATGAGAAATCAATCCAGCAACTGCTAGATGATGCAAAGAAGAATAAGATAAGATGGATCAGAGTCAATGAAGAACCAAGAGATGGGCAAATGACATTTAAAAACTGTTCACAGAAGTAATGGCAGAAAACTTCCTAAGCAGGAAGAAAGAATTTGACATACAAATAATTGAGGCATATAGGACTCCAACTAGCCATGATCAACAAAATCTACACCTAGGCATAAAACAGTTTAGATTCAGGAAACCTAAAAAGAACAAAATCCTACAAGCAGTTAGAGAAAAGAAATAAATCACATTAAAAGGAAAGCCTATCAGAATCACAGCAGATTTCTCAACACAAAACCTCAAGTCAAGAAGAGCCTGGTATGAAACATTTCAAGCCCTAAAAGAAAATAACCTCCAACCCAGATTGATGTACCCTGAAAAACTATCTTTCACAATTGATGGAGAAATAAGATACTTTCATGACAAAGAGCACCTGAGGAGCTTCATGAATAGCAAACCAGCACTCCAAAAATTTTTAAACAGTATGCTAGGAAAAGACAATGAGTATCACAACCTCAGGAAACCCAGCAGAATGAATCCATCAGGCAAGATAAGAAATCAAAAGCAAAGGGGGAGAATCCAACAACAGGAAGAAGTCATGACAAGGATAAGTCAATACATAGCAGTTACAACCATCAGTGTTAATGGTCTCAATTCACTAATCAAAAGAAATAGTTTGGAAGACTGGGTCTAGAAGCAAGAACCAACAACATGCTGCATTCAAAAAAACCCACAATTAAAAAAAAACTCATACACTGATAGTTACAGGGTGGAAAACAATACTCCATGACACAGGAACCTGAAAAGAAGCAGTAGTAGCAATTCTACTTGCAGAGCAACTGGATTTAGAACCAACACTAATTAAGAGAGACAAAGGACAAAGGGAATAATCCAAGAGAAAGAGATGACAATCATAAATTTATATGCATCAAGTACTAGTGCACCCAACTATATAAAACAAATACTAAAGAACATGATAATCAAAGAAGCACTAATACAATAGTAGTGGGGGAACCTCAGTAACCATTGTCACAAACTGATAGATCAACTGGACAAGAAATAAACAACAAAATGCTAGAACTCAACCAAACTCTTGAACAAATGGACATAACAGATATTCACAGTTTCTGCCCCACAAAATCAGAATGCATTCTTTCAGCTGCACGCAGGTTGTTCTCCAAAATAGACCTCATACTTTCTCAAAGAACATATTTAAGTAAGTGTAAAGAAATTGAAGTTATCCCTTTTATATTATCAGACCATACTGTGATGAAATTGGAGATCAATAGCAAAAGAACCCACAAGAATTTCATAAACATGGAAATTGAACAACACACTTCTGAACAACCAATGGGTCACAGAAAAAATTAAAGAAGAAATCAGACAGATTCTATAATTAAGTGACAATGTCAAAAGAACATATCAAAGTCTATGGGACACAATCAAAGCAGTCTTATGAGAGAAATTCATAGCAGTAAATACTCATATTAGAATAATTGAGCAAGCTCCAATAAGCAACCTAATGCTGAACCCCAAGCTTCTAGAAAAAAAGAGCAGGAAAATCTTAAATCTCATACAAGGGAGGAAATTATAAAGATCAGAGCAGAAATCAATGCAATGGACACTAACAGAATGATACAAAAAATCAGTGAAGCAAGGAGTTGGTTCTTCAGAAGAATAAACAAAACTGACAATACCTTAGCCAACTTTATGAAACAAGGAAAAGAAAAGGCATAAATCCATGCAATTAGGAATGACAAGGGTGAAATTACCACAGACCCAGCAAGAAATCCAGAGGATCATCAATACCTATTTCAAGACCTATATGCCACTAAGATAGAAAACAGAAGAAATAGACAGATTCCTAGATACATATAAATTACCAAAATTGAACTAAGAAGACCTAAAAATTCTAAACAACCCAATATCAATCAATGAAATTAAAAATGTAATGAAAAACTTACCAACTAAGAAAGACCCAGGTCCTGGTGGCTTCCCTGCTGAATTTTATAAGACATTTAGAGAAGAACTATTGCCACTACTGTTTAAACACTTCAATGAAATTGAAAAGGAAGAAATACTCCCCAATTCGTTCCTGGAAGCAAGCATCACCTTGACTCCCAAAGCAGAGAAAGACCCAACCAAAAAAGAGAACTATAGGCCAATCTCATGAATGAGCATAGAAGCAAAAGTACTCAATAAGATACTAAAAAAAGAATGGAGAATATTATCAAGAAGAGCATACACCCTGATGAAGTGGGATTCAGCTCAGTGATACAGGGATGGGTCAACATACATAAATCAATAAATGTAATACACTATATTAATAGAGCCAAGGACAAAAATCATACGACCATCCCAGTAGATGCAGAAAGAGTGTTCAACAAAATCCAACACCCATGCATGATAAAAATCCTACAAAAAAATGGAATAGACAGTCTCTGTCTCAACCTGATAAAAGATATCTATAGAAAACCAACAGCCAATATCATACTAAATAGTCAGAAAATAAAACCCTTCATGATAAAAAGAGGAACAACACAAGAATGTCCCCTATCACCACTCTTATTCAGTATAGTGTTGGAAACATTAGCCACATCAATTAGACAAGAGAAAGAAATAAAAAGAATAAAGATAGGAAATGAAAAAATTAAAATGTCATTATTTGCAGATGACATGATACTCTACATAGAAGATCCGAAGAAGACCACCAAAAGCCTTCTAGACTTACTAATCAAATGCAGTAGAATAGCTGGATACAATGTCAACACACAAAAATCATTTATAAACACATTATTTCATTTTCTCCTATTTTTTCCTTTCCCTTATTACCTTTCCCCTACCCTTCCCACTTTCCCTACACCTTTAGCCCTTTTCTTCCTATTTCACATTGTCAATTTTTAATTCTTCATCTTCTGCTGTGAAATGTCTATTCATTTCACTTGTCTGTTTTTTAATTGGGTCTTTTATGTTGGGGGGGCTCATTTTTTTGACTTCTTTACATATTCTAAACGCTAGTCCTCTCAGGAATCACTGGCAAATATTTTTCCCAATCTGTAGGTTGTCTTTTCACTCTGTTGGCTGTTTCTTTTGTTATACAGAAGTTTTTAATTTGAAGGGATCTGTTTTGTTGTTCTCAGAACTATTTTTTGTGCAACTGGGGTTCTGTTTAGAAAGTCCTCATCTATGCCTATGACTTGAAGAGCTTTACCTATTTGTCTTCCAGCAGGTTAAGTATTTATGGTTTAACATTTAGTTCTTTCATCATTTTTATTTTAGTTTAGTATATACTGAGATATATGGTTCAATTTTCTGCATGTGGATAGCCAAGTTTTTCAACACCATTTATTAAAGAGGCTATCTTTCCTCCAGTGTGTGTTTTTGGCACCTTTGTCAAAGATCCAATAGTTGAATGTACTTGAGGTTGTTTCAGCACCTTCTATACTGTTCTGTTGCTCTTCATGTCTGTCTCTGTAACAGTATTGCACTGCTCATGTCACAGTAGCTTTGTATTTGTTTTTTGGTTTTGTTTTTGGTACCGGTGATAGAACTCGGGTCCTTGTGTTTGCAAGGCAGACAGCACAGTAGCTTTGTAATATAATTTCAGGTCCAAAATTGTGATGCCTTCTGCTTTGCTCTTTTTACTCAGTATTGCTTTGCTTTTCTGGGTGTCTTCTGTTTCCACATGAACTTTAGAATTGCTTTCTATATTTCTGTGAAGAATTCTGTTAAATTTTTAATAGAATTGCATTCAACATGTATATCATTTTGGAAGTATGGTCATTTTCACTATACTGGTTCCACTTATCCAGCAACAGGGAATATCTTTCAATTTTCTGATGTCCTCTTCAATTTCCTTTTATAGAGTACTGTAATTTTCTGAGCAGAGTACTTTCACGTCCTTAGTGGTTAATTCCTAAGTATTTAATTTTCTTGGTGCTATTGTATATGGAATTTTCCCTAATCTCTTTCTCAGTGAGTTCATTATTCATTTACAGTAATGCTATTGATTATTGTGCATCAATTTTGCATCCTGCTATATTACAGAACTTTACAGTGGATTTATTGTGGTCTTCTATTTAGAGGATAGTGTCATCTCTAAATAATGATAATCTGACTGCTTCCTTTTCTATACATTTCCCTTCTATTTATTTTTTGTGCCTAATTGCTCTTGCTAATATTTTGAATGCTGTGTTGAACAGGAGTGGTAATAGTGAAAATCCTTGACTTATTCCCAATATTAGAAGGAAAGCTTTCAGTTTTTTCCCATTTAATATGCTAACAGATTTATTGTAATGGCTTTTATTGGATAAGGTCATTCTATAACTATTTTCTTCAGTCCTTTTGTCATTAAAGGATGGTGGATTTTGTCAAAGGCTTTTTCTGTACCTATTGAGATAACCATGTGATTTTTGTTCTTGCTTCCATTTATATAATGTATTACATTTATTGGTTTGCATATGTTGGACAATCCTTTCATCCCTGGGATGAGGCCTACTTGGTCAGAATGCATGATTTTTTTGATGATTCATTCCATTTATTTTCCAATATCTTGTTGAAGATTTTTACACCTATATTCATTAAAGAAATTTATCTATAGCTGTCTTCTTTGGTTGGAACCTTGTCTTGTTATGAAACTGAAGTTATTGTAGTTTTCAGGAAAGACTTTGGGAGTACTCCTTTTTCAGTTTCATTAAAAAGCTTCTGGAGTATTGATTTTAGAACTTCACTGAAGTTGCTGCAGAATTCAGCAGTGAACCTGTTCAGGCCTGGGCATTCCTTACTTAGTTTGTTATTTATTACTGCTTTAATTTCAATGACTATTACAGTATTATTCAGTTTTTAATCTCCTTGATTCAATTTTGGTAATTCATGTGGATCCATCAATCTATCCATTTCTTCTGAATTCTCCAAAATTTTAGTGTAAAGGTTTGTTTTATAGTTATTAATAATGATTTTTATTTCAGGAGTGTCTGTTGTGATTTCACCACTTTCATTTCTAATTGCATTGATTTGAGTCTTTCATTTCTCTCTCTCTCTCTGTTAGATTGGTAAAGAAAGTTTCTATTTTGTTTCATTTTTAAAGAACCAATTCTTAGATTCCTAATTTTTTTTTGTTTTTGAGACAGGGTTTCACTATGTAGTTTAGACTTCCCAGACTCACTATGCAGCCCAAGCTGGTCTCGAACTCACAGTGATCCTCCTGCCTCAGCCTCCGAAGTGCTGGGATTACAGGAGTGTGCCACCACACCCAGCCTAATTTTTATTTTGTCTCAATTTTATTGATTTCTTCTCTCATCTTTATAATTTCCTTTCTTATACTAATCTTTAAACTAAAACTGTAAATAAGATCCAAATGGTATAATTGACAATGTGAAATAGGAAGAAAGGGGCTAAAAGTGTAGGGGAAGTGGGAAAGGTAGGGGAAAGGAAATAAGGGGAAAAATATGAGAAAATTAAAATATGGAAATTGATTTTGGATTATTCTTGGTTTGTTTGGTTTTTTTTTTTTTTTTTTTTTGGTGTTTTGTTTTGGTACCGGGGATTGAACTTGGGTCTTTGCACTTGCAAGGCAGTCCACTAAACTGCTCTGAGCTAAATCCCCAGTCCCTGGATATTCTTGTTTTTCTTGGACCTTGAGGTGCATCACTAGGTTATATGTTTAGACTTTCTCTGTTTCTGTATTGTGTGCATTCACAGCTATAAACTTGCCTCTGAGGTCTGCTTTCATTATGTCCCATGAGATCTGATATGTTATACTGGCATTGTCATTTAATTCTGGAAAGTGTCTTATCTCTTTGATTTCTTCTAACACGTTCTAGTTGAGTTTCCATGCATTTGCATAATTTCTTTGTGTTCTTTTGTCCTTGATTTCTCATTTTATTATGATATTTAAGTTTGTGAGTCTGACTTATTTCATTATGTTCTCAAGTTGAACCCATTTACCTATGAATGCCTCAAGCTTATCATTCTCTGTCTCAGAGTACTACTTCATTGCATATAATACCACATTTTCCTTATCCATTTCCTTATCTGTTTATGGGCATATATGCTGTTTCCAAGATCTAGCTATTATGAATTGTACTGCTATAAACATGAGTATGCAATTCTTTATGTAATATGGTGATTTAAATTATTTGGGGACTATATATAGAAGAGGAATAGCTCGGTCAAATAGAATTTTATTTTTTGTTTTTTGAGGAATCTCCACACTGATTTCCACAGTGGTTTTATGAGTTTTTATTCACACCAATAATGTAGAAGTGTACATTTTCTCCCACATCCTTGTGATGATCTTTTTTTTCTTTTAATTAATGGAAACCATTCTACAGTAAGGTGGGATTTCAGTGTTGTTTTGTATTTCCTTAATGGCCAGAGATGCTGAATTTTTTGTGTATTTATTATTAGACATTTCTACTTCTTCTGAGAAGTATCTATTCATTTCACTTGCTTGGGTTTTTTTTAACTGGATCTTTTGTTGGGGGGATCTAATTTTTTTAGTTCTTTATATTCTAGATGTTAGTCCTCTGTCCAAAGTCTAGTTAGCAAATGTTTTTCCCATTCTGTAGCTTGTCTTTTTCACTCTGTTAGATATTTCCTTTGCTCCTGCAGAAACTTTTTATTTAATATAACCCTATTTGCTGATTCTTGGTATTATTTCCTTTGCCACTGGGGTTCCATTCAGAAAGTTCTTCCCTACACCTGTATCTTGAAGAGTTGTCCCATTTATTTTTCAGCAGATTGGCCATTCAAGAATTCTAAATGCCTCAGTTATCTGTATGTTAAATTGTTTTCCATGTCTGTAAAGTTTTCTGCTATTACTTCTGTAAACAAATTTTATGCCTTTTGTGATGTCTCATTTTTTCTTGATTCCACTTGCTTTTATATTAGTTCTTTGCATCATCTAGCAGTTGTTGGATCTATTTTTTATGTTCTCTTGTTTGTTTTAATGTTTCTCTCATTAATTGCTCATTAACTACAGCCCTGTCCTCTTCATCTGACACTCTGTCTTCATATTGGTTATTCCTGCTGTGCGTACTTTCAATTAAATATTTCATGTTCTAAATATCTATTTTGAACTTCTTAATGGACTCCCATTCTTTTTATGCTGGGCATTCATGTTTTGCATCTCTTTCTTCAGTGACATAGATTTTTATTACTGTCTTCTCTAGACTTGCCGATCATTTATTTCATTAGGATCTGTAATGGTTGGTTGATTGTGTCCTCTTGAGTGAGAGATGCTCAAATAAATTCGCTCAATAATTCCATATCCTAGAGTATGGAAAATCGACCCAAAGGTGGCTTGTATCTGGATAATATGAAGGGGAAATGAACAAGGACAGATCTGTTTCTGTTTCTTCAGAGGAACATCACTCTTTGCATTCACCTAGGATGTCATCTCGTGCTTTGAATGAAGAATCTTCAACTTTCAGTACACATCCTTCAGCCTTCTGGCAGAGACTCTTCAGCCTTCCATCGCAGACCCATTAGACTCCTCATATGGACTCTCACAGGACACTGCAGTGAGCCCCAGTCTTTGACTGGAATCCTTAGATTTCCAGTGTGCAGACAGATACTCTGTGCTCTTCCACATCTGATTTTGTAGGTGGCCATTATAAGCTATATCTTGTATTATATTTCTGTAGTAAACACTGACTGATACAAGATCCTTATCTGATTAGTTACAGCTTCTTTAAATTTGCCAAGCACTTTATTGAACTACTTTAACTCTACTGATACCCTTTCAGACCTGTCTGCTGTGTGGCTTGTAATTTCTCTCCCCTTGATGCCCCCTAAACTGATTTTGGGAAAGTTGGGCATTTTGGAAGCATCTTGTTGCCTGGTCTTTTCATGTCTCTATCTTTTTTATTTGTGTGTGTGCGCGCACGTGTGTGTGTGTGTTTGTGTGTGTGTGTGTGTGTGTGTGTGTGTGTGTTGGGGTTTGTGACTTCCTTGGCCCAGTGTTTCATTTTTTGTGAGTAAACCACAGTATTGTTTATGACTCCCAGGCAATCGAAATATTGGCAAACAGAGAAAACCAATTCACAGCAACAACTATGTCACTTTGGCTATAGTAGTAAAATCAATAACAGTGGCCTCAGATATCAACTGGATACTGAGAAACACTCATGAACTGCCCTTAACTGGAGCAAAGAGATCTGTGATTTTAGTAAAGACACTTGGGCCACTCATATATTGATCTATAGTAATTCATACAACCAATTTCTGTTGAGTGTAGGCATCAGTGCACAAGTTCAAGCACACTACTAGACTAAATGCCATCTACTCAGGCCTTCCCTCCATTAATATTATACTCACCAAACCTGTCCTCTCACCCCAGAATACAGGGCTTGTGATCTTCCAGGCCTGAGCCTCCCAGGGCATCCAAGGAGATCCCTATTTAGCTCTCCCCTTCTCCAAGCTTGTCTTCCAAGGCTGTCTCTCATTCAGTTTCAGTGGTAGGGTAATACTTCCATGCTAGAATAAAACTCTTCCTGGGTGTTGATCTCGTCTTCAGTCAGATCAGTCTTTTGGTTATCACCTGTGCCACCCTGTGCTATGGAAAACCCAGGAGTATAGATGTCTAGGATTCAGTAGTTTAGGTCCTGTCCTTTGCCTCCCGGGCAAATCATGAGAGGCCTGTGCCCAGGCGGTGGCAGTAGTACCTGCTATGTGAGGCCTCTTTCCTCCTCTTTCCTTATACATGGGTCATGTGATATTATAGCTTATATCTAGATGTTACCCCAAAGGCTCGTGTACTCACAGGGGGGGCTTTTTAGAGGTGACTAAACGTAGGTTATGTGAAGATATAGTAAAGGGATGTGATAACTGGATTAGTCCTATAATCAGATTAGGATAGTTCTGGATGTGCTTGCATGGATTTACTGAATTAGGAAGCTTCCTCTTGGATATGGGTGGCACCAACCAATAGTCTTGTAGTCTGAGTGGAATGTAAAGGGACAGAAAGAAAGTTAGCTCACTACTTCACTCTCTACTGCCTGCCTTGCCACGGACTGTTTCTCTTCTGCCATGCCCATTGACCATGATGCTCTGCCTCAGAGCCATCCAGCTATGTACCAAAACCTCTACAAACTGTGAGATAAAATAAACTTTTATTCCTTTAACTTGTGGGTTTCATATACTTTTTCCTAGCAACAAAAAAGTAAGACACATGAGGCATGGGCCAGAGACAGTGGTAGTGTTGTGGGGAATGCAAGTCCTCTCTGCTCCTGCCCCTCACATAGGTCATTAGAGGCCTAGGGCCAGCATCAGAAGGAACAGGAGTAGGGTACTGTACTTATTTTTAGGAAATTGAAATTGAATTAAAGTTTTGAGTTAACTAAAAATTCACATTTGCAATTTTATCCCAACAGCCAGCATTTCACATTTTGAAGGGTGACCTTTTAAACTTCTTATGCATAGATCTACTTTTTAAATATTAAACATAAGTTGATTATATTGCTTTTAAATTTCTAATTATATCACTGTTTTTCAGTTTAAAAACTTCTTTTGTGGTAGGGTATAATTCAGTGACAGACATATGCTTAACATGCTCAAGGCCCTGAATTCCATCCTCGGGATAAAAAAAGAGTAGTAAAGCCTTCTACAATATCTTTTTAAAAGGGTTACTTGATAGTGCATTGTGTTCCCTATACCATGATTTATTTATTCAATCTCATATTGTTGGAAATTTGAACTTTTTCTAATTTTTCTTTGTTAAAATTTTGAGCAATAACCCATTCCAGAATTATAATTTTTACTCATCCTTAATGATTTTCTTTGAATAGAGTCCTAAGTATAGAAGCACACTTTGATGGTTTTCATGCGTAATGCTGAATTTTTGTTCACAAAGCTTATATCAATTCCTATTCTGGTCATTTGAATGCTAATGACTTAATTAAGAAAACAGAAATAGTAGTAAATGTGCACATCATTTGGGGAGAGCTCAACTTCTTTTGAATTTATATACATTATCTCATTAAGTTTTCAAAAATTCCGAAGTTAGGTGTGGTCATTTACATGTGATGGTTCATTTTTTATATCAACTTGACCAGGCCGTGGTGCCCAAATATTGGTCAAACACCATTTTTTGGTGTTTCTATGAAACTGGTTTTTTGATGAAATTAATATTTAAACCAGTAAACTATGAGTAAAGCATATTGCCCACCATAGCATAGGTGGGCCTCATCCAATCAGGTGAAGACCTTAACAGAACAAGGATTGATCTCTCCTGAGCAGGAAGAAATTCTTCCAGCACTCTGCCTTTAGATGCAATGTGCAACCCTTCCCTAGGACTTCAGCCTCCCAGTCTACCCAGCAGATTTTAGATTTAGCAAGTCTTCAAAATTGTGTACAATTCCTTAAAATAAATCTCTCTGTACACATAGATATGTAGCTATAGAAATAATACAGAGGTGGACATAGATATAGAGATAAACACAGTGACATGCTATTGGTTCTTTGGAAACCCCTAATACACCCCATTTAGCAGATGTAAAGTCCAAGACTCAAAGCTAATTCCTCTGAGTTCACTGAGCTAAAATACAACAGCACTAGTATTCAAACAGCAACATGGGAAGTATCAGACAATACAACCCATGTCTTCACCAAGTACATGAAAGAGTTGTGCCAAAACCATCAGTCAATTGGCCATATTTCATACCCAGACTATCACTGGGAAGATGTTTAGGAACCTCCCCCCAAACACCTATGAATACCAGCAAACGACTCAAGGCTGCCTTCACACTAGAACACCTAGAAGAGGGAAACTTGGTTATATCAGGGTAGCTATTTCACCCAGAGGTTCTTCCACATCTAATAGGAATAGACTTTCAGGACAAGTTATGTTTAAATGAATGTGCTCATTATGTACTGCAAACATGTACTAATTTTTTAAAGCAGGGCTTCTGCAGTAATACCTACTAGAAATAAGCAGCCAAACCATTTCTTTTCCATTTTCTATTTCCTAATATAATGCACTACTATCAGACATTCTCCATGTTCCTGTGATTTCAGGGTCACCTACATGGTAAAGTGAAAGAGCACAATTTTTAGTCTTATTTTGAATCAAACTGTGAAGCCAGATCTGAACAGAGATAAATAAATGAAGAAAACTCAACAGATTTTTTTTCCTATCTTTCCAATGCCAGCACCTAGGGAGCTACCATGTCTGAAATGAAAATATGAACAAAGCCCTCAAAACCTGCCCCAGTACTCTAACTGCATGTGATTTAACCATGGGCTGACATTAAATAAAGATGACAACTTAGGCAGGTTACTCTCAGTCTGTCATCTTTATCACTGATTTTTTTGGGAAACCCCAGAGACCTTTAGACACAGTTGCTGAGAAATTAAAATTTTAATTATGAATTGTGTGTTATGATTGGCAGATGGGGAAGCTAGAACACTAATCTATTTTGGGAAAGAAGGTTCCAGCTTTTAGTTTCATGCAAAAGATGCTTGTTGATGCTTTTGCAATTTCAGACTGCAGCTCAACTCCACATCCAGCTCCATAATGTGGGTGCTTACCTGGCAGGGCGGTCTGGGAGTCATACATAAGGTTAAGAAAGGAAAGTCCCTAAAACCATTCCAATCTGAATCTCCCCCATGCAAAACCCATGCAATTATGTGTAATCTAGAAATTGAAATATTCTTACACAGCCCAATACCTGATTCCCCAGGCCTGGGGAATCCTTAGTAGTCTGGTAAATAAGAGTCCCCACAGCTCTGTGCTATCCCCCAGTTCTGGGTCAGCCAAATAGACACAACTTTAGTTTGCTTAAATAGAAAAACAACAGAAATGCTCCCAAATCCAAAACTCCTGAGTGCTAACCTGATGCCATATATGGAGAATTCTACACCAGATCTCATGTGGTGGGGTGCAATTATAAGGCAGGTACATCAAAAGTGTTGTATAAAATTTACTCCAGGTTGTGTATATAAGGCATTTATAAAACACAACTGAGTTTTATGTTTAGACTTGGGTCTCATTTCTGAGATATCTTATTGTGTATATGTAAATATTCAAAAATCTTCCCAAATCAAAATCTAAATAAAGTAGACAATCTATATTTTACAGGTGAGAAAACAAGTTTATAAACATTGGTGACTTGCTCAGGGCCTCAGAGCTAGTAAGTAAAGGATAAAGGACCAAAGCCTTCTCTTGTAAACTTTATAGTAAACTGTCACCACTCACATTTGCTTTAACAATGGCAACTAATAGTAATTTGTATAACAAGAATATATAACATAAAACAATTAAGCATAATACCCATAAAATGTAATGTTGAGTCTTGTAGAATTAAATTGCACATAGAAACTATCAAATTATGAAAGTGATAAAATGTGAAAGATAAATTGAAAGATTTCTAAGGCCTCAGGAAATTCAAACTTTCAAATCAAATCTTTGAGGAAGCTATACACTTCTCATTTTGGCAAAGCTTTTGGGGAAAGGAAAGATAAATACTAGATGAGAGCTTCCAGACTGTTAGGTAAGGTGCATTTACTCCTGGTAGACCTCACAAACATGTGACAAAGTATTATTGTGTTTATTTTATAAAGGAACTCACTGAGGCTCAGAGAGGTGAATGTTAGTCATGGCGCTGGTAGTACACAGAAAAGCAAACTTGAGTTTAGTTTAGTTCTAAAGCCCACAAGAGCTGTGCCCTGCTCCCTTGGCACCAAGGAAAGCATTGTTGAGGACAACATCATCTCTGTACATTCTTTGCTCCATGGCAAAAAGTTTCATATGTAGACCGTCATCCCTCAGTGTGCACAAGGAACTGGTTCCAGATGTAGTGTAGATACCAAAGCTGCTAATATGAGTCCTTTATATAAAATGGTTTCATATTTGCACAGAATCTACAAAAATCCTCCTGAATAATAAAATCATCTCTAAAATATGTATGATACCTGATACAACGTAAATAGTTACTATAGTGTATTGTTTGGGGAATAATAAAAAATTTTGTATATGTTCAGTACAGAAGTAGTCACTGGAGACTACATTTTCCATCTGTAGGTGGTTGAATTCACAGGTGAGGAACCTGGGGATACAGAGGGCTGGTTGTATTTGCTACCAACTTTTCAGCCTTCCTCCTATCTATCAAGGGTTTTCATGGTCTGATTTTCAGCCCCTATAATTTCTTGGGCCCCGTGTATCCATATTCTTTTCCTGAAATAGGAGCTGCGCATCAATTGCCTCTGATGGAGGGAACTCTGCTTTCATTTTAAAAGTGGGAAAGTGGAGTGTGGTATAAGAGCAAAGCAACAAATCTCAGTGATCAGGATTTGAGGAGGAAGGATGTGCCAAAGTTCTTGATGAGTATTTTAAGGATGAGATAGGCTTTAAGAAAAGACATTTGCAGGGACAAGGGGAAAAAATGAGAACCAAGATTTGTCATGTAAATGTACAAGATCCCAATGATTAATGTAACTGTACTGTATACCTAAAAAATACCAATAAATTCAATGAAAAAAAAAAGAAAAGACATGTAGATAGAAAGCATCAACTTCCAGATAATTACAAAAAGAAGGAGGTACTTTTACAATGGAAAGAACTTCCAGGCACCACGTTAACCAGTGATCAAATCTGGCCCTACCTAGAATAGGGCAAATAAACATTATTTGCATCCTGAAGGAAGAAGCACTGAGAAGGACATGACATCACCTGTATGGAAACTTTACTTAAAATGTTTAACTTGGATCAAATAAAACATAAATGATCACACAAGTATAACTATAGGACATTCTATAAGATTACTTGTTTGTACTATTTTGTAAAAGTCAGTTTCAGGAAAGACAAAAACAGACTAGAAAACTCTTCCATATTAAAGGAAACTTTAAAAAATCATAACTAAATATAATGTGGGATCTTTAATTGGATCCTGCATAAAAATACAACTATAAAAGATATTAGATAAAAATCATTATCTAAATAAGATATTTGAACATGAGTTGTATTAGCAAAGTATACATACTATAAACTTGATGGTTTAAATAACAGAAATGGTCTCATAGTTGCGGAGAAAAGAAATCAAGGTGTCGGAAGGGCTGTGCTCTCTGAAACC
Source organism: Fukomys damarensis (assembly GCF_012274545.1). NCBI lineage: Eukaryota > Metazoa > Chordata > Mammalia > Rodentia > Bathyergidae > Fukomys > Fukomys damarensis. The sequence goes on along the minus strand of NW_022900951.1, from coordinate 39,817,048 downwards.
TGAAGGGGAATCCTTCCCTACACGTCCCTAGTTTTCAATGGTTTAGCAGCAATTCTTGGCATTCCTTAGCTTGCAGCTACATCACTCCAATCTCTGCCTAGGTGGCAACATGGCATTCTTCCCGTATGTCTCTCTGTCTTCACATGACCATTATGGCCTTATCTTAACTAATTCTACCTCCAATGACCCTATTTCCAAATATGGTCACATTCTGAGGTGTTGTGGAGTAGATGTACAACATGTGTTTGGGGGAAACACAAACTCAACATGGACTGTATATCTAGATGTAAAAGAACTATATCAATATTAAGTTTCTCAATTGTGATAATTGTGTAGTAATTATGTGAGGAAAATGCCCTTGTTTTTATCCTATACCATCTGAAAAGTGACATGACATCCTGCTGCTCATTAAACTCACTATACTCCTTTTAGAACTTTTCTATTGATTTGACAACATTCCAAAGTCTTTAGGATGCAGAAATACTTAAAAACAAAAGAGGAGGAAGAAGAGACATTTATGAAGGCTGTGGTACTCCTCTCTAGAACAGTTACCCTCTACTATATGTGAACACTTTTTTTTTTATACCAGAGATCAAACTCAGGACCTTGTGCTTGCAAGGCAGGCACTGGCACCACTGAGCTAAATCCCCAGCCCGTGTGAATACCTTTTAAAAGGTGATTGTTTTCTTTGTCCTGGCTGAGTCAGCTGTAGTCCCCACTCATTTAGAATTTCCCCAGTGACATAAAAGATCAGATAAACGTCAACACAATCATGGTGGAGGACCTCAAAACAACACTTTCACAAATAGATCAACTAGACAAAAGAAACATTAGTGTTGAACCACCTTCCAGCAAATGGAAGCCCACCCAACAACAACAGAATATACATTCTTCTCAGCAGCACATGGAACTCTTCCCAAAAGAGACCATGTACTAGCCCATGAATCTTGCTTCTTTGCATTTAATGCAAAAGAAATGAAATTATCCCAGGTTTATTATTAGATCATAGTATAATGAAACCAGAAATCGATAGCAAAAGAAACCACAGAAATTTTGCAAAAGCACGGAGATTAAATAATACGCTATAGAATAATACATGCTTCACAGTAGAAATCAAGTAAGAAATTAAACAGGTCTTTCTGCCTCCATCTCCTAGTGGGAGTGTGCTCCAAGGGTACCGAGGAAGCGGCAGCCAAAACTGGACTGAGACATTTGCTCCTGTGAGGAAGCTGAGAACTCGTTCTAACAAGTTCAAGTTGAACTAGCCACCCAAGGATGGCATCTCCTCTGTGAAGTTCAGGCCCAACACTTCCCAGTTTCTGCTAGGCTCCTACTCGGACACGTCAATGTGCCTCTACAATGTGCCAGCCAACTCCATGCGGCTCAAGTACCAGCACACTGGCGCAGTCCTGGACTGCACGTTCTATGATCCAACACATGAGTGGAGTGGGGGGGATTAGATAATCAGCTGAAAATGCATGATTTGAACACTGATCAAGAAAATCTTGTTGGAACCCATGATGCCCCTATCAGATGTGTTGAATACTGTCCACAAGTGAATGTAATGGTTACTGGAAGTTAGCATCAGATTGTTAAATTGTGGGATCCCAGAACTCCTTGTAATGCTGGGACCTTCTCTCAGCCTGAAAAGGTGTACACACTCTCAGTGTCTGGAGACCGGTTGATCATGGGTACAGCAGGCCACAGAATGTTAGTGTGGAACTTATGGAACATGGTCTTTGTGTGGCAGCGCAGGGAGTCCATCCTGAAATATCATCTTACTGCATACAAGCATTTCCAAACAAGCAGGGTTATGCATTGAGCTCTACTGAAGGCCAAGAGGCAGTTGAATACTTGGATCCAAGCCCTGAGGTGCAAAAGAAGAAGTATGCCTTCAAATGTCACAGACAAAGAGAGAATAACATTGAGCAGACTTACCCAGTCAATGCCATTTCCTTTCATAATATTCACAGTACATTTGCCACCGGTGTTTCTGATGGATTTGTAAATATTTGGGATCAGTTTGACAAAAAGTGACTGGGCCAATTTCATCACATCACTTGCCTTTAGCAATGATGGGACTACACTTGCAATAGCATCCTCACATATGTATGAAATAGAAGACATGGAACATCCTGAAGATGGTATCTTCATTTGTCAAGTGACGAATGCAGAAACAAAACTGAAGTCCTAATCGTCTCCTGAAAGCGGTTTCTCTATGGAAAGCTTTGTCTGCTTCCTACAAGTGCATGCTTATGCCCTAAGGGATGTGTTATAGCTATTATGGAGATGTTCTTTAGTATTGAATTTTTTTTTTGTTTTCTGTCTTACAGGAAATCTGTCTTCGTACTCTTTAATACCTTTCTTAGGGTGAGAAGTCCTTGTGTCCTTGTACAGTAGTCTGAAGAATTTCCCCCACCTCCCCCCACTGAAGCAAATCCAGTTGCTGTTTATGAGCAATTGGACTCTTTTTGTAGCATAATCTAAACCTGTTATTTCATTGCTGCCTAATAAACCAGAATTCAGAAACTTTAAATGTTGGATGTTTTTAAATATTGGTAATTACTGTTATTTATACATAAAATGGCTTCTGTAAAGCAAAACCTTTTGTCACAGACATGTTGAGGATGACATTTTGCCTTTAAAGTCTATTCTGTCTCATTTAATTACGTGCACTCTGAGATATGTTGGGGATTCAGTCCTGGATAAAGTGATTTCTTGGAGTTCAGCCATTTCCCTTGCACCCCCTAGGTGAATCAGCAGGGCTCTAGAACCAAATTGTACAGCATCCCTCAGGACAGGAGTGTGGCAGCCTTGGGGTACCTTTTGGCATGATGCTCTCCTAGTGGTGCCAGTGCCATGGAGCACACATAGCTCATGTGTCTCTGTGCTGATGAAATCAGCATCCAAGTGCAGGGAGCCAAATGACAGGCTCTTCTGGACTTACCCATCAAGAGCTAAATCAGAATGAAGCCCTTGGGATGGTAAATAATGTAATAGCCAGGAACTAACTGATGATATCGGTTCTTTAGTGTACCTATATGCTTTTAATTGTCACAACCACCTTGTTGAGGACAGAGTTTAAATTTTAATGCATTGTATACCTGAAAGACTTAATACAGTATTGTTAAAAGTAACCAAATTAAAGTTATATCATGGACCTTTAAAAAAAAGAAATTAAACAGTTTCTACAATCAAATGATAATGTCATTACAACATACTAGAACCTATGGGAAACAATAGAAGTAGCCCTAAGAGAGAAATACATTGCTGTGAACATTCACATTAGAAAAACAGACTGAGGGGCCTGGGATTTAGCTCAGTGATTCTGCTGCCTGCCTGGCAAGTGCAAGGTCCTGTGTTTAATCTCTTGTACAAAAAACCCCACAGGTCTGGAAATACGGTTCAGTGAGAAAGCCCTGAATTCAATCCCTGGTACAAAACAAAACTACCCAAGCCAGGAGTGGTGGCACATACCTATAATCCCAGCACTCGGGAGGCTGAGGCAGGAGGATCACT
>NW_022900951.1:39791071-39813493 GCF_012274545.1 Fukomys damarensis | reverse complement strand
CTCCAGTACCAAAAAAAAAAAAAAAAGAAAAAGAAAAAGAAAAGAAAAATAGACTGATAGACCGAGCCCAAAAAAATAACCTAACATCCTATAAAAACAAAGATAGTACAAATCCAAAGCTAGTACCAAGAAGAAAATTATAAATATCAAAGAAGAAATTGAGACTTTAAAATACAATGAATCAAAGAGCTAGTTCTTCAAAAGAATAAACAAAATAGACAAACAGCCAAATTTCAGTTTTCTAAAATATCTTCACACTGATTTTCATAGTGGTTGTACTAGATTACATTCCTATGAACAATGTAGAAATGTTTCTTTTACCTGCAGTCTCACCAGTGTTTGCTATTGTTTGATCTCTTGATGACAATCATTCTTTCTTGCATAAGATGGAATCTTGGTGTTGCTTTAATCTGCACTTCTTTCATGGTGAATGGTGTTTAACATTTTTTCATATATTTATTAGTCTTTTGTACTTCTTTTGAGAATGGAATATTTGTGTCAGTTGTCTAGTTTTTATTGGGGAGGGTCTAATTTTTTAAGTTCTTTATATCTTAGATATTGTCTTACATATTAGTCCTCTGTCAAAAGAGTAGCTGGCAAAAGTCTTTTCCCATCCTCTAGTGGGTAAAATTCAGCTGGGAATTCATCAGTGGCTGGCCTTTTCTTGGTTTGTAGAGTTTTTATTACTGCATCAATTTTATCACATGTTATTAGTCTGTTTAGAGTTTTTATACCTTCTTTGTACAATATTGGTTAAGTCATGCATCTAGGAATTTATCCATTTTACCCAGACCCTCCAATTTATTGAAATATAAGTATTTAAAAATGTTCTATTATCTCTAGAGCTCAATCATTTCTATTGTAATGTGCAGGAGACCAGCTTGAAATCACAGTGGACAGCCTATAAAATATTATGAATTTGCTTATGAATTGGCTATTGATAAAAATTATGAGTCTTCATAATTTTAGTGACTTGCTAAATGAGCCTTCCGCTGGCATATGGAGAAAGAACTTCCTATGCAAGTGGTAACAATTGAGATTTCAATAATCAGCGAGATTGTGATGTCCCTGAAAGCATGATGACACGGCAGCTAGGGATCTATGAGTCTTGTGCAGTCATTCTCCCAGGTCATACATTAGCTAAAGATAACACAGGTGGCTCATTACTTACAATGGGTCCTTCTCAGTAATGCATCATTCCTCATTTTTTACAAACCTGGCTCTCATCAGAACCTTGGTCCACTGTTCCCTACATCTGCCTTTACACACCTTGCTATGTTGTGTAATCACTAAATACTGACAAGTCCAGAGTTTGTGGTCTTAGTCAAGAATAGCTGAGAGCAAGTCCTTCCCTCTCTTTATGCAAACCTTTGTCTCTTATATTATTCTTTCACCCTCCTCTGTGCACTGTCAGGTGGTTGGGCAACTCCCAATAGTAATTTTTCCTTTTTCATTTCTAATTATATTGGTGTGGCTCTTCTCTCTCCTGATGAGTTTGTCTCAGGGTTTATCAATCGTATTTATCCTTCTGAAGAACCAACTCTTTGATTCATTTATACTTCATATTTTTTTAGTCTCAATTTCATTAATTTCCACTCTGAACTTTATAATGTTTTCCTTCTACTAGGTTTGAGTTTAGATTGTTCTTGTTTTTCTAGGATTCTAAGATACATCATTAGGTTATTTATTTGGGTTTAATTTGGTTTTCTAATGTAGGCATATGTAACTATTAACTAGAACTGTTTTTATTATGTCCCACAGATGCTGATACATTGTAATGCCACTGTCATTTGATTGTAGAAACTTAAATTTCTTTCTTGATTTCTTTTATGACCTCTGGGAAAAATTTAATGGGGGAGGAAGAAAATAGGAAAGAGGTTCTTTGAAATAGTGATGACTGGCTTCTGCAAAATCTTCAGTAGTAAGGGAGCCTAGCACTTGAGAACAAGTCACTGGCAAATGGAGGAGTCTTGTCTCATGACTGACAGGTAAGAGAACCTGCAGGAATGTGCTTTGTGTGAATACTGTCAGATTCAGCACCAAGGCACCATGCTGAGTGAGCAGCTCTTGTGTCTGTGCCACCCACCCCTAGGAGTCCCATACCCTAAGCATGAGACATACTATGGAACCAGAGTAACTGCCCCTTGGTATTGGGGGGTCACCTTACATTTATGGCCAAGTAATGTCCCTATTGATAATTTGCATTATCTTGATGAAGTCCAGACTGGTAAAATTGGATAGAGAAAAAAATGGAAAGAATTAGAAACTCTTGAGAGCAAAAAGCTAGCTTTTCATCTCTGTAAAGGTGGCTACAATCCCCTCTATATCTACTGATTCCATGAGATATTCCAGTGTGTTTTCCAAGGTTCTGGCATAGATGGAGCACTGCTCCTTTGGACAAATGGCTAATGGCTCACTTTTTTTTTTCTGAGTAAGAACCTTGGAAACGCTGGAATTGAACTCTTCCCTCCATGCTAATTCTGGCATATCCTACTCACTATCAAAAATTACTCTTTTTTGGAGGTCAAGAAATAGGAAAAAGAAATGTTAGTCCACTGGAGAAACAGGAGACAGTGAGAAAGTAGTTTATGGTGATAACAGCTATTGGAGAGGAAAAACAGATAGAAGTAGACAACCCAACATGGAAAAGAAGTATGTTCACAACTTCATCAGGTGAAAATCAGCCAGCTATAAATGCCTCTGCTCTGTGTATCATGATGGAGGAAACAACTAACAACCAGTACTCACAACATTGTACAGGAATACACAAGCAATTTAAGAGCGTGCTAACTGGTTCCACACTTTATGTAAGTTAATGTATTTACATATATAGAAGCTCCAGTTTTGGGGGTACCAAGCCTAAATCAGGAATTCTTGTGTAACTGATTTGTTGGGAGATGTACTCTTAGGAGAAAGAGTTAGAGGGATTCAGGCTAGAGGGAGAAAGGAGACATGAAGCAAGAATACAGTCTGAGCTGAAGACTATCTTCAGACAGGTTCAGTGTGGAATCTTTGGAACAAAGATAGCACCAGAGTTAACTCCGACTTGAGACAAGGGGGCTGCCTTTGGTAAATCCTTGTTGGTCATTCACTGGCTGAGGTATTAGGAGCAAGCCTCAAAACATGGCACAGCAGCTAAGGGGATGAGTGTGGAAAGTGGTCAAAGGGGATCTATGCAGGGCACCAATTGCATCCACTAGAGTTCTCTTCTATCTAATGATTAAAGGCAAAAGCTAACATGGCATAATTACTACTATGTTATAACACTGAAACTGGAACCCTCATTCATTGCTAGTGGGAATTCAAAATGGTGCGGCCACTTTTGGAAATACTTAGGCAGTACTTCCTTAATAGTTTAAAGAGGTACCATTTGACTTAGTAATTCCATTCCTAGCTATGTACCTGAAAGAATTGAAAACACACATCTACATAGAAAAATGTATATAGTTACTCATAGAATCACTATTCATAATAGCTGTGGAAATAACACATATATCCATCAAGTGATGTATGGATAAATAAAATGTAGTCTATCCATAAAAGGAATAATGTGTATACTACAACATGATGAGCTTTGAAAACATCATGCAAAATGAAAGAAAAAGGTCACAAAAGCCACATATTACATAATTCTATTTACAAGAAATGTCCATAAAAATGAATCCATAGATAGAAAATAGATTAGTCATTGTTAGGAACAAGGGGAAAAGAGAATGGAGGAGAAACTGCTAATGAGCACAGTGTTTATTTTGAGGGTGATGAGAATGCTGTGAAATTAGACAATAGTAATGGTCATTTAACACTTTGAATATACTAAATACCACTGAATTGTACACTTCAAAAAGGTGAATTTAGGGCCGGGGATTTAGCTCCGTGGTGCCGCCACCTGCCTCGCAAGCACAAGGACGCAAGTTTGATCTCCAGGACCAAAAAAAAAAAAAGAAAAAAAAGAAAAGATGAATTTCATGGTATGTGAATTGTAACTGAATAAATTTTTTTAAAGCTAACATGGTCAACTGCCTGAGCTTTGCGTTCTTGAAGGCATATGGTCTTAGTGTTTCACACATACAGATATCCTTAGAAACCTAAATTTAGCCAGTAAAAGGGTCAAGTCATAGCTACAAAATGTTTCTTGTGATCTGTAGAGAATATGCATTTCTGAGTATTTTTATTTCCTGGCTAATAGCTCACACTTTGAGTGAGAACCTTAACAACGATGGAATTGGACTTTATGCAATGATGCTCATACTGGTTCTTTTTTGTTGTTTTAGTTTGCATCTACCCTAACAGGAGCCAATGAATCCATGCTACAATGTTGTCAAAGATAAAAAGTTGAAAGATTTTAACACTTTTGAACTTTCAGTTATTGCACATTTACCTTGAGCTCAAAGTTTTTAAAGGATGGGCAAGCTTTTTTGCAGGTTGCTTCAATCTTTCTTTTGGACCTCAAAAATGTTTTCAGAAGCGCACCATTTCAAAATAGTAGCTTTAAGCTAGGCAAAAGGCTGCTTTCATGTTAAATAAAAGCTGTTTCCCTCATCTTTGAGAAGTGGGGTGGGCGGGCAGCCCACTTTCCGTTCCCCCTTCTGTCTCTCTTAGACAAAAGCTTTCTTTCCCTCAATAAATTTTTCCTACCCTAAAATAAATAAATAAAAGCTGTTTCACTGAGATGACAAAATATGGGACACTGAGAGCAACTCTATATGAAGATGCTACTAAATTTGAGCTTTGACTGTTGAATTAACACATTATGCTTTTTGTAAGTGGATTATAAAAAAAGCAAGGGACCTCAGCTATAGAAAAGTTGGTGTACTTGTTAGAGCTCTCTAGAGGAACAGAATGGAATAAATAGGATGAAATAGGCAGGATTTATTAGGTAGGTTTGCAAGATTTCAGGTGAAATAGTTAGTCCACAATAGCTATCTGGCCACTAGAGAGCCAGAGAATTCAGTAGCTGCTCAGTCCAAGAAGCTGGAAGCCAGAATAGCAGGGATCAAGAATGCAGTGACAATCCCAAGACTGAAGGCCTGGAAGCTCCCTGGAGAGTTTCTGGTGTGATACTACATTGAAAGTTTAAAGATACAGGAGTCTGACATCCATAAGTGATTGCAATAGAAAAAGAAGAACCTACTCAAGCAAAACGGTAACTTTCAAAGGCACGCAGACTTCTTTCTCTTTTATTCCATCTGGGTTGCAAGTAAAGTGGATGATGCCACCCACAAGCAAGGTAGATCTTCCTCCCCTAGTCTGCTGGCCTACGCACTAATCATCTCTGGAAACATCCCTGCAGACACGCCCAGAACTGTGCTTTAATACACTGCTAGGTGTTTCTTAATCCAGTCTAGTTGACAATCATCATTAATGGTCACAGTTGTCAATAGCTAAAGGAAATGATATCCACAGAAACATAAGAGTCATGGAAACAAAGAACTAAAAAGGAGATGAAGGTCAAAACTGGCAAATGAAAACAACTCTAAAATTGACAATGTGAAATAGGAAGAAAGGGGCTAAAGGTGTAGGGAAAGTGGGAATGATAGGGGAAAGGGAATAAGGGAAAAGAAAAAGATAGGAGAAAATGGAAAAATAGAAATAAAGTGTTTGTAAATGGGGAGGGGAGGAGGGGGTGAAGGGAGGGCAGGGACAAGGGGAAAAAATGAGAACCAAGACCTGTCATGTAAAGGTACAAAATCCCAATGATGGATGTAACTGTACTGTATACCTAAAATGTACCAATAAATTCAATGAGGAAAAAAAAAAAAGAAACAACACTGAGATTCTACTTCATGCCAGAAAGAATGGCTGCTACCAAGAAATCAACCAATAACAAATGTTGGCAGGGATGTGGGGAAAAAGGATTCCTTCTCCATTACTGGTGGGACTGCATACTGGTGCAACCACTGTGGAAATCAAATGGAGATACCTTAAACAACTAGAAATAGAAGTCCCATTTGATCCAGTTATTCCTCTGCTGGGTACCTTCCCAAAAGACTTAAAAGAATCATATCACAGTGATATGTGCTCAGCCATGTTTATAGTGGCACAGTTTGTAATAGCTAAAACTTGGAAACAGTTTAAATGCCCATCAACCGGAGACTGGATAAAGAAGATGTGTTTTTTCTATAAAATGGAATACTACTCAGCCATAAAGAATGAGAAACTAGAGTCATTCACAGGAAAATGGATTCATATTGAAGCCATACTCTTAAGTGAAATAAATAAGACACACATGTGTAAATACCAAATAGTTTCTCTGCTGTGAAAAACTAAAAGTGTAAATAAGATCCAAATTGTATAATTGACAATGTGAAATAGGAAGAAAGGGTTAAAGATGTAGGGGAATCGGGAAGGGTAGGGGAAAGGAAATAAGGGAAAAGAAAAAACACGAGAAAAGGAAAAAATGGAAACAAAGTCTTTGGAAATAGGGGAAGGTGGAGGGCGTGAAGGGAGGACAGGGGTATGGGGAAAAAATGAGAACCAAGATCTGTCATGTAAAGGTACAAGATCCAATGATAGCTGTAACTGTACTGTATACTTTTAAAGTACCAATAAATTCAATGAGGAAAAAAAGTGGCAGTGTCCATTCAGCACTGTCAAGAGAGAAAAGCTGTCTTGGTCTGTGAACATAGCTGCCCAGACTTTGAATCAGGTAGGTCCTTGTGGTAGACATGCCTGCATCTAGCTATGGAACTTGATGCTAGCACTTATAAAAAATTAGCCATAGCCCATCTATTTCTTTTCCTGTGAGCATCCTTCTATTTACACCAGGGCTTAAGGTAGAAACACCCACATAGAGAGGGTCCAACTGCTAGAAAGCAGGGGCCATGTCTTCTGCATCTTTATTGCCTGAGGGCTGAACATAGTACTTGGCAAAGGGTAGATGTTCATTAATATTTGTCGGATAGATGAATGAATATATTTATTTCATGGTTATGAGGAATTTTGGAAACAATCCTCTTTCCATAAAAATAAGACCTAGACAGAAAATGATTGGTCTTGAAAACTAGAGATCAAAAATGCCAGCCCTAATCAGCCTGTCCTGGCCTTACCTGCCATTATTATTCTCTTGTTCAGTGGCTACTTTGTAAGGCTTCCTTTTCCTGCGGGCCAAAACTTGCAACTGTAGTCTAGTCATGCAGCAAGTAGATTATTCATGTATTAGTTTGCCTGGCAAAGAGGTGGTGTTGAAGAGCCAGAGAGAAAATGAGAACTAAGGGGCTGCAATTTCAGAAATGAAAAATTCTCACACTTCATGCCAGTGCCAGTGGCACATAAAAAGAATGAGAGTACTCTGCCCAATTAAATGACAACATCTCTTCCTTTGTTTTAAAAAGGGGATAAACCACCCCAAAATTAAGTTTCCCTATCTTCCTCTTCTGCTTATATACTTAGCTTCCTATTGGATAATAGAGAGATGGAAAGGCAATAAATAAATGCAAGCCAGATTTAGTGGTGCATTTCTATAATCCCAGCACTTGGGAGGTTGAGGCAAGAGCATTGCAAGTTCAAGGCTAACCTGGGGTACATAGTGAGACCTTATCTTAAAAAACTAAAAGAAAAGTAATTCAAACCTTACTCTAGAATAATTTACAGTTTAAACACAAGGTGCAAAATATAACTTTTAAGAAAGATCCAGTTTTAATTCAATCTTTCTAGAATACTTTGGATAAATCATCAATTATGAGTTCAAACCTTATCCAAGATTAATATGAAAATAAATACTCTTGCTTTTCTTCTTGGTTTGCCTTTTGTCTCCCATCCATGATATACCATATAGATTCATAAATTATTTTAATAACATGCTCATTTATCTAAAGTAATAAGCTCTTTGAAGAAATCTTCCTGTGCTAAGCAAACAGACTTTGATAGGTTTTCAATTGATGGAAAAAAACAATTGTTTTTGAATGACTGAATGAAAACAACCTGGAAGTTTTCAAGACTCAAGTGGTTTTCCTAAAGCCTGAAAACATTTCAATTACTATGCTACAAATATGACAATGTAAATATCGGCCCATATCTCTTTCCTTTCCCACACTGTTTCAGAGCTCAGGGTCATCTTGTGACCTGCCTTCTGACAATTAAATGCTCCTGTGTGAGGTTTGGAAGGTAAAAATAAGAGATAGACTACACTCCTGCTGGCAAGTTCAATAGTGTAAGCAGTAGACTCTTCTGTGGTGGTAGTGATAGCAGAGGTCCAGTGACTGGCTCCTTCTCTGATGGGTGCTTAGAGACTGTAGGACCTCCTTATGTTGTTGTGAATCACAGCTGAGACAGTATGTTTCCTAGCCATGAGCTATGTCAGTGGCTTCCTCAATCCCTAGATAGCAGCTGAAGCAAATGAATGGTCCTAGAATCCAGAAACGGAGTTGTAACATCTTAATATTCCAACTCCTGATCATTCTCCACTAAAAATAGCAGCTCCTTTGGTAGGCAAGTTCTGTGGTCTCCTAGGCATCATTCTTGGAAGCAGCATAAAACCTGTTCTTCCAACTTTCCCATGTATTTCATCAATTTCCACATTATTTTTAAATTTAAACCAACTAGAATATTTTAAATAATCTGTAGTTATAACCAGATTGATGCAACACTTGTATATAAAGTCTGTTACTATACTGTCTAATGCCAGTTTCTTTCTCAGGAGACAGTAAGCTCCTTAACGTTATGTTTGTAGACTAATTCTGAAGTAGTACTACTGAGACCAAGGCAATCTCAACTATTTGCTCATACTAGCTCTACTAAAGGATATCTTGGCCATTTGATGGGATCTTTCCCATCATTTCTATTAGGAGCCACCAAACTCATCCAAAATTAATATATAGTTTAAAGAAACCCTATTACTAAGGCAACATGGATGCAAAGCAAGTTCCTTAACCTCCTCTCAGCCTCTTTCAAGTGCAACTGAATTTTTCTTCTATATGAAAATATTAAAATTGCCTTTGGACAAGTATATATCTGATTCTTTCTAAGCTCTTAACAGTCAAAGATGATTAAGAAGAAAGCCCTACCTGCAAATGTTTGAAAAATTAGTATGTGAAGTAGACAAGATTCTTTAAAGGTGCTTGTTTTTTTGTTGTTGTTGCTGTTGGTTGGTTTTGTTTTTTGTACTGGGGATCAAACTCCAGACTTTGTGCTTGCAAGGCAGGCAGTGGAGCCATTGAGCTAAATCCCTGGCCGAAGGTGCTTGCATTTCTATGAACACAAGCAAATATGCACCAAATGTTTTACTGCATGCAGTTCAATTACTAAGAAATGACTTCAGTTACCATCACTAAACTTTGATGCTCTCCTGAACTGAACAACTGTACTCCTGGCCTAGAAATATTTTTACTTCTCTGTAGCTAAACAATTGCATGCAGAGAAGTGTGGACCTAGTCTAGAGCCTAGACTAGAGCCTAGACTAGAGCAGATGTTCAAGAAGTGTGGACCTAATGAATAAGTCAGGTGTCTTGGTATTTTTTGGACGAGGCCTTTAAAATCTTACCAGACCCTTTTCTAGCAGTTCATATGCAAAAGTGATCATAATTCTGTCACAATTCAACATTTAATGAAGGACTAGAGAGTTGGGCTGGGGATTTAGCTCAGTGGTTCTGGCAACTGCCTTGTAAGTGCAAGTACTTGAGTTTGATCCCCAGTATAAACAAACAAACAAACTGGAAGAGAGTTGATATTAGTAAATCAAATATCTATCAGAGACTGGTATGGATACCATAAAAGGGGAAATCTGACCGCAAGGTAGTAGAAACTATCATAAGTTGACTCTGTGATACAGTTTAAAGGAGGAAACTGGAAATGAGTCCCAACATTTCTAGATCAGTCTGCAGCATTCTTAATGTCAACATTAAAACTTCATCTCTTAGGATCAAGATTTTGTTTCTCGACTAGGGTATGTGGAACCCTAGAAATAATTACAGGCCACAGAGAAACACAGAAGAAAGATAATACATCTTTCTTGATAATCTATTTTACTTGAACATTTGAAAAGTAACACATTGTCCGTATATTTAAAACAACATACATTTATTTCAAAATGAAACTCAACCTTCACATTCATTTAAAAATATCCATTAAAGTACAATATGCATACAGAAATGTACAAATATTATAGGAGTATAATTTAATGAATTTTAAAGTGGAAGACATTCACCGAGCCATCATCCAGATCTAGAAAAAGAACATTATCAATATCTCAGAGGCCACTCTTGTGCCTCTTCCAAATGCTACTCCTTCAAGAGTAATAATATCCCTTCATTTAAATGCATATAAATGGAATCATACAATGTGTTTACCATCTTCCTTATTTTACTCAATATTATCTTTGTGAGATCCATCCATATCACTGGGTGCAGTTGACAGTTGTTCATATCCATTGCTGTATACACTGTGAAAATATAACACAATTTATTCTTCTGTTGAAGGTCATTTAAGCATTTTCTAGTCTGATGTTGTTAATAGTGGTGCAGTGAAATTTTTGTACATATCTTTACAAAAAATAAACATTCACTTGGTTTGGGTATATGACCAAGAGTGGAACTATAAGCTCATAGGTTAGCCATATGTTTAGCTTTAGCATGCATTGAAACAGATTTTTAGGATAGTTTTACTAAGTTCCATTTAATTTTAAAATTTATAAAGATACTCCACAAGAATTTCATTCTTGGAGTGGTGTCTTCATTATTTCTTTGAAAGGTATCAATTCACACTCTAATTTCAAAATTTTGTACTGGTTGGCAAGGATAGGGGCATTCATTTCTAGTCAAGTACTCCCTAGTTACTGGGACTATTTTTCAGTTATTCTTCAAGAAGTTATAATAAAGATCATTGATACCTGTATTAGTTATATATTGCTGCATAACAATTTTCTACAAACTCAACAGCTTAAATGGTGCACATTTGTGATCACATTGTTTCCATAGATCAAGAGCACTGGCTCAACTGAGCGAGATAGGCTGCTTCACATCTCTCACTGGCTGCATTCAAGGCATTTCTCAGAAATGAGTTCTCAGCAGAGGCCCCACCAAGGAAAGATCCACCCCCATTCTCCCTGAGATCTTTTGGAATAATTCATTTCCTTGTGAGTGTAGGACTGAGAGCTGGAGGCTTTCTGATGACATGAGTGCAGTCTGGAGGCTTTCCTTGGTTCCTAGAGGCAAACCTCTATCCCAATACTTTGCTATATGGATTTCACACATAATTGCTCAACTTATCAGGCAACAAGGAGAATTCTATATAATACAGTGCATCATAAGAGTGGCACCTCATCACCTTTATGATGACCTATTCATTGGAAGCAAGTCACAGGACCTAATCACAATCAAGGAGGTATAACTACATAAATGTATGGACACCAGAAGGTGGAAATAATTGGCAGTCACCACTGGATCTGACTGACACATTACTTAATGAGCTGCTCTATGGATCTGAGCTCTTCATAACTACTTTATTCCCACAATCTTCTCAGGAACCTCACATAAAAATTATTTGTGTTTGTCAGAGTTCTTGTCTACAGACCATCTATGATAGTTATAGGAAATTTTCATAAGGACTTTTTGTTGGAAAGATATTACTTCAGTGAATCAATATCCACAAAAAAGCTAGAAAACAGACAAAATCAGAAGGAGTGGTGTGTTAGTTAGCTTTCCGTCACTGTAAAGAAATACAGAGATAATCAATTTATAAGGAGAAAATTCCTACTTTGGCTTATGTTAGTAGAAGTTCGAATCTTTGATGGGGCAGACAGATTGCTTATAGACCCCCAGTGGGGACGCTGAGTGACAACAATGGGGAATATGTGCAAAGCAAACATACTTACCTCAGGGCAAAGAAGCAAAAGAGGATTACAAAGGTCAGGATCCCACAATCCCATTTGCAGGCACACCTTAGTAACCTGAAGACCTACCACAAAGACCCACCTCTTAAACATTCTACCACCTCCCAATAGCATGACAGTGGAGGCCAAGCCCTTAACACATAGTCCTCCTGGATACACGAAAAACCCAAATAGCAGCAGGAGACGATCAGCAGCCATAAAGTAGCCAACTGACGTGATAGGAAGACTCTAGTTATGATGCTTTAACTACTACCTTGCTGCTGAGCATTATATTCCTGATCATTTCTCTCAAGAATAAAGCCTATACCACTATACCTCACAGATGGTCTCCAAAATATTACCAATCTGTAACCAGTATAGAAATTGAAAAAAAGCATTTAGAAGTTTGTAGTATTTTGAGAATAATTTTGTTTCTTGAGAACCCAATAATAGAAAAATTGAGGTTTGTAGCTTTTAATGACCTTTCATTTATTTTATACTGATTCCTTTTTATTGTTTATTATAGAAGTATCAGTCTCCAACAGACTGAAATTTTTTTGTACTTGGTTGTACTAGCTTTCTCATTTATAGACACAATACCCAACACCCATAACGAAAAGGAGAAATTTAATTTGGCGCCTAGTTTTGGGGGCTCCTAGTTTTGTCCATACTTGGTTGGCTTAATCTCAGTCTCCTTCAAACACTCAACATGGGCAAAATATAGACAAATTTTCTGCTGAAGTCTAGCACACATGGCCTCTAGTTCAAATGCCAATGGAATTCTTGTTCCCAACTGAAACCTTCTGAGCCTAATATTTACTGTTCACATTTCTATCAGCATTCTGATTTTCTGAGATTCCACCAAATTCACCCATCAAGACTTGCTTACAACATTCTAAAACTTCTCCAGGCCACTTCCCCAAACCTTTCCAAAGCTCTCCTAAAAGCCAGTTGTTGCAAGGGCTTCTAAACCACATGGTCAGATATAATCGTACCAAAGACCCCACTCTTGGTACCAATTTTCTGTATTAATCAGGTTCCCCATTGCTGGAACACAGTACCTCACACCCACAGCTTAAAGGAGAAAAGGTTTCATTTAGTTCCCATTTTAAGGGGCTTCAGTCCGTGATCAGCTGGTTCTGAAGCATCATGGCAGAAAGGCATGACAAAGTGAAGACATTTAGTTCACGATGGCCAGGAAGTAGAGTAGGGGAACAATATCGGAGCATAAGGGACAAGGGATTGGATGCAAACATAAAAAATGCCATGCCTCCATGGCCCAGCCAGACACACTTAGAAGTGTGCTTCACAAATCCCTGAGACAGATCTCAAAGCCAGTGAAGCTGCAACTCCACCATAGCCACCATACTGGTCCTTCAGCACAGCTTGTGAAACACTGGCTAAAATGGCATGGCTGGCATTTGTCATTGGCTTCAGAGGGGAGATCTCAGAGGATAAACACCTGAGTCCTGGGCCTCCACTGTAGCCCCCATTATGGAGTTCAAGAATTTTTTGTTGCCTATGTCTGTGTACCTACATCTGAGTGAATACCCACCTCTCTCAGGAACTTCACAAAGGTGGGTTCCCCAGAAGTCGGAAGGAATGCAGATACCAACCAGCCAAAAATTAAGAGGAGTAAAGAGATTAACTTTGAGGAACTGGCTCACATGATTGTGGCAAGTTTGAAATTTATAAGGCAGGCTGCAATCTCAGATTGGAGTTGATATTGTACTCTTGAGTCTGAAATATGTAGAACAAAAGGGCAGACTGGAAGTTCAGGCAGGATTTCTATGCTGCAGTCTTCAAGCAGAATTCTTTCTTCTTGGGAAGACTTAGTTTTTTTTAAAGCCTTCAACTGATTGGATAGGGCCAGTCATATTATCAAGGATAAGTTTTACTTAAAGTCAACTTACTGTAAATGTTAATTATGTGTATATAATATATTTACAGAAATGTTTAGACTAGTGTTTGACTGTATAACTGCATACCATAACTTAGACAAGTTGGCACATAGAACTAATCACCACAGTTATAAACCCACTAAGTGTTATTGATCATTTTACAGACTGTCAAAGACTGTGGCAGAGAAGTGTGATAACCATTCTCAGTATCACCCTACACAAAAGGCCCTTATGAGGTAATAAAACAGCAGAATAAAAGTCCAATCACTGGCACCATACCATGGAGATAGTGACAAGTTGACTCGGTTCTCTAATGGATAGCACCAAATAGAAAACACAAAGATGAGGAAACTGGGTGGAAGGGAAAGAGGCAATATGCGGCTGGGGTTTGGGGAAGGCAGGCTAAGGAGAGAAGGCAGTACAGGCTCCAGCTGATAGGAATAGAACTGAGAGATAGAAGGATGTGGGAAGATGTGGAAAGAGAGAGAAAAAGAAGCTGGAGGTGGAGCAGGCTTGCCCTTAGAAGATACTTGCCTATTTCATCACATTGAAGAGACCAGCCTTGGTCAATATCCTGAAAATTTTTGTCAATCAATATACAGTTCAAATTCTAGAACTTTCTTTTCCACACAATAATATAAAAAAGTTTTTCATTAAAAAATCTATCCAAAGAATTTTATCTCTCTATATTTAAGATGAGTTTTTTTACCAGATTGCATTTTTATTTGAGCTATTATTTGGCAGAGCATTTCTGGTATGGGTATGGTGTGGGTGTGTTTAATTCCTTCAGCATCATCCTCTCCCATTTTAAACAAAGAGCCAAGCATTCCAGAAAGCTCAGCTTAGTCAGGTTTAGAGATCTACTTCCTTCCCCACTTCACTGTAAACCTACACTAGACTGTCCAGGTTTACTCTCATGTATACTTAACCACAATTTGGCTGCAAGAGGAAGAGAAGTTATAAGCCCTATTTTGAAATCTGCCTGTCAGGCAAGCTAGGAGCTCAGTTGTTCCTTATATCTCAACATCCCATACAGTTACATGCAGATCAATTTATTTTTGAGTGCAGGCTTTTAATTGAGAATGGATTTTTTAATCTAGAGTATGAAGAGGGCCTTGTCTTCCTTCCAATTTTTAAAAACATTTTTAAATGAACAAAAAATTGAGGATTATGCAGAGAACACCCATATACTCACCACCTAGACTTTACACTTAACATATTTCTGTTTGCTTTATATCGATCTCCTATTTAACCTCTTTCACCTGTTATGCATACATTCATACACTTTACATATAAACATTTCATCATGTGTACTATTAACTAGATTAAACTAAGTTTTAGTAACCCAAGTAGCAACAAAGCTTTGGAATCCACCCACGATATTAAAGTATGTGAAAGATATCCGATGCAAAAATGTTAAAGGCAATGATTTTAGAAAAAGTAAATCCCTAGGAGGGAAAACTGCACTTGCCTAGCATGCCTGAGGCCCTGCGTTTAATCCCCAGAACTACAAGGAAAAAGAAATGATATGTTGGAGTCCTAACCCCTAGTACTTCAAGTTGTGACTGCATTTGGAAATAGGGTTTTTAGGGAGATGACGAAGTTCAAACTGGGTGGTCCCCGACCCAGTGTGACTAGAAATCTTGACACGGGCATGTACAGAGGGAAGTCATTTGGGGGAGACATCCAATTACAAGCCAAGGAAAGAGGCCTCAGAAGAAATCAATGCTACTGACACCTTGATTTCAGACATCTAGCCTCAGAATTATGAGACAATACCATTCTGTCGTTTCATCCACTTTGTTTGGGCAGCTCTGGGAAACTGATACAGTATCTTTAACAGAATGTGACTTTAATTTGTTCTTGAAGTATATCTATTTTATACACACACACACACACACACATAAGCATTGCACAATGTGTAATTTGGGTAATCCCTAAGTATTTTAACTATTTATACATGAAGTTTTCATTATTAATTTACATCTATCATTATTATTTATTCTGCACTAACATAGAGACACATTTGCTGAAAGCATTCACACATGCATTGTATAAATATATATACAATGATTTAAGAAAAGAATGTAGTAGTTTATATGAGATAAGTGCTTATATTAAAGCAATTTCCTCTCTATCACATCTAAAGAATACCTCTCTTTTGTACGGTCTTTTTTAATACCTGTATATTTCTCTTCCTCCTGCTCCTCATTCTATATTACATACTTTATGGAAGATATCCACTTCCCCTTTTTGACTCAAATATTTCTCCAAGCTAAACCATTTTACAACTTCAATAAATAGCTAAAAACAATACAGTTTCAACTTCTTGACCTGAGACAAATAACATATTTTGCTTGTTTTCTTGTTTTAAGAATCTTTGAATCAACATTCTTCTCAAAGTTATCATGAAGTCTTTCATCTAAGGAGGTAGCTCTACCCACAGTGGAAGTGTTCCTCACCTTTCAGTAATAATAATTAGTACTTTCTACTAAGTGTCTACTAAATAACAGGTTCTACACTGGATAGTTCATTGTTTTTTTCCATTCTATGTCTATTTGTCAACTGGTTTTTATATGTCAGACACTGAATTGAACTTCAAGTGGACATATGAAGCTAAAACTCAAGTGCAGGAATATTTGGTTTATGATTATTAGATGACACTTCAAATTGTAGTTGGGACAAGTATTAACAAATAAAATGGTACTTGGAATAGATAAAACATGGAATGTCCTTACCTAGTCTAGGAAAGTGATGAAGGGTGGAGAGTGGTCAAGAAGGCTTTCCTAAGGAAATGGTGTTCTATTTAAGACTTGAAAAATGAGTAGGAGAGAGCCAGACAGAAAAGGAGGAAAAGTACATTCTAGGTAGACAACAGAATATCAATAACTATTTTATTATAGGGGACCAAACTAAAATAAGACCAGTTTACTTGAAGTCTTAGGGTATAAGGGAAGGCAGAAAAAGGAGAAGGGACTAAAAATACAGAGTCCGGTTGGCAATGCTAAGGGTTTAGGTATTTATTTAAGCACTTATTGATGGGCAGCCACTGAAGGATTTTTTAAAAATAGGTAATTGATCTGATCAGGTTTGTGTTTTTAGAGAAGCACTCTGTTATGTGGAAGATATTGTTTTAGTTAGGCCTGTGACATGGAATCATAAGAGTAATGGTTTAAATGAGTAATCTCCAACTTTTATGGCACCAGGGGCCAGTTTCATGGAAGACAATTTTCCACAGATGGGGGAGGTGGTTTCAGGATGATTCGAACACATTACATTTATTGTGCACTTTATTTCAAATATTATTACATTGTAATACATAATTAAACAGTTATACAACTAAGCATAATGCAGAATCACTAGAAGCCTTGAGCTTATTTTTCTGAAACTAGATTTTCCCATCTGGGGCTAATAGGAGACAGTCACACCCAAAGTGTGTTGCTTATGTCTGATCTACCCTGTAATCTCATTTTTGGTTACTGTTAGTGCAGAAAACCCTGATTCACAAAGGTAGGATATTGGAAATGGAAGCAGGCTTTTTCAGTGCTTTTGTGGCAGTCTCCGGATATTCTGCCTTGACTTTGATCCACAATGTATGGTGATTTGAAGTCTCAAACATATTTTAAAGGCCACTGTCCTTTGTGATCTGAAGCAGTTGATCTGCTTCTAGCATAGACAAAGTTGGCTTATTAAGAAATACCTGGCTTATTCAGAAATGGATCATGGATCATGGATCCACTCCTTCCCAGTTTGAGATCTTTTGTGGTTGGAAAGTAATGCTGAAACACTTTTGAAAGCTGTAATAAGTGATATGTACCAGCTTGAAGAAAGAAGGTCCTGGATCAGTCTCTTAAAATCTCTGCTAACATTGAAAATATGTCAAAAATCCAAACCTTTGCTGGTCACTCCCTTAATTCCAGTTTGATGTTGAATGCAGCCACTTTTTCTGCCAACTTGAATATAGGTGTCAGGTGAGAAAGGCAGTCAACTCACATACGACCTTAACATAGAAGTCATAGAAATGTATACTTTGACCTCTCTTTGTTTCCTCCCTTCAATTTCCTGTTAGATACTCCTATTGGTCAAACCCAATTCAAAGATGGGGGCCAAAAGGGCCATTTGCATAGTCTACTAAGTTCAGCCTCCCTGATTTTGAAGCAGAGTAAAGAAAGAGAGTGGCTCTGGGGCAAAGAGACAACATTCAGCATGGAGAGTGGTTTATGAGCAAAGCAAGTTTCTCAGAAATTGAGAAAGGAGTGAATACACACAAAGGCAGAAAGATTCTCCTTTCATTGGAAGATAAACTCTGTCTCCCTGGTAATAAGAAGGAATGGGGATGATTCAATATATTGTGAGTGAACTTGCATATAGTGTGACAGGAAGTGGATGAAATTTGATTGGGATAGCTTATTTTCTCTGCAAACTGCAAACTATGTCATTTCTTATGAGTAAAGGAGATGATGGAGGATAGCAGAAATCTGAGAAGGAAATTGAACATGCACGAGAAGTTACTGAAAGAATTGGAGGACAAATTGAGCACAGAAATTAAACCAGTTAGCCAAACATCTTCAAAGCCCAGATGAGCTTAACCACCTTGAATTTAAAGTGAACACACAGCTGATTATTTGTATGATTTTCTTCTGGATCTCTTAAAACATAATTCTTTTAAAATATTTACAAATAATATTATTTTTAATCCTCACAGCAATCACACAAGGTAAATATTGCTATTTGTGTTTCACAAATAAGATCACTGAGACTCACAGACATGAAATGATTTATGAAAGTTTACCCAGTTACTCAATGATACTTTAGTATTTCACCCAATTTTTTCTGTATAATAACTAGAATAATCTCATTCAGAAAACCCTGGTATGAACAGAAGTAAAACATTACCCTGACAAAGTGCAAGCAAGAAAACAGGTAGAACTTCATAGTCTAAAGAGTGGAGAAATATATAAGGCAAATATATGAAAAGTCATGAAAGACAAGGTGGATTCTGATCAAGTAGCATACTCACAACAAGGTTATTTCTTGGTCAATGATGTTTTGGGTCTCAAGTAATCCATAAAACCCTTTGTGTATATTATTTTTGTCATGCACACAAAAGTATGCACAAGAGGAAGTATGCACAAGAGGAAGTATGGACAATCAGAAGATACCACAGTGTCTCTGAGGTCATACATATTTTTATGGGGTTTGTTTTGTCTGGCTATATGAGGGAACCATATATTTTTCAAACTAATACATTTTGAAATTAAAGAAGTACAATTATATGCTTTCCTAAATAAGTATTTATTAACCAGCTAATTTCATTCATAAAACTATTTTTTTTACTTTCAAACTATTTTTCAAATATAGAATTGTTTTTTTAAAATAGGATTTTCACATTAAAAACTTTTCAAAGTGGGCCAGGGATTGAGCTCAGTGGTTCTGCTGCCTGCCTCGCAAGAGCAAGGACTCGAGTTCAATCCCCAGTACCCCCAAAAAAAAACTTTTCAAAGTGATTTTATAAAATTAAAAAACTTTATTTAAAATCTAAAAAAAAATTATTTCCATTTTTTTCATTTTCTCAAATTTTTTTCTTTGTAAATAGGGAAGGGAAGAGGGTGTAAAGGGAGGACAGGGTTAGGGGAAAAAATGAAAACCAAGACCTCTCATGTAAAGATACAAGATACCAGTGATGAATGTAACTGCACTGTATACCTAAAATGTACCAATAAACTCAATGAGAGAAAAAAAAGAAAGAAATGGATGGAAAAAGAGAAAGGAAGGGATGGAAAAGAGTCAAGATGTGCTATGTACATGTATTACTTCCCATGAAAAATTTAATCAGTATGTATGGCAAATATGTACTATTAAAAAATAAAATTGGAAAAAAAATACATAAGCAGAATAATTATTTTTGGTACATGCTTATGCATTTTAATCAGTTTCTTAGCTATTTCTATTCCTATTGCCATGTCACTGACTTTCTGAAAATGTACTTACTCAGTAGAGTTTAATAATAAAGTTGCCTGAAATATTACACAAAGTAGCAGTACATAGTTAATATAGTTGAATCTTTAATCAATCGATTCTTTTCTGAACACTATAATATTTTTGATGAAGTTACTCTTTTTGCAGGTGTTATTTGGTGGCACTAGAACAAATTCTAATTAGGGAATATTCAAAATGCTATTTGTTTTACTGAAAAATATATAACTATTTCAATTTCTTTTTTTAGTGTTGTAGTTAAATCCAGGGCCTTGCACATGCTAGGCAAGCATTCTACCACTGAGCTACACCCCCAACTCCCAATATAAATATTTTGTTTTCATTTAGGTTCCTTCAACACATACTTAATACAATAAAATTTATTAAATAAAATCTCTTCAAAAAGGTGAAGTCACAACAGATCCAACAGAAACACAGAGGATCATTAATTCCTACTTTGAAAACCTGTACTCTCATAAAATGGAAAACACAAAAGAAATGGACAGATTTCTAGATACTTATGAATTAACAAAGTTGAATGAAGAAGATAAAAATATTTTAAACACCCCAATTACAATCAGTGAAATTGAAAATGTAATTAAAAGTTTACCAACAAAGAGCCCAGGTCCTGATGGATTCACAGTTGAATTTTATGATACATTTAGACAAGAACTAGTGCCACTACTCTTTAAATATTTCAATGAAATTGAAAGGGAAGCAATACTTCCAAATTCATTCCTGGAAGCAAGTGTTACTTTGATTCCCCAACCAGGGAATGACCCAACTAAAAAAGATAAATACAGGCCAATCTCCCTAATGAACATAGATGCAAAAATCCTCAAGAAGATACTGGCAAACAGAATACAGAGGGTCATCAAGAAGATCATACACCCTGACCAAGTCAAATTTATTTCAGGGATGCAAGCATGGTTCAAAATACATAAATCAATAAATGTAATACACTATCTTAAGAGAGACAAGGACAAAAACCATATGATCCTCTCAATAGATGCAGAAAAAGCATTTGACAAAATTCAACACCCATTTATGATAAATACCCTGCAAATAATTAGAATAGATGGTCTATATCTCAACCTAATAAAGGCTATCTATGAAAATCAACATCCAACATCATAGTAAAAGGCCAAAAACTAAAAACCTTCACGTTAAAATCAGGAACAAGACAAGGATGTCCACTATCACCACTCCTCTTCAATATAGTTCTGGAAACATTAGCTACAGCAATTAGACAAGAGAAAGAAATTAAAGCAATAAAGATAGGAAAGGAATAAATTAAACTGTCATTATTTGCTGACGATATGCTACTCTACACTGAAGACCCAAAAAATTCCACCAAAAGACTTCAAGACTTACTTGACACTTTTAGCAGAGTAGCTGGATACAAGGTCACCACTCAAAAATCAATAGCCTTCTTGTAAACAAAGAACAGACTCACGGAGAGAGAAATTAGGGAAACAATTTCTTTCACAATACCATCCAGAAAAAATAAGTATCTAGGAATCAATCTAATGAGAGAAGCAAAAGACCTCTTCACTGAAAAATACAGCACTCTGAAAAAAGAGATCGAAGAGGATATAAAAAAATGGAAAGATATCCCCTGCTCCTGGATAGGAAGAATCAACATAGGAAAAATGGCCATACTACTAAAACTGCTATAAAGATTCAATGCAATGCCAATTGAAATTACAACACTGTATTTCACAGAACTAGAAAAAATAACCCAAAAATTCACTTGGAACCAGAAGAGACCTAGAACAGCAAAAGCCATCCTAGGCAACAGAGATATGGCAGCAGGCATAACAATTCCCAATTTGAAACTATACTACAAATCTACTGTGATAAAAACAGTATGGTACTAGCAAAGAAACAGACCTGAGGATCAATGAATAGCTTGGACGACACAGAAACAACTCCAAATGTACTCAGCTACCTCTTCTTTGACAAAGGAGCCAGCCATCCTCACTGGAGGAAAGACAGCCTCTTTAATTAACGGTGTTGTAAAAACTGGATTTCAACCTGCCAAAGATTAATATTAGACCCTTATCTTTCACCATGCACTAAACTAAAATCTAAGTGGATTAAAGATCTAAATATTTAAAAAGAGTCACTAAATTTGCTGGAAGATAAGTTAGGCAGAACTCTCAAAGACATTGGCGTAGGAAAAGACTTTATGAACAAATCCTCAGTAGCAAGGGAACTGGTACAAAGAATAAAAAACTGGGATCTCATCTTATTAAAAGGCTTCTGCACTGCAAAAGAAACCATCAACAGAACTAAGAGACAACCTACAATGTGGGGAAAAATTTTACCAGCTGCTCCTCAGACAAAGGACTATTATCTAGAATATATAAAGAACTCAAAAATATCAGCCCCCCTAAAATATAAAGACCCGATTCAAATGTGGGCATCTGAAATGAACAGACATTTCTCAGACAAAGAAGTGAAAGCATCAAGTAAGTATATGAAAAAATGTTCCACATCACTGGTCATTCAAGAGATGCAGATGAAAACAACACTGAGATTCCACCTCACCCCACAAAGAATGGCTGCTATCAAGAAATCAACCATAAAATAGTACTCAAGATACTAATGTGACACTTAGCAAATAGGAAGAAAAGGACCAAAGGTGTAGGGATAGTGAGAAGGATAGGGAAGGGGGAACAAGGGAAAAGGAAAAAAATATGAAAAAATGTAAAAATGGAATTAAAGTGTTTGAAGGGG
>NW_022900951.1:39741105-39790956 GCF_012274545.1 Fukomys damarensis | reverse complement strand
CAGTAATGAATGTAACTGTACTGTCTACCTAGAATGTACCAATAAATTAAATTAAAAAAAAAAGAAATGAACCAATAATAAACATTGGTAGGGTTGTGGGGAGAAAGGAACCCTTCTCCATTGTCAGTGGGAGTGCAGACTGGTGCAACCACTATGGAAATCAATATGGAGATACCTCAAAGAACTAGGACCAGAGGTTCCATTTGACCCAGCCATGCCTCTGCTGGGTATCGTTCCAGAAGAATTAAAAGAATAATATCACAGTAATATATACACACCTGTTTATAGCAGCACAGTTTGTAATAGCTAAAACTTGGAAGCAGCCTATTTGCCCATTAGTTGGAGACTGGATAAAGAAGATGTGGTTTTTCTGTAAAATGGAATACTACTCAGCCATAAAGAATGAGAAATTAGAGTCATTTATAGGAAAATGAATTCATATTGAGGATATACTCCTAAGTGAAATAAGTATGTTACACATGTATAAATACTGAATAGTTTCTGTGCTGTGAAAAACTATAATGGTACATAAGATCCTAATGATATAATTGACAGTGTGAAATAGGAAGGGCTAGAGGTGTAGGGGAAGTGGGAAGTGTAGGGGAAAGGTAATAAGGGAAAAGAAAAAAAGACATGAGAAAATGAAAAAATGGAAATAAAGTATTTGTAAATAGGGAAGGGATGAGGGGGTGAAGGGAGGGCAGGGATGAGGGGAAAAAATGATAACCAAGACCTGTCATGTTAAGGTACAAGATAGCAATGATGAATGTAACTGTATTGTATACCTAAAATGTACCAATAAACTCAATGAACCGCTTCTCGGCCTTTTGGCTAAGATCAAGTGTAAACTCAATGAGAAAAAAATAAGTTCTCTTCATCAATGATGCTTTTGAATGGATCGCCAAATTTAAATATTATAAAATCAAGGCCTTCCCAAGTTTATTTTATTCTGGTATAGATTATATACTTCTCAAGTTAAAAAATAAGAGATGTATCAAGTCAAGATACTACAAAGTGTAGAATGTCAAAATTCAGCTTTGTACACAGTTTGAGCTCTTATTATATAATCTGTCAAATGATAAATTTCAGAATCTTCTTATGTACAGTCTGTTTCCATAATTGCAATTTGCTAAAAGCTTCAGAGGTGAAATCTTCTTCATACTCCATTCTTGGAGCATTCTCATTAAGGATTTTCAAATGATTTTGAACAAAATGCAACCTTAATTTAAAGGACTTGTTTATAATAATATTCAATGCTCTTTAAAACACTTGAGTTAATGTACTTTTTTAAAGGCTCAAATATTTTAAAAATCTGAGTCACAATTGGAACAAAAAACAGCATATTGTGTCAAAATTTTCTATTTTCCACATAAGAACTGTCATAAAACTTCACAATTTATTCTAAATATACATATGTACATACATTTGTAAATGTTGACAATTACTTTTATTTCAATTTACACCTTATTGTGGAGATGTAATGATGAATTAGAATATTCTCCATAACTGATTCCAAATATATTTCTGCTCCATAGGTTCCTTAATTTAGTAAGTACATTGCTTTTACCAAGGAAATTATATTCCACCTAAATTTATTTATATTATCATTACAAAATTTTTTACCACTGATATTGAATTTGAAAGTGAATTTACAAATAGACATTTATTAAAACTGGATGTTTTACCTTTAACAACAGGAACCTCTGAAAGCTTTATTTTGATTGCATAAAATGGATAAAAAAATTAAACCATTATTGAAATTATCCAATTTTCTATTTAAAGCATCTAATGTCACTGATACAAAATGGGCATCATTTAACTGTTTGCAAAGATCTTTTTCTGCTAATGAAGACAAACCATTAACACCAATCACTTAGATCTTTGTCCATGCATGGGGTAACATGGAATGGAAACTGAATGAAATTAATTTAGAGGAATTACCATTTGATTTCATTGAAAAGCCATGCGCCACAAAATGCTACTGTAAATTCATCTACTGCAACTATCTTTTGAAATAGACACTGGTGGTTTTTTTAAGCAGATATGGGTCTTCTGGTTTTTTTACCTGGTCAGTGGTATCAGTAAGGCATCCAATTGGATGATAAGTGCTGACAAACATTTTGTGCAGTCTACACATTCACCATCTTTTTCTTTTCTTTTCTTCTTCTGAGAAATAGAAATTCAGTACTTATTCACAGAACATATATTCTTTTCCTCACTTCCATTGAAAAGCCACTGCTGTCAAGAGGTTGTTTATAAAAAGATGTTGCCCAACAGGATAATAGATAAATGGTTGTATATTTTTACCTTAAATAATAAAACTTGTGGAACTCTGTGCTATATAGAAGGAGTGTTCAGTCTCCATTTTCCACAAGTACTTTGTTTATAGCTAATCCATTGTCTCTCGCATTTCCTACTGACCTTCTGTACTGATAGACTGGCACCTTTATGTATCTTGCTGGCTGTGGCATATGTTACAGCACAAAGGACTAGTACCCTAACTGGCCAGCTGGTATGACACCACCAAATATAAACACATTACTTTAGACCAGGACTTAGCAATCTGTAACTAATGGAGTCCAAGAGAACTTTATTTTAAAAGCAACCTGTCCTTGAAATAGGGCTCTTGCAGGCTGTCCTTGAAACGAAGCTGTTGGTTACACTGCCTCTAGAAAGAGTTGTTGTCATACTTGATTTTTTTGTTGTTAGAATATCTGAGTAACTTATAAAGAAGAGATTTATTTGGATTATAGTTTTAGAAGTCCAAGAGCATGGTACCAGTACCTGCTCCACTTCTGTGGTGGTTGTGTGCTGCTCCATGCATGGTAGAAAAATAGAAGCAACAACAGTGCATGCGCAAAAGAAGCATGTGGGCAAGAGAGACTAAGGAAGGTGCCAGGATAGCTTTATAACAACCTGTCACTGTAATATCTAACCCACCCTTGAGGAAACTATATTAATCCTTTCATGAGGGCAGAACTCCCATGACCCCAACTATTAAAGTCCCCACTATGGCTCAACACCACTATACTGGGGACCCAGCCTCAACATGAATTTTAGTACTTCAAACTATAATAAAACAGTAGCAACAGTTGTCATTCTTCATGTTTAACTATGTGTTACAACTACAACTCTGTATATTGCCCATGTGATTTGCACATTAAATTGTGAGGCAGTTCTATGCTTTCAAAATTACTTTACTTCATATTTACATATCCACTCCTTTTTGTTGCTGTTACTATTATTTGGAAGAAACATCTTTCATCCTTTTACTCTCAATCTATTTGTGCAATTGTATTTGAGATGACTTTCTTACAGATCAAATATAGTTAAATCATGTTTTTTAATCTACTCCTATTCACATTTAAAAATAATCAATATATTTAGACTATTTTTATTTCAATTAACTATTAATATTGAAGGGTTATACTGCTGTTTTATTATTCCTTATTATTGATTTCATATATTTCCCACTTTTATTACTATGTTCTAGTCTTCAGTGGGTTATATGAACATTTTTAAGGTTTTGTCTTGATTTATTTATAGTCTTTTTTGCATGTTTCACTTTGGATAGGTTAGTAACAATCAAAGAAGTCCACTCTAATCACTCATTCATTAGAGTATCGCAAGCTTCAACCAGTGGAACAAGGTAAGGAAAAAAGTATACAGATTGGAAAGGAAACAATAAATCTGTCTCTATTTGCAGATGACATTGTTTACATAGAAAATCCCAAACTGGGTGTGGCTGTGCATGTCTCTAATCCCAGCACTCGGGAGGCTGAGGCAGGAGGATCGCTGTGAGTTTGAGACCAGCCTAGGCTACAGAGTGAGTTCCAGGTCAGTCTCAACTACATAGTGAGACCCTGTCTCAAAAAAAAAAAAAAAAGAAAAAAAAAAGAAAATCCCAAATAATCAACAAAATAAAGTCATAGCAATAATAAATGAATTTATCAATGTCTCATGATACAATATCAGCACAGACACAGACATACACACACACAAATCAATAAATCAGTCTTGGGGCTTAGGATGCAGCTCAGCAGGAGATCACTTGCTGAACATGCACAAAGCCTACTGGTTTCACTCCTTAGCTCCACACCAAAAAAATCAGCCTCAATACTACATACTACCAACAAACATGTGGAAACTGAAATTAAAAGTTCAGTACCATTTGTAATTACTCCAAAAATATGCACAATACTTGTATCTTGAAAATTACAAAATTTTGATGAAAGAAATCAAAGAACTAAATTGGGATATGCTGTGTTCATGTATTGGAAGATTGAAGATACTAAAACTGTGATACTGAAAACGTGAAAATCCAAAATTGATCTACAGATGAATGCAATATTTATCAAAGTCCCAGTATGGATTTTGTAGACATAAAAAAGCATCTTCCAACCACTATATGGAATGACACAGAACCTAGAATAGTT
This sequence comes from Fukomys damarensis, assembly GCF_012274545.1. Lineage (NCBI taxonomy): Eukaryota > Metazoa > Chordata > Mammalia > Rodentia > Bathyergidae > Fukomys > Fukomys damarensis. The sequence continues at coordinate 39,786,520 of NW_022900951.1, read as the reverse complement.
AAAACAATTTTTAAAAGGAATTTTGAAGTAGGAATAACCACTTTTCCCCATGGTAAGATTAAGTAGTCAAGAGAGTAGGACATTGGCAGAAAAAGAACATGGATAAATGGAGCAAAATGGACAGCCCAGGAATAGATCTACACAAATATGACTAAATGGTCTTTGACAAAGATACAAAAGCAATTTGTAATAAAGTGTCTCAATCTATTTTTGATGGTTGACACTCATAGCTTTCATGCCCCACCTCTTTTTCTTTCCCCTTTTTTCTTGTACCCAGGCAAGCTGATTAGAAAGTCCAGGCACCGTGTCGGGGATTTAGCTCAGTGGTGCCACCACCTGCCTTGCAAGTGCAAGGTCCTAAATTCAATCTCTGGTACCAAAACAAAAACAAACAAAAAAGAAAGTCCAGGCATTTTCCCTTGCCACCAAAAGTCAAACCATGAAAGCACCTGTACACACATGGGAACCTTTACCTGGCCTCACCACTTAACCATTATAAAATCTAAAGTTACTTGCCCCTTCTTTCTCTCCATACTGGCTTGGATGTGTGCCCTGTTATACCCCAAAGTTTAATTTTGCGAATAACAAAAGTTTCACAATATGTGTATATGGGAACTCATTTGGAGTGGGGGTTGACCCTGATCCCCATGGAGCAAACACATAATCGGTAATGGGAGCAGGGTTGTGCAGCATATGACTATATACTTATCAGAATATTAGAAATAAAAATAGCGACAACAACAAAATCTGTCAGTGATGTAGAAAAACCAGATCATATACTGCTAGTTGGAATGTAAAATAGTTCAGCCACTCCAGAAAAGAGTACAGTAACTACTTATAAACCTAACCATGCTCTGCATGGTGACACACCCTTGTAATACCAGCACTTGGGAGTCTAAGGCAAGAGGATTGCAGGGAGTTTGAGGCCAGCCTGGACTACATAGTGAGTCCAAGGCCAGCCTGAACTACATACTGAAACTCTTTCTCAAAAACAAAACAAAACCTAAACATGGACTTACTATACAATATAGATTGTAGATATTAAATCCTTGGGAATTTTTCACAAAGAAAAGAAAACTTACATCCACTCAAAGATTAGCACTAAAATAGCCATAACAATCTTTATTCATAATGGTATCAAACTGAAAATTTAAATGTCCATCAAATGATGAATGTATAAACAAAATGTGGTACATTCCTTTATGGAATGGTAGAAAAAAGAACAAACTTTTATTGTGAAGGGAGGGCAGGGGAATGGGGAAAAATAAGAACCAATATATATCATGTAATCGTACAAGATCCCAATGATAAATGTAACTGTACCTAAAATGCACCAACAAACTTAGTAGAAGAAAAAGAACAAACTACTGCTTAATACATGTAACAAGTTAAGAGGATCTCAAGGGAATTTTACCAAGTTTAAATAAATAAGCTAATAAAAAAACACTTTACATCCTACATGATTTCATTTATGTAACATTTTTGACTGTAACAAAATTGCAGATGGTGAGCAAACTAGTAGTTGGGAGAGGCCAAACAGAAGAGAGGAATCTTTGTGATGGAACCATCCTGTATTTTGACTGTAGTAGCAATCACAGTATTCTACACATGTGATAAAACTAAAAGAACCAAACATACACATACAAATAATTGCACATGAATTGGCAAAATAAAATAAGTGGATTAGGAAGATATAGAAAAATGGTGGAGCAGTGAATGCTCCAGCACAACTTCTCAAGGACAAAGTAACTGGAATCTGGAAATCAGCAGCCTGGAGACCAAAAAAAGTGGTGTAGAGGGCATGTGAGAACACTGAGAAAACTGTCAGGGGAGAAGAAAATAGGATCCATTGCTACAGAAGAAATACATTATGGGTGCAGATCGGAGAACAGGCAACTCAGCACATTGGCTGTGTACCCGCCCCATCAGGGATCAATGAAAACAACTTTGCTGCTCAGTGGGAAACAGAGACCAGACCTGGATCAGGAGAGTCTTGTATAGCCAAAAGTAGTGGCAAAAGTGTGAGACAATACTCCCCGAATGCCCACTCCAGGGAGAAAAAGTTGGCAAATGAGGCTTTTGCTACTGGCTGCTGGTGTATGAAGCTGCCATTTTGTGCAGAGAGTGATGCACTTGAATTCTGAAAACAGAACAGCATCACTTTATTCCAGGGTCACGTTGCTGCCCTGAGAAAGAAGGGAAGAACTGTCCAATCATGGTAGACTCCTGGCCGTAGGTCTGATTGAGGGAATTTATACTAAAAAGTAGAGACCAGATCCTGCCCAACTCTACTCCCAAGACCAGCCAAGGCCACTAAAACTGGCCCTGGCTACATAGGACAGGAAGCATCCCCTCTGCCCTGTGACCAGAAATATGGATGGGCAAGCAGCCTTGGCAGGTGGCGGGAAGGGGACTCCCCACCCTTCACTGCAACCATAGACATAAACAAGCAAATGACCCTGGCCAGTGGTGGCACAAAGGAACCTAACCTCCCCACTCTAGAATGTGACAATAATCAAAGGTGTGGAACAGAGAAGCCCATTCAAAATCTGGGAGGAGCCAACATCTCACAGACCAGGAATAGCCTCAAGCTGGCTCCAGCAGAGGGCACCACAGCAACTGAGAGAGCTGTGCAGACAGGAATACAGTGGGAGACTTGCAATTTGGACAAGAGACATCAGAAGGCTGCTGACTGGGGAAGGGCCCCAGCTCTCACCCCTGGAAGTCAGAAACAGCCCTGTGTTCAGCACTGATCTAGCTGCAGAACTGGTGGGGTGGCACAGTGCATTTACAGGCTCTGTCTCAGACATGAATACAGAACTGCGGACACCAGAGGAATTTTAGTATTTTTATTGTCTTTCTTTTTTCTTGTTTGCTTGAGTCATTTCCCTTCATCAGTCTGGTTGGGCTTTGGGTTTCTTGTTCTGATTGTTTTTGTTGTTGTGTTTAGGTTTTATACAGTTATTCTTGTTTGGTTCTATTATTTATCTTTCTTTCCTCAGCTATCTCTCTTGATTTTATGAAACTTTCATGTGAGCGAGCAGTGTCTCTTGCCTTTCTGGTTGACTTAAAAATTCAATATTGTTTGATCCTTCAAGCTTTCTCTCCTGTCCTCTTCTTCAGTATCCCAAAATAGGTGTTCATTTTTTGCCCTCTAGCCTTGCTTCTACTATATTTCTCTTCACTTGTCTCTCTGTGTCATACCCTATCCCTCTTAAATTTCCCTCTCACAGGATAAAATCACTCTACTAAAGGAAAGCTCACTGAATACAAGCTCCTTATTTACATGGTATTTTGTTATACATTGGTAGAACTTGCTCATATGGTTAAAGGTACCAAACTAATAGGGACTACAGTGTGTCAGTTGCTAGGTTATATTACATGCTATTGTTACTGCTACTTGTACTACTGTAGCCAGGATATCATGTGTTGTAATCAGCTGTTCTTCCATCTGTGACAAAATTGAAAATCTCTGGGGTCACAACCACCAGCATAGTCAGTACCAAAGGAGTGGGTGCTGAGCTAAATAGATAGAAACCTCTCATCCTCAATAGATTGGGAAGGAAGGATTTGGGGATAAACACAAATACCAAGAACCATCTACATCAGTGTATCCAACTATATGATGAATAGACATGAGAAATCTAATAAGTACAAACACAATTGTAATGGGGGACCTTTATATCCCACTGTCACAAAGAGACAGATCATCTAGACAAAAAGTCAACAATTAAATATGAGAACTGAACTAAACTGGTGAACAAATGGACTTAGTAGATGTTTATAAACTGTTCCATCCCAAAATGTCAAAATACACATTCTTCTCAACTACACATAGCATGTTCTCCAAAATAAACCACATACTAGCCCAGAGAACATGCTTAAGCAAATGCAAAGGAGTTGAAATTATCCCATGAATATTATTTCAATGAAATGGAAACCAATAGCAAAAGAAATTGCAAAAACTACATGAATACATGGAAATTAAATAACACCCTCCAGAACAACTAATGGGTCACAGGTTAAATTAAAGAAGACATTAAACAATATCTACAATGAAATGACAATATCAACACAACATATCACAACTTAGGGGATGCAATGAAATCAGTCCTAAGAGGGAAATGTACTGCCATGAACCATCACTTCAGGAAAACAGAGCAAGTTCAACTAACCTAATGTTGAACTTCAAACTTCTAGAAAAAGAAAAACAAGTCAACCACAAATCTCACACAAAAGAGGAAATTATAAAGATCAGATCTGAAATTAATGCAATTGAGACTAAGGAAACAATGCAAAGAATCAATAAATTGAAGAGTTGGTTCTGTGAAAGATTAAATAAAATTGATAAACTCTTAGCTAACCTTATCAAAAAAGGAAAGAGAAAAACTCAAATTCATGCAGTTAGGAATGAAAAAGGTGAAATAAAAACAGATCCTGTGGAAATCCACAGGATCATCAATACCTACTTTGAGAACCTGTATTCTAAAAAGATGGAAAACACAGAAGAAATGAACAGATTTCTAGATACATATGTACTACCAAAACTGATCCAGGAAGATGTAAAAATTCTAAAAAAAACAGTATCCGTCAATGAAATTGGAGATGTAATGAGAATCTTACCAACAAAGAAAAGCCCAGGTCCTAATGCCTTCACTGCTGAATTTTATAAGAAATTTAGAGATTTACTGCCAATTCTTTTCAAACTCTTCAATGAAATATAAAAGGAAGCAATACTCCTAAAATCATTCCTGGAAGCAAGCATTACTCTGTTACTAAAACCAGAGAAGGAGCCAAACAAAAAAGAAAACTACAGGCCAATCTCCTTAATGAACATAAATGAAAAACTTCTCAATACGATACTGGCAAACAAATGAAGCAAACATTAAGAAGGTTTTATACCATGATCAAGTAAGATTCATCCCAGAAATACAGGACTGGTTCAACATATGCAAATTAGTAAATGTAATAACCATATCAACAGAGCCAAAGACAAAAATCACATGATCATCTCAATAGATACAGAAAATAGATGCAGATGCTGACAAAGTCCAACAACCATTCATGCTAAAAAACTTGGAATGGTGGTCTTTTCCTCAATCTCATAAAAACCATCTATGACAAACTGACAGCCAACATCATACTAACTGGTCAAAATTAAAAGCTTTCTCATTAAAATCGGGAACAAGATAAGGATGTCCACTATTACCACTCCTATTCAACATAGTTCTGGAAACATTAGCCAGAATAAGTAGAGAAGAAAAAGAAATAGAAAGAATAAAGATAGGAAAGAAAGAATTTAAATTATTATTATTTGCAGATGACATGATTCTCTGCTTAGAAGACCCTAAAAACTCCACCAAAACACTTCTACATTTAAAACCAAATTCAATACCAAAACAGGATACAAACTCAACACTCAAAAATCAATAGCAATCCTGCACACAACAAACTTACTGAGAAATTGGGAAAATAATACTTTTCACAATAACATCAAAAAATAAAATACTAAACAAATCACATGCAAAGGAAAGCCCATCAGAATCACAGCAGACTTTTCAATACAAACTCTCAGGTCAAGAACAGTCTGAAGTGAGATATTTCAAGTCCTAAAAGAAAACAACCTCTAACCTATACTGATGTATCCTGAAACTCTCTTTCAAAATGGATGGGGAAATAAGACACTTCCATGACAAAGAACACCCAAGAAACTTCATGGATACAAAACGAGCACTACAAGGAAAGGGAAAAGAAAAAAATGTGAGAGAATGAAAAGGTGAAAATAAAGTGTTTGTAGATGGGGAGGGGAGGAGGGGATGAAGGGAGGGCAGAGGTAAGGGGAAAGAATGAGAATCAAGACTTGTCATGTAGAGGTACAAGATCCCAACAATGAATGTAACTGTACTGTATCCCTAAAATGTACCAATAAACTCAATTAAAGCTGAAAAAAAAAAGAAAAAGAAAAAGACAATGAAGGTCACAACACCATGAGGCCCAACAGAGAAAATCAATTAAGCAAGGCAAGAAACTAAAGGGAGAGGGGGAAAAATTAAAAGGAGCCAAAAACAGGACAATAACATGACAATAACAGGTCAGTACATATAAGATATAACCATCAATGTAGATGGCTTCAATTCATCAATCAAGAGAAATAGACTGGCAGAATGGATTAAGAAGCAAAATCCAACAATATGTTGTATACAAGAAACACACCTACTGCAAAAAGAAGCCCACAGACTGAAAGTGAAAGGGTGGAAAACAGTTCTCCATGTGACAGGAGCCCAGAAAAAAGCAGGGGTAGCAATCTTATTCACAAACAAAGTAAATTTCAAACCAAAACTGATTAAGAGAGACAAGGAAGGCCACTACATCCTTGTAAAGGGAACAATTCAAGAAGAAGAAATGACAATCATAAATATTTATGTACCAAACATTAATGCCCCCAACTATATAAAACAAATATTAAGTAACATGAAAAACCAAATAAGCACTAATACAATTGTAGCAGGGGACCTAAATACCCCACTATCACAAATAGGCAGATCATCTAGACAAAAATCAACAACAAAATACTAGAACTGAACCAAGCTTTTGAACATACGAATTTAATAGACGTCTATAGAGTGTTTCACCCCACAAAATCAGAATATACATTATTTTTGGCTGCACATGGGTCATTCTCAAAAATAGACGACATACTAGCTCATAGAACAGGTTTAAATAACTGCAAAGGAATCAAAATTTCCCATGTATATTATCAGATTATAGTGCAATTAAACTGGAGATCAATAGCATAAGAAACTGTAAGAACTCCACAAATACATGGAAATTGAACAAAACTCTCCTGAACAATCAATGGGTCACAGAGGATATTAAAGAAGAAATTGGACAGTTTATACAAATAAATGATAAGGCCAATACAACACACAAGAATCTATGGGACAAAATGAAAGCAGTTCTACGTGGAAAATTCATAGCACTGAATGCTCACCCTAGGAAAACTGAGTGAGCTCAAATAAACAATCTAACGAAGAATCTTAGACTCCTAGAAAAAGAAGAGCAAGAAAAACACAAAGCTCATACAAGAGAGCAGAAATCAATGCAATGGAAACTAAGAAAATGATACAAAAAAATCAATGAATAAAAGAGTAAATTGATAAAACCTTAGCCAACATTGCCAAAAAAAGAAAGAAAAGGCTCACATCCATGCAATTAGGAACAAAAAAGGTGAAGTCACAACAGATCCAACAGAAACACAGAGGATCATCAGTTCCTACTTTGAGAACCTGTACTCTCATAAAATGGAAAATACAGAAGAAATGGACAGATTTCTAGATACTTATGAATTAACAAAGTTGAATGAAGAAGATAAAAATATTTTAAACACCCCAATTACAATCAGTGAAATTGAAAATGTAATTAAAAGTTTACCAACAAAGAAGAGCCTAGGTCCTGATGGATTCACAGTTGAATTTTACGATACATTTAGACAAGAACTAGTGCCACTACTCTTTAAATATTTCAATGAAATTGAAAGGGAAGCAATACTTCCGAATTCATTCCTGGAAGCAAGTGTTACTTTGATTCGCAAACCAGGAATGACCCAACTAAAAAAGAGAAATAACAGGCCAATCTCCCAAATGAACATAGATGCAAAAATCCTTCCTAAGATACTGGCAAACAGAATACAGAGGGTCATCAAGAAGATCATATACCCTGACCAAGTCGGATTTATTTCAGGGATGCAAGGGTGGTTCAAAATATGTAAATCAATAAATGTAATACACTATCTTAACAGAGACAAGGACAAAAACCATATGATCCTCTCAATAGATGCAGAAAAAGCATTTGACAAAATTCAACACCCATTCATGATAAAAAAAAAACCGCAAAAAATTGGAATAAATGGTCTATATCTCAACTTAATAAAGGCTATCTATGAAAAACCAACAGCCAACATCATACCAAATGGCCAAAAACTAAAAACCTTCAAGTTAAAATCAGGAACAAGACAAGGATGTCCACTATCACCACTCCTCTTCAATATAGTTCTGGAATCATTAGCCACAGCAATTAGACAAGATAAAGAAATTAAAGCAATAAAGATAGGAAAGGAATAAATTAAATTGTCATTATTTGCTGATGATGTGATACTCTACATAGAAGACCCAAAAAATTCCACCAAAAGACTTCAAGACTTACTTGGCACTTTTAGCAGAGTAGCTGGATACAAGGTCACCACTCAAAAATCAATAGCCTTCTTGTAAACAAATAACAGACTCATGGAGAGAGAAATTAGGGAAAATTCCTTCGACAATACCATCCAAAAAAATTAAGTATCTAGGAATCAATCTAATGAAAGAAGCAAAAGACCTCTACAGTGAAAACTACAGCACTCTGAAAAAAGAGATGGAAGAGGATATAAAAAAATGGAAAGACATCCCCTGCTGCAGAGTAGGAAGAACCAACATAGTGAAAATGGCCATACTACCAAAACTGCTATACAGGTTCAAGGCAATGCTAATTGAAATTCCAACAGTATATTTCACAGAACTAGAACAAATAATCCAAAAATTCACTTGGAACTAGAAGAGACCTAGAATAGCAAAAGCCATCCTAGGCAACAGAGACATGGCAGTGGGTATAACAATTCCCAGAGATACTGTGATTAAAACAGCATAATAACAGCAAAAAAAAAAAAAAGATCTTTGGATTAGTGGAACTTGGCTAGAAGAGTCAGAAACAATCCCATACACCCTCAGCCATTTTATCTTTGACCAAGGAGCCAACCACACTCACTGGAAGAAAGATAGCCTCTTTAATAAATGATGCTGGTAAAATTGTCTTTCCACATGCCAAAGATTAAAACTAGGCCCATGTCTCTTGCCATACACTAAACTAAAATCAAAATGGGTCAAAGATATAAATACTAAAACAGAAACACTGAATCTTCTGGAAGAGAGAATAGGTAGAACTCTTGAGGATATAGAAGTAGGCGACAACTTCATGAACAAAACCCAGACTGCATGAGAAATAGTGCAAAGAATCAACAACTGGGATCTCATCCTATTAAAAAGTTTTCCACCACAAAAGAAATCACCAAAAGTGAAGAGACAGCTTATAGAGTGGGAAAAAACTTAGCCAGCAGTCCCTCAGACAAAGGACTAATATCTAGAACATACAAAAAATGATAAAAATCAGACCTCCCAAATTGTAAGACCTAATCCAAAACAGGGCATCTCAAATGAATAGACACTTCTGGGATGAAGAAATAGAAATGGCTATGAAAAGCAAACTAAAGTGATGCAAATTAAAACAACACTGAAATTCCATCTCATTCCAGAAAGAATGGCTAATATAAAGAAATCAACCAACAACAAATGCTGGTGGGGCTGTGGAGTAAAAGAACCCTGCTCCACAATTGATGGGAATGCATATTGATTGGTGCAACCATTGTGGAAATCATTGCAGAGATTCCTCAAAAAATTAGGATTAGAGAGGCCCCATTTGACCCAGCTATTCCCCTGCTAGGTATCTTCCTGAAATAATTAAAATCACGATACCACATTCATTTATGTGCATCCATGTTCATAGTGACACAGTTTGTAGTAGCTAAATCTTGGAAACAATCCAAATGCCCATCAACAAATGAATGGATAAAAAAACATACGGAACTACTACTCGGCCACAAAGAAAGATAAACTAGAGAGATTTATAGCTAAATGGATGCAAGTTGAGACTATACTCGTCAGTGATATAAATCAGATACATATATGTAAATATTGCATTGTCACTGTGGTGTGAGAAACCAAAAGGCTAAATAAGGGCCAAAATGTATAATAGATAATATGAAACCAGAATAAGCTGTTCTAAAAGAAAAGGGAAACTGTGAAGGGGGAAGGGAGAAATGGAAGAAAAAAGAAAAAAGTGAGAAAAAAAGAAAAAAAAACAATGCTTTTGTATATGAGGAGAGGGCAGTTAAAGGGAAGGGATCGAAATGGGAGAAAAAGAAGTCAAGATATACCATGTACAGGTACAAATTCCCTTTGATAAATGTGATAATTATGTATATTTAAATTGTACCAATAAAATTTAAAAAAGAAAAAGGTAATTATACTAGATCAAATTCTTTAAACAGAATATTTTAATATTATTAATAATATTTATTAAAGGATACCTCTTAAATGCAGTTAAAGGGAAGGGATCGAAATGGGAGAAAAAGAAGTCAAGATATACCATGTACAGGTACAAATTCCCTTTGATAAATGTGATAATTATGTATATTTAAATTGTACCAATAAAATTTAAAAAAGAAAAAGGTAATTATACTAGATCAAATTCTTTAAACAGAATATTTTAATATTATTAATAATATTTATTAAAGGATAAACCTCTTAAACAGCAAATCAACACACTTGACTTAAAGAGCACATTAAACCAAATGGACCTAACAGACATCTAAAGAATATTCCATCTAATAACTGTAGAAAATGTATTTTCAGCAACACATGGGACATTACTCAGGATAGACCATATGAGAGACCACAAAACATGTCTCTTCAAATTTTTAAAATTTGAAATAATATTGACCATCTTTTGTGTTCCGAAACAATAAAATTAGAAATCAATAAAGACGAAAAGCTCGGAAATTTTGCAAATATGTAAAAATCCAACAACTTGCTCATAGTATCATTGAATAAATTTTTCTCCATTACATTAATTATGTTTACAATATCTATGATGTTAAAATGTATGCATTGCCTCAGTAGTCTTATATTTCGAAGACAAATTTTAAAAATGACTATAATATCAATCTTTCAAATACTCTTACAATGAATAAATTGATATGCTAGGTTTCAGGATTCAATATTTCTTCAAAGTAAAGTCTGCTGGTGATGAATTTCTACAATTTTTATTTAATGAAGCCCTTACTTTACTTACTTTAATATGACTAATTATTCTTAGTCTTATATTTTGTTTTGGTGGTGTTTTCTCTTTCTACATTTTAAATATCTTAGTTCAGTCTCATTTGTTTATATTTTTGCCTCTAAAAACATAAAAATTTTTTAAGTAAAGTAAGTGGATTATATCAATGTCAATTTCCTGGATGTGACAATATACTCTAATTATGTACAAGTATACATAACTGAGAGAAACTAAATGAATGGTGCAAGAAATCTCTATATCTATTCTTACAACTGCATGTGAACTTACAGTTATCATAAAATAAAAAACAAACAAAACTTCCTTCCACATCTAGATTACAGGAAAAAAGAACACGTGTACCAGTACTGATGATAAACAACATGCTAAGACTAGTTATCATCTCACATACAAAAAGATTTTGGGGGCCAGAATTTGGCTCAATGTTTCCACCACCTGTGTCGCAAGCTCAAGGGCCTAAGTTAGAACCCCAGTACCAAAAAAACCAAATGAACAAAAAGATTATGGATATTGCCAGGATCTACACACTGGTGTTAACAATGAATAAGGCCATTGCTCATAGGGGAAAGTTTTGAAGGTCACCCCTAAAGGTGAATAGTGAGGTGACCTCTGAGAGCTGCCTCTGGAGGCTGTGGTAAGACTTCTTATCTCCTGGGGGTACAGCAGCACAGATTAATTGACTGGGGAGTTAGGGTTGCTATTCCATTGCTGTTTCTAGAAAATTTGAATTTTCTTGATATAAAGAAATGGAGACCTGGCCTTTTGATTTACCTCCCATTTTGTGCAAAAAATACAGTATATAAGAAAATATAGTATAAGTTTAGAAAAAGAAGAGAAGAAGTGTCATAGACCCTAGTGAGAATTGCAGCCAGAATCTTTCATTGAAATCTGATGAGATGCTCCTAGGAAGGGGTATTCCAGAAAAAAATTTACATTGGAACATCTAATCATTTTAGCTAGATCTAAATGAGCCTTGTTTTCCCATTTTTATTCTTTATCCATTGTGTTTGGCTCCTACTTCTATTCAAATAATATTATAGCTTCTTCAAATGTTTTTTATACTTAGGACCAACTTTGTTGCTGTTTTCTTGTATTATTATGATGAGAAAGTCCATCCCTAACTTTGTTCCTGCCCTATAGATGGCATCTCTCACCAGAAATATATCTAAAGAGAAATATTCCGTCAGAATCAATGACCTCTTAAAAAGATATCACATCAAGCCCATTTTTCTTGAGACTATTCACTGTTGTACAGGTATTTGCACAAGTACTATTATATGCTGTGCTCTAGGAATAAGAACATCTTTGTTTGATAGTAGTGGCTTCCAAGAGGGGAAAAGTCTGGAAAAGTAGCTGCCACATGGAATTTCTTATGCAAACAAAATTAAAGAGATTCCCACTAACCCTTCAATGTACTACAGGTTACTTACCCAGATGTAAATATGGGACTCCATTGCACCCTTCGGCTGCTCTTCAGAAAATCTGAAATTAGTAAATTGACAAATAGGTAAGAAGAAGCTTTTGTACTTCTGTGCTAGTCTGGTTTCTGTTACTACATCAAATAGCTAAGGTAATCGGCTTATAAAGAGGAACAGTTTGTTTAGGCTCACCATTTTAGAGATCTGGTCCATAATTGCTTACCCTTGTGGCTTTTAGACCTGTGGTGAGTCACTCCCTTATGGCTGTGAAGGAAAAGAGAAAGACGGGGGTCTCATAATCCCCTTCAAAGGTATGCCTCCAATGACATGGAGGACATCCCTCTAGGCCTCACTTATTAAAGTTTCTGCTGCCTCCTACTAGCACCATGCTGGAGAATAAGCCTCGGATGCATAGACTTTCGGGAGACATTTAAGATGTAAACTATAGCAACTTCCATGAAAAACATCTATTGTGGGGAAGTGTCTGAAGGTAAACCAAATGCTTATTGAAATTTTAGTCTGAAATCTTGTTGGAAATCATTTTCTTCAAAAGCCTCAGACCCCAACTTTCCGCAGTTAGCTGAGCAGGTGTTTCTCCACACTGCTTTCTATACTCAGCATGATTCACACGACCCTGCCATTTGTAATCATGACTTAAGCACATCTGATTTAGTTAGACAACGTGCCATATTAGTGGCAGTTATAATGAGAAAACTCTAAGTATTTTGATGACAATAACTGACAACAATTGTGAAAAGTTCTAGGATATTGTGTGACTGTTGGTGAAGCATGAATAATCCATCACTTGAAAATCTTAAGAAAATATGCTCAGTGCAATTTATGGTTTTCCCTCACACGTGCTCCTCCTGTACTATCCCCACAGGTATCTTAATGGCATTAGTTACTGTCACCTTCTGCCTCCCTCAGCACTGCTCAGTGGGAGCCTTGGAGACCCTTCTCCCAGTCTGAGTGTAATCATAATCTGCCACCCACAGGCGGGTGATGTCAGTGCAGCTATCAATCCATGAGGCTCCAGCTATAAAACTGAACTTTCAGCTGGGCCTGGTGGCACACGCCTGTAATCCCAGCACATGGCAGGCTGAGGCAGGAGGATCGCTGTGAGTCTGAGACCAGCCTGGGCTACAGAGTGAGTTCCAGGTCTGTCTCAACTGCATAGTGAGACCCTGTCTCAACCCCCCCTCCCAAAAAATAGTAAGTAGTAAAACTGAACATTCTTGCCACTGCCACTTTTTGCTTTCACACATCCCTTTTAGACTGGACATATCAGAAGCCTGTCTGCCAGCACAGGGACCTGTCTCCACTTGAATTTCTACCTGCCCCTGCCCTCCTACTCCCTGCTTTCTTTTGTTCATAATGATCCGACACACCCACATAAACACTCACACTCCTATTCACACACCCTGGTTATAGCAAGGCTCTTGTATTATTCCTTTTAACTTCCTCTCCCTCAGAGCAGAATTTCACATGAAAATTGCTTGTAATATCTCTTAATTGAAGTCATGGAAGAAAAGCCATTCCAAACAATGCTTAACAGAACAGAGAAAGAAGTAAATTGCTTTTGAAAATCTGATTCTGCTTATAAACTTGGAAGACTTAATGAGCTGAAAAAAGGCAGAAACTAATTAATTAAAAAGCACTAAATTTCCTTCAAGGACACAAGCAAAGCATAATAAGCCTTATGGCTAAAATAAAACCACAAGATAATTCATGGGACTATCCTGGTTAAACTCAGAGTTCATACTCCTAGAATAAATTGTTTCCCAAGGTACTTATATGGAATTCTTGCCTCTCGTATGTATTTTTCATGTGCAAAACACTACAATTGAGTCACAAAATTTGAACAAAGAAAGTGACCTCCTTACTCTGCTCTTCCCCAAAATAGATACTAAACTGGAACTCACTAAAGCATTGTAGAAAGCTACAGCTGCCTGATGAGCATTCCTTTCTGTTCATTGCTCAGCCCCAACTTGGAAATTTCTACAGTTAAAACAGCTATATTTCAAAGTGACCAGGAAAGGACAGATTGTGAAAGGTAAATGCTCCTGTCATTACAGAAAGCTGGAGACTAATAGGGAATATAGGCACTAATAGAGAATAATATCTCCTCAATCTAGAAAACTCTTACCAGAGTCTTTAGCTATGGCATTGGAGTAGAAAATTCTACCTTAGTACCGCAGTTCTCAACCCAATAACTTATCACATCAATTGATTGGCAAAGCAGACAAACCCTTCTTTGGAATTTGAATTTTTATTTTCCAAATTCCAGCCAAAGAGCTCATGGAGAGCTCCTGAATGGTCTGCAGTGTCGGCAAATTTTTTAATGTTGTAAGCAAAACTTTGAACTCATGTGAATTTTTCTGAGGAGGGGGTTCAAAAGTTTCAACTGATTCTCAAAAGATAACTTTATGCTCAAAAGGTCAAGACCATTATAATATCTCTAAAAAAATCTATGACTTCTCTTTTATCATAATTTCAAGAAAAAAAGATCATGTATTTGGATTTAAACCTGGTCAAGGTCTAAATTCACAGCTCCATTGCCAAGGTAATTAATATGCTTTCTATAAAGCCTGGCATGGCTGCACATGCCTGTAATTCCATCACTCAGGAGGCTGAGGCAGGAGGATAGCTGTGAGTTCGAGACCAGCCTGAGCTACACAGTGAGTTCCAGTGCAGTCTGAACTAGATAGTGAGAACCTGTCTCAAAAAAACCCCCCAAAAATAAAAAAATATATGTTTTCTATAGATCTAGATTCATAACAGAACTTTTTGTACTGGGGATCAAACTTGGGTCCTTGCGCTTGCAAGGCAGGCAGCACAGAACTACTGAGCTAAATCCCAGGCCCTATAATAGCACTTCTTAATAGCACTTCTCTGATGTTTCTCATACCAGCATCATTACTCTTTGTTCTAAGGATTCAAAGTGAAATAGAAATTTGCTGGACCTGACTTGGTCCAGTGGGCTCCTAACACCACACTTCTGTAAATTTCCATTTCCCAGAACTCTCTGACTTCAGTGCTACTGGAGAAATGGAGTGATTGAATAAAGGGAGAAAAGGAAATTAGAAGAGATATTTATAAGGATTTGGAGAAGGGGCTAAAGTTAAAATTATAAAAAGGTGGGAAGGGAAACATGAAGAGAGGATAAGTAGGTGAATAAGAAAATAAAAGAGAAATCATAGAAAAGAGAAGATATGGATTAAGGGGATTAGAAACCTATAAAAAGAATGAAAAGACAGTGGAAGAACAGACAAAATAAGAAGTAGGAGGACAGTGAAATTTCTTAGCAAAAAATGGAAAAAGGAAGAGTGTTATTGGAGCAAAAGGGCAAATAATGAAAGGAGATGAGAAATAGAACAAAGGAATAAAAATATTGAAAAATTATACAAAATGCTACTAAGCATAATTGATTCTGGTTTCAGTTTTGTTTTGCTTTGTTTTTAAGACAAGGTCTCACTATCTTGCCCAGGCTAGTCTCAAATTTATGGGCTCAAGTGATCCTCCTACCTTAGCCTCCAAAGAAGCTGGGACTACAAGTGTGCACCTCCGTACCTAACTCTAAGTGTAATTAATTAACACAATATCACCAACCATAAGTCTATGCTACAGATGATGTGTTGGACCCCAGTGTCACTCTGCATTAACCAAGCTGAACAAACTTACACAGCTGGGACAAAGTGTAGCATATTACACTTTTGGTTGCCCTTGCACGGACTACTAATAGAAGCGGAAGGGTATGTGGGGAATACTGAGGCATGAACTGCCATCCAGCTGAAAACCACCCAAACATAGTTCTATGGTTCATTTTCAAATCATTAGCTAGAGTGCCAGAGGCCTGCGAAGAGTCAGGCAAGACACTACACAGCCTGAGCTATGTTATCTAGGAACTCCAACTTACCTGTTCACCTAGGTCATGCAGGTCTCACATAATATCAGCCCATTCCTGCATCTCTCTCACCAAGACAAGAGAGAAGACTATATCAGGTTCCTATTCATGAGGGGGTGGAGAGGTAAAGTCGGGATAGGGAATAGTCTTGAAAATATGTGCAATAGTTCGTGCTTGCTCTGCCCTTGTGCTTGCCCCCATAAGCGCATTGCTGGTTGCTTGAACCAAAGTGAGTTAATGTGGGGGAAAGGCCACTGTCCTATTGTTCTGGGGCTCATCTGCATTTGTATGCTTCATGCATTAGTGGTGTGAATCACATCCTAGTAAACATTATGTCTTCCTTAGTGTACAGCCTGAATATGCACAGATGGCTGCCCCAACAGTAACCTCTAGTGGCCCTTTTACTAGTAGGCGTGAGGACCAGTATGTTAATGCATGTGTTCTAATTCTCAGGAGCCTAGGATAGCTATTAGGTTAAGAAGCCAGTCTGAGCATACATATTTAGGAAGGGGCAAATTGGATTCTGTTGTAGACATGGCAGATGTTGAAGCTCCCACTTTTCTGTATGAATAGACTACCTTCTCTAACTGCCCTACTGAGAGTAGCACATAATCATTTCAGTATCACAGTAGCCTCCCACTTGTTTCTTCCTTCTGTTTCAGTTCCTTATGCAGTATAGCAATGAGAGTTTACCAGGGCTCACAGAGCATTATTAGCTGGCCAATTTAAGGCTGAGTGTTGGCTCAGTGGCAGAATGCTTGCCTAGCACACACAAGGCCGTGGGTTCCATTCCTAGCACTACA
This sequence comes from Fukomys damarensis, assembly GCF_012274545.1. NCBI lineage: Eukaryota > Metazoa > Chordata > Mammalia > Rodentia > Bathyergidae > Fukomys > Fukomys damarensis. The sequence goes on along the minus strand of NW_022900951.1, from coordinate 39,769,451 downwards.
AAAAAAATCTGAGTTATATTTCTATTATTTAACATGGGATTAAGAAGAGGGAAATGTGTCTTTTGCTAGAGAAATAAATGAATTTGTTTACACAGATAATATTACTTACCTTATTGATTTAACCCTTTAACGCTGGAAGTTGAGAGAACCCGAGTCTGGTAACTTCCACTGCAGCTGTCAGTCAGGCATGCCTGGCCTCTGTGAAGGCTTTGGGGAGAAGGGGACACAGCTTGTTCCTACCTCCTGCTTTCCCCATGAGAACTGTGACCAGCCTTGATCAGCAGCTCCAACTTTGCTTGTACCTGGCGCATTTAGAAATTCAGACTTCACTTCAAAACTTTGTGGTTCAAGAGCTCCATCTTGAGGCATATTCTATTTCTCTCAGTGCCTCCAACTTTGGGTAGAGATGTGAAGTATAATGAGGAATTTTGCTGCTTGGTACAGTTGACTTCTATTTGTTAAATGTTTTCTTCAGCTTTCATAGCAAAAATCAAACTGTGGACAAAGACAGGGATTTGAGCATACACAAAAAATTCCTTTTTATATGGGATGGTCCCTTCTAAAAAAGTTATTAAAAATCCATTGACCATAATCACAGCATGGAAAGCATTGATTTATTCCTTTGTGTATAGAAGGTGATGTTTTCTCCAGCTGTTAGGGATAATTTCCAGAAGCCACAGTATTTGAATTTCAGGGTTCCACAGGAAGGCACAGAGATCTAAGAACCCCATTTAAAGTCCTCTGTAAGTCCCTTCATAAAATCCTATTTCAGTGAATCAACTAGAAAAGTGAAGATTTAGCTCCTTCTCCTGTACATGAGCAGGCGTTGTGGTATCAAGACCCTGGACTAAGTAAGCACTCCAACCCCCCAGTAATACTAATAAATCCCACTGACGCTTCCATTGTCCCTTCAGCCCTAGGGACACTTCTCCAATTTGCTCTTTGGGCTCTTCTATACTTTTAATTTAATCCCTGCTATTAAATTCCTTCAACTATCTAGTATTATTTTTCTTCCTGACTAGACTCTGATATAATTACTAGAGCTCTATTTTCTTACATTTAGAATTCTATCTGACATTCACATGCATTGAAAAACATCTATTTTCAGCACTCAGCTCTCATGGAAGAAAAACTAAAAGCTGTGTAAAAAGACAGGCCAGAGAAAAAGTATAAACTCCTAAATTATGGAAAGGCAGAAGGATCTCAAACATATAATCAAAAGAACACTACCTTGTGACAGAAAGTTTGCTGTAACTATTGGTCTCTAATCTACAATAGAAATGCAGAAAGGGGACCTGAGGGAAGAGAAAAAGAGAAGGTAATATTGGGAATTTGTCTAGAAATACCAAAATTTTAAACTGATGACTTCAAGCTGAGGGGTAATTTTCAGCTTAACCCTATGAATCAAGACCAAGGCAGAAGTTAAAATATCATTAACTAAGCAGCAATTCTCAGCAGACTGTAGGGAATTCTGTTCCCACAGAGAATAATGCAAGAGTAATAACCTGCCTTTTGGAACAGTGAGAAAACCATTAATAAGAGCCTGGAATAAAATGGAGCCTAAGAGTCAGCTGAATCTTTGAAAGCCCAAACAATAAAACTAAAGACAAAGTTCATGCACTTGAATTCCAAAAATTAGTTCATTTGATTTTAATTTTTAAAATATTATTTTAAAAATTTCATTCATTTGGACCCCATAACATGTAATTTTTTAACAATTCCATCTGAAGTTGGTTAAAATTTTATACCTTCACTGTTATGAAGAAGTTTTCTCAAAAAAAAGTTCACCATTTTAAGATCATACGTCAGTTGTTAAACCAATAAAACAATCACTTAAATTTTTTTCAAAAAGTATTTAAAGGCCTTAAGAAAATATTTATGATATCTTGGTAAATTTAAACAAGTGGAACCTGAAGGTTTATTTAGGAGTGACTCTTAGAAGCAAAACTGAGGGAGTGGGAGGAGTGAGGTAAAGAAAGAGGAAAAGCTAAGGATGGTTTTGTTATTGAACCTCAGTGCAGCTGAGGCTCAGTACCACTAGAGATGCTCTCAAATCCCACATAAAATAGTATCTTAGGATGATCTGAAAGACAGAGACTATTTTCCAACCAATTTATGTCCTCAGGGAAGTTAATGTCCTTTTACCTTGTGTGGCATGATCATGCTCCTGTGGCTTCAGAGAAAGCTCTAAAGCAGAATAGCTGAGAAACTCTGGGAATAGTTGAGTTGGGAAGTTAACGGCACTCATGGGAACTGTCTACTTTCACCAAAGCCAAAGGGATGTGACACAGAACAGAAAACAGCATCTTCTACAGCCCACCCATTACACCACCCAAATGTGCTTCTGCCCAACAACTCTTCAAAACACTGGCCACTTCTGTCACTAACTCTTCAAGATGGTGACCAGCTGCAGTCTCTAACAGACTTGAGACAGAAGGGTGAGTGCATTTACCTGTGGTTGGTCCTTGATAGTACCACTATACCTAAGACCCAAGGTTGTATTGTAACTGTTATTGATCATCTCAACCTTCTACCATGCCATCACATGTCCCTCACCCTTAGTCAGAAGTTCAAATGATTTAGATTGTTTACAAACAAGAATAATCACATATCTTTAACTGTTCCATTTAGACATTCCATTAATTCAGATTTACCTCTCCAATTAATCCCAGTTAGAGAGAATTTATAATAGGATCCCTTACATTATGATGTGTGGGCAAAATGAAAAAATGAGCACAAATTAATCAGAATTTAAACAATGAATTTTTTTTAAAAAGTGGAGTCCCAATGTGGGATATCATACCACCTATTCCAAATATAAAGGAACACTAAAATGACAACAAATGATATAATTATTACAGTAAGCTTGGCATTAAATACTAAATTTTTCTAATTCACATAGCAAAATGAGTTTCAGTGGGCCCTATTATCTTGAGTGAAATTAAACTTAAAGCTACTAGGATAGGAATTATTTAAACAAATCCTCTATTCTAGGTCACTAATTTTGGTTTTTATTTTCTACTTAGACCAAAATCATCTCTCTCTAGATGAAAATTGTCTAGAGAATATTTTCTAAATGCTAATACATAAGACCCAAAGAAATGTTATACAGTCACCAAATTAAATTCCAAGCTTGTTTGAACAAAAATGAAAATGCGAAAAAATTTAAATGTACCATCCACAATAAAAACATCAAATTTTGGACTCAAAGACTTCAAATTTAAACATTGTATAATTGCATCCACTGCATTTAAACTGCATTTGCACTCTAACATATTGATTTTTATGACCCAAAAACTTAGCCAGATCTGAAGTCATTTTTTATATTGATGGACACTATTAGTTTCTACTCCCAATGCTTCATCCAAGCAGTGTTTCTGCTTCCTGAATGGACTGTATCACTAGCAGGGAGGCCCGGTGCTAAGGATTTGTCACAAATTCAGTCAGCCTCTCAAATCCATGGATTCCACATTGGCAGATACAATCAACAGCAAATTTAAAATATTCTTTCTTAAAACTCCATCTGCACTGAATATGTATAGACTTGCCTTTGTCATTATGCTCTAAATGATACAGTATAAAAACAATTTACATAGCATTTACATTGTATTATGTATAAGTAATCTAGAGATGATTATATGTCTAGAAGAATATGTGCACAGAGATTATATACATTTTATGTAAGGAACTTGATCATTTGAAGATTTTGGTATCCTCAGGAAGTCTTGAAAGCAATCTCTGATATATATTTATTTCCCACCATTACTGAGTCCCTTCATTTACCAGCATATTACTCAAAACTACATCCCTCAGAATTTGGCCACTCAGGTTATAAACCTGACTCTTTAGAGTCCCAGGAACATAAGTGCACAGTTTACCTATTTTCTCATTTCTTTTCTCAACTCTTAACTACCTAAATACCTTGTTTATATACTAAATTCACAGAGATGAAGCATGAGACATATGTTTTGGAAACAAGATAAAATATTTGCAATGTGGATATATGTTTGCAATAGTGGGAGCTTTTAAAGCCCATCAAGACCATTAGAAACATTATCAAAATTATGTTACACCTTTTCACAGAACTGTAAGACTGAAATTATAAGTATTATCAGCTTCTCAAGTTCTATTCCATTTATAGAGTGAATGTTATTTCACATGGAATTATGCACTTCTACCAAAAAATCTTCAATAAAAATGACATTTTCCCACAATCTACTTACATTAGACAGAATGAGTTGCAAGTTAAAGTGCTAATTAAGAATTGTCACTAATTGTTTCCAAGTAAAAATGCTAAGTAATATGTATCACTCAACATTGCAACACAGTGAGGATAGGATTTTTAAAATCTAATTCTACTGGATCAACTGGATATTCATATAAAATGTATCTTGCTTTTACATCATTCTTTATTTTTAAAATGTCCTGATGGATTGCTGATTTATATTTGAAAGGTAAAATATGAAACCTGTTCATAGGCAAATGTCTTAGAATATACAAAGATTTCAAAGAAAAAAGATATTATAATAAATTTGAAAACCTATTTATCACAAGAGACCATAAACAAAGTGACAGAATAATTCACAAAGTGGTAGAGGACCCATGATACCTGAATCCAAAGATAACTCATATTGTGCATATAACAAAAAAAATTTAAAAATAGAGAATGTAACAGAAAAACAGGTAAAATAAAATGTTTAATGTGACCAATTCTCAACAGATGGCACCTCTGCAATCACTGACTTAAATAATGAAAATATTAAAGAGTTACAGGCTATCATACACAAAGCCCTGGTTTTTATCTTTGCACTGAAAAATAAAATTTCTCAAGTCTACATACTATCAACAATAAAAATAAGAAAAAAATTAAATGAAAAAAAACACAACATATCAAATTTGTAGGACACAGCTAAATCAAGGCTTAGATAAATTTAAAGTATTAAATACTTACATTAAAGAAGAAGCATTTCAAGTAAAAGATCTAGTCAGACCAAATGGCTACTAGAGTGATGAAAAGCTGACTAACATGAGCATTGAGATACGAGTGAGCACCCAGTATCTAAAAAACAGCAGGAAGACCTTTGAGGTGGGAACACAGTGAGTGAGGAGGGAGAAGCAAGTTATTGTGGACTGGGGCCTGAGTCCTATATGAATCAGGATATACCAGCTGCTGTAACAAAGAGCCATTCAAGTTCAGTGGATTCACACAGCAAAGGTTCAGTTTTTGCTTGTGTAAAAGATCAGTTCATATGAGATAAGTGCCTTGGAATGACTGCCACCATTCTGATAAATAACTTCCTTCTTCACCTTAAAGTTTAAATTCCCCACCTCATGCATCACAGGTCATAGTAAATGTCCAAGAGTGGCCCGAATGGCTGCCCATGCAGACAACAGACACCCACTATATAACCAAGCCCCTTTCTCCAACTCCCTCCTCCTCTCCTTTGTTCCCTTTTTGCAGAGCAAGCCACCCACCAGGCAGCAGTGGCTCTACAATAAGATCTCTCAAACAAGAAAAAAAAATGGCTAGAAAATATTCATGATAAATTTTTTTAAAAAGCAAAAGAAGAAGCTGTTAAAAATGCAGCCAATGAATTTTAACTCCTTACTTTTGCATGTATAAAAGTTAAAAGTTTCACCACATCCATAGAAGTATCAATCTTGTTCATTCTTTTTTTTAATTTTAAAAAGAAATACTGCAAACACCGAAACATGAAACTAAATTACCAATTGAGGAACAAAAATCAAACTGATTTAGAATTCTTCTCTGTAATACAAAATACTAGAAGACAACAACTCAGTATCTAATAAATTAGAAGGAAAAGGGATGTGACCTATCATTTTATATTATACATAGTTATCATATGTTATGTGTTCACACAACAAAAAGTCAATTCACATGTGCAAAAGTTCAAAAATATATTCACTATATATACACATATCTAAAAAATATTTGAAAATAAACTTTATCTAATTGAAAAATAAATATAAAGAGTTCAAGAATAGGTAAATTGGCACCACTGAGGGCCTGCCCAGCCTGGACCACCACAGGCTGCCCCAGACCACTATGGGCTCCTGGAAGGATTCCAGAGCCACAAGGAAAAGGTGCCCATGGACATAAAAGGCCATTGTTATGAGCTCGAGAAGATAGAGGAGTGGTAAGCAGCAGAGAAAGAGCCTCTCTAAGGCTTGTTGAAAATTGCAGCCCATGGTGAAAGCAAAGAGAGTCTGTAATAAAGACAGTAGACTATAGCAGTTGGTGAGTTGGTGAAATCAGTACCTCCTACTGGAGGTAGGACTCATTGCAGGGGGAGAGCAGCTGGAAACTGCAGTAAAACCGTGCAGAGCTCAAACCTACAGGTCACACAGCTCAATTCTGGGTTGCAACCAGAAAATAGCCTGAATCTTAGTGGACTATGGCTGTCACTCTGAGATTAATCCATTTGGATCTGCATAGTGCTACACATGTTGTCTATCAGTGACAGCAGAAACATGCCCTGAAGGGAACTTTTCTCTCTTTTTTTTTCTTTTTTCTTCTTCATTTCTCTTGTTTCTTGCTTCTGTTTTTTCTCCTTTTGTCTTCTCTCTTATTATCCTTCTCCCTCTTCCTTCTTCTTCTTCTTCTTCATCGTCATCATCTTCTTCTTCTCCTCCTCCTCCTCTTCTTCCTCTTCCTCTTCTTTTTGTTCTTCTTCTTTGTCTTCTTCCTCTTGTTCTTTCTTGTTTTGCTCCTTTCTTGTTCCTATTTCTCTCTTATTTTGTTTTTTTCTCAATTGTTTTTATTTTTATAGGAGAGTGAATACAATTTCTAGTTTTCCTGTTGCTGTTTGTTCTGTTCTTTTGTCTGTTCCTTCCTTCTCTCTCTTCCTCCTGTCTTCACCAGTTTCCCAAAGTTTGCATGATATTTGTGTGTCTTCTAGCCCCATTTCTAATCTCTCTCTCTCTCTCTCTCTCTCTCTCTCTCTCTGCCCCACCCAACTCCTTATAAGGCTTCTTACTAGAGGATAAATTTGCTATAATGAGGGGCTTATTTATTACAAATTTATTTCTGGTTGCTCTTTGATTTTGATATATAATCAGAAGTCTAGTTCAGGTGGTTAAAGGTGACAGAGTAATAATTACCACAATTTGTCATTTTCTAAGCTGTGTTTGAAGCTACTGTTGATGCTGATTGTATCACTTTGGTCAAGGTGACATGATTCTTCTAATCAGTTTTCTTTCCTAGTATACCAAAACCAAGATTGTGTACTGGTCATTACAGATTCAATTCAATGACAAATTGTGGTAATTATTCCTCTGTCACCTTTAACCACCTGAACTAGACTTCTGATTATATATCAAAATCAAAGAGCAACCAGAAATAAATTTGCAATACATAAGCCCCTCATTATAGCAAATTTATCCTCTAGTAAGAAGCCTTATAAGGAGTTGGGTGGGGCAGAGAGAGAGAGAGAGAGAGAAGGAGACCAGATATATCAGGAAGACATCTCTGAGAAGTAATCCCTAAAGGTTCTAAATACTATCAATAAAGTTACTCACAATAAATAATAGACAAGTATCAGGAATTAAAACAAAAAAACAACAAAAAATAAAAATTAGAAAACACCCAAACAAGACACAAACCCTGTGTTCCAGCTCATCAAAGGCAAATCCAGGGGAAATGAGGTGGAATAATCCAATAAGCAACATTCTGGACACACTAAACCGATACCACAGGAAGTAACAAAACAGATGAATGAGTCTCTAGAAAAAATCAAAACAGAAATAATTTGCCAGATAACTACAGAGATGGTGACCAGAATGAAAGACATGCTTAGTGACTCTAGAACAGCAACAGATTTTTTAAAAAAAAAGAATAGAGGAGCTCAGGAACATAATAGAAGCCATGAACACCCAGCAAAGGAAAGAAATGGAAACCATGAATGAACAGCACAGGAAAGAAATGATATCCATGAAACAGATTCAAACAAATATTCTGGAGATTAACAACCCCACTGAAAGTATATACAAAAGAATGGCAAATATGAGGACAGAATTTCAGATATAGAAGATAAGATTGAAGTTAGTGATCATGAAAAGAGAGATTTCTTAAAAATAGCAAGGGACCATAAGAAATCAATCCAGCAGCTTCTAGATGATGCAAAGAAGAATAACATAAGTCTGATCAGAGTCAATGAAGGACAGGAGAGAGTGCACGTGACATTTTTTAAAAAAACTGTTCATAGAAGTAATGGCAGAAGACTTCCCTAGCAGAGGAAAAAAAATTTGACATACGGATGAGTGAGGCATATAGGACTCCACCTAGCGATGATAAAAAAAAAATCTACACCTTGACATGTAATAGGCAAGATTCTAGAAACCCAACAGAAGAACAAAATATTAAAAGCAGTTAGAAAAAAGAAACAAATTACATACAAAAGAAAGCCCATCAGAATAGGCAGACTTCTCAACATAAACTCTCATGTCAAGAACAGCCTGACATAAAGTATTTCAAGCCCTAAAAGAAAACAACCTAAAACCCAGATTGATGTATCTTGATAATCTATCTTTGAAAATCAATGGAAAAGTAAGATACTTTCACAACAAAGAACACCTGAGGAACTTCATGAATACCAAGCCAGCACATCAAAAATTTCTAAACAATATCCTAAAAAAAGACAAAAAGGGGCACAACTCCATGAAGCCAAATGGAGTAAAGCCATCAGGCAAGGCAAAAACTTAGATAGAAAGGGAGAAAAAAATAAGAAATAAAAGAGCCAACAATGCGAAAATATCATGACAAAGATAAGTCAATACATATCAGTTATAACCATCAATGTTACTTGGCCTCAATTCACTAATCAAAAGAAACAGACTGGCAGAATAGATTAAGAAGCAAGATTCAACAATACGCTGTATACAAGAAACACACTTAATTTAAAAAAGAAATTTATAGTCTGAAAGACAAAGCATGGAACAACAATACTCCATATGACAGGAACTCAGAAAAAAAGCAGGGGTAGCTATCCTATTTTCAGATAAAGTGGATTTCAGACCAACACTTATTAAGAGAGGTGAAGGTCACTACATCCTTGTACAGAGAAAAATCCAGGAGGAAGAAATGACAATCATAAATATATTTGCACCAAATACAAGTGCACCCAGCTGTATAAAATAAACATTAATATACATGAAAAAATCAAATAATTACTAATATAATAGTAGTCAGGGATCTCAATATTCCACTGTCACAAACAAAAAAATCAACTAGAAAAAAATCAACAATGAAATACCAGAAGTGAACCAAACTTTTAAACAAATGGACTGAATAGATCTCTACAGAGTGTTCCACCCCACAAAATCAGAATATACATTCTTCTCAACTGCACATGGGTCATTTTCCAAAATAGACCACATTCTTGCTCATAGAACAATCTTAAGTAATTGCAAGGGAATTGAAGTTTTCCCCCTGTATACTGTCAAACCATAACACAATGAAAATTGACATCAATAGCAAGAGAAACCACCAAAACTTCACAAACATGTGGAATTTGAGTAACACCTTCCTGAACAGCTAATAGACCACAGAGGAAATTAAAGAAAGGAGAGATTATACAGTTTCTACAATTAAATAGTGCCAATGTAACATACTGGAAATTATGGGACACAATGAAAGCAGTCCTACAAAGGAAATTCATAGCACTAAATTCCCATATTAAGAAAACAAAGTGAGTTCAAATAAACAATCCAATAGTGAACCTCAAGCTCCTAGAAAAAGAAGAGCAAGACAAAAACCAAAGCTCATACAAGGGAAGAAATTACAAAGATAAGATCAGAAATCAATGCAATGGAGACTAAGAGAACAATACAAAAAATAATTGAAGAATTGGTTTTTGAAAGAATAAATAAAATTGACAAACTATTAGCCAACTTTATAAAAAAAGTAAAGAAAATGAACGAATCTATGTAACTGGAAATGAAAAGGGTGAAATATCAACAGATCCAGCAGAAATTCTGAGGATTGATACTTCTTTAAAAACATGTACTCCGATAGGATGGAAAACACAGAATAAATGGACAGACTCCTAGATACATATTATTTACAAAAGTTGAACCAATAAGATATAAAAATTCTAAACAACCCAGTATCATCAATGAAATAAAAAATGTAATTAAAAACTTACCAACAAAGAAAAGCCCAGGCTCTGATGGATTCACTGTTGAATTCTAAAAGAAATTTGGAAAAAAAGGTAATGTCTGTATCTCTCAAACTCTTCAATGAAATTGAAAGGAAAGCAATACTCTCAAATTCAATCCTGGAAGAAAGCATTATCTTGATTCTGAAAGCAGAGAAAGACCCAACTGAAAAAGAGAACTACAGGCCAACCTCTTCAATGAATGTAGGTGCAAAACCTCAATAAGATACTGGGAAACAGAAAACAGAAGATCTTTAAAAAGATCATACACCCTGATTGAGTGGGATTCATCCCAGGGATGCAAGGATGGTTCAACATATGTAAATTAATAAATATGCTATTTTAAGACAGTCAAGGACAAAAACTATATGATCATCTCAATAGATGCAGAAAAAGCATTTGACAAAATCCAACACTCATTTTTTATATAAACCCTTCATAAAATTGAAATACATGGTCTTTATCTCAAATTGTTAGAAGCCATCTATGAAAAACCAACTGCAACATGTTACCAAATGGTCAAAAACTGAAATCTTTAGTGCCAAAATCAGGAACAAGAAAAGAACATCCACTATCACCACTCTTATTCAATATAGCTCTGGAAACATTAATCGCAGCAATTAGACAAGAGAAAGAAATAAAGGGAATAAAGATAGGAAAGAAAGTAGCTAAACTATCATTATTTGCAGATGACATGATACCCTGTATAGAAGACCCCAAAAACTCCACCAAAAGACTTCTAGACTTAATAACCAGATTCAGTAGAGTGGCAACATACAAGGTCAACACTCAAAAATCAATAGCTTTCTTATACATCAACAAAAGACTTACTGAGAGAGAAATTGGGAAAACAATTACTTTCAAAATAACATCCAAAAAAATGAAATATCTAGGAGTCAGTCTAAGAAAAGAAGTAAAAGGCTTCTACTTTGAAAAATACAGCACTCTAAAAAAAGAGATGGAACAGGATATCAGAAAAAGGAAAGACATCCCTTGTTCCTGGATAGGAAGAACCAATATAGTGAAAATGGCCATACTTCCAAAACTGCTATATAGATTCAATGCAATCCTGATTGAAATTCCAATAGCATATTTCACAGAACAAGAAAAAACAATTCAAAACTTCATTTGGAAGCAGTAGAGACCTAGAATAGGAAAAGCAGTCCTTGGCAACAAAGACAAGGCTGGGGGTATCACAATCACTTGAAACTATACTACAAAGCCACTGTGATAAAAACAGAATGGCACTGGCAAAGAAACAGACCTGAGGATCAATGGAACAGATTAGAAGATACAGAAACAACTCCCATACATACACAGCCACCTCATCTTTGACAAAGGCTCTAAACACCCTCACTGGAGGAAAGATAGCCTCTTTAATAAATGGTGCTGGAAAAACAGGGTTTTAACTTGCCACACATTGAAACTAGGCCCACATCTTTCACGATGTGCTAAATTACAATTGAAATAGATTAAAGATCTAAACATTAAAACACAAACAATAAACATACTCAAAGAGAGGTTAGGTAGAACTCTTAAAGACATTGGCATAGGAAAAGGCTTTATGAACAAAAGCTGTCACATAGGAACTAGCACAAAAGTATCAATAACTGGGATCTTATCTTATCAAAAATCTTCTGCACAGCAAGAGAAACCACCCACAGAGTGAAAAGACAACCTACAATGTGGGTTTAAAAAAATGTAATCAGCTCTTCCTCAGAAAAAGGACTACTATGTAGAATATGTAAAGAATTTAAAAAGTCAGAACCCCCAAATTCAAAGACCCAATCCAAAAATAGACATCTGCAATGAATAGACATTTATCAGATGAAGAAATAGAAGCAGCAAATAAACATATGAAAAATGTTCAGCATCACTGGTCATTCAAACAATGCAGATGAAAATAACATTGAGATTCCATCTCATTCCAAAAAGAATGACTGCTATCGTGAAATCAACTAATAACAAATGCTGGTTGGGCTGTGGGGGAAAAAGAACTTTTCTCCACTGTTGGTGGGAGTGTAGACTGGTGCAACCACTGTGGAATCAGTGTGGAGATACTTCAAAAAAACTAGGATTTGAGGTCCCATTTAACCCAGCTATTCCTCTGCTGGGTATATTCCCAAAAGAATTAAAAGCATCATACCACAGCAATACATGTGTACCCATGTTTATAGAGGCATAGTTTTTAATTGCTAAATCTTGAAAACAACCCAAATTCCCATCAGGTGGTGATTGGATAAAGAAGATGTGTTGCTTTTATAAAATAGAATACTACTCCGGCCATAAAGGAAGATAATCTAGAGACATTTATAGTTAAATGGATGCCCCTTTAGGCCATACTCTTAAGTGAAATAAATAGAACACACATGTGTAAATACCAAATAGTTTCTCTGTTGTGAGAAACTGAAAGTGTAAATGAGGGCCAAAATGTATAATAGATGTTGTAAAATAGGAAGAAAATATCCAAAGAGAAGGGGAACTGGCAGGGGAGGGGGTCAGGGGAAAGGAAAAAAGGGAAAGAAAAAAATGAATAAAAAGAAGGAAAAAATCTTATATATATAGGGAGGGGTGGAGAGGTTAAATGGAGGACAGAGAATGAAAAAAAACTAAGAACCAAGATATATTAAGTACAGGTACAAATTCTCAATGATAAATGAGATCATAATGCACACCTAAGATGTACCAATAAACTCAATTTAAAAATATATAAATTTCATTACAAAAGGACTAGTGAGGAATATCAAGCTACTAAACGAAAAGCTAATGTAAATAATTCTTGAAAATTTGGTTGTAAAATTTCTTGCAGTTGTCAGAAGTCATTCTAAAAAGAGAAGAAAAATAATATAAAAAATGAAAAACCTACGAGAATAGCAACAATAAAAGTATAAGATTTCAGTGAAGGAAGTAATTAAATCAAAGGAAAAAAGAGTAAATGTCTTTTTTTAAAGCTTGCTTTTAAATGGAGAGGATTGTTTAAAATGTCATTTTAGCCCCATTTGATTATTTTGTTGTTATTATTACTTTTTTATGGTGTCACACCCAAAACTATCATTGCCAAGACCAATGCCATGGAGATTTTCCTCTATACATTCTTCTAGAAGTTTCACAGTTTCAGGACTTACTTTTCTTTTTTGGTACCAGGGATTGAACTCTGGTCCTTTTGCTTGCAAGGCAGGCCATCAAACCGCTGAGCTAAATCCCTGGCCCTGGGCCTTACATTTTTTAAAAAACCAAAACATTATTTCAATGTAATATAAGTAGATATTAATAAATATTTTTAAACAGTTCTTACTTCTATGAAAAAAAGCAAAATTCATAACTAATTAATTAATTAAAGAATAACATTCGTTAATACACTGTGTATCATAATCTTAAAAGAATGGCCAAAATGTTAGAGTACAAATCATAGACAAAAAAGACTCTTATGAAAAAGAAACAAATAGATAATAGCACAAAACTTTCTTTTCAATGAATTAAAAGGACCCAGTGGTATATATGAAATGAATTAACATATATATTGAAAATTTTGAAACCACAGAATATATAATTTGGGAAATTATTAGAACTTTCCCCTACTTCCTATTTCTTTGTCTTCCTTTTTTCATGGTTTCTTCAACATTTAATAGAAACTATGTACAATAAACTTTTGCGGTATTTTACATATGATCGCCACTACAGAAATTTACATAGATTAGAAGGAAGATAGATAGTTAAGGAGGGCCCAGTCCTGCGGATATTTTCTCAGAGTATGAAAGTCAGAGTTCAGTTGGGGAAAAGGGTTCAGACTGCCAGATTAAGTGGGTGTTAAAAACAGCTAAAATGCAGGCCTTTGGGTAGATAACCAGATGCTGGGACCACCAATATTTCAAAGGCATCAGGCCTTCCATTTAAGGCTCTAATTCATTTTGAATTGATTTTGTGTATGGTATAAATAAAGATCCAATTTCATTTTTTGCATGTGGATAACCTATTTTCCCAACATTATTTATCAAAGAGGTTATTGTTTCCTTATTGTGTATTTTTGGTATCTTTGTCAAAGATTGGTTGACTGTATATGCTTGGGCTTTATTATTTTCCATTGGTCTCAGTGTCTATTTTAATGACAATATCATAGTGTATTGATTAATATAGTTCTGTAATATTATTTGAAGGCATACAGCTTTGTCTTTCTCGATTACTTAAGCTGTTCAAAGTATTTTGTGGCTCTATATTAATTTAAGGATTGTTTTTTCTATTCATACAAAAATATTGTTAGAATTTTCATAGATATCCTCACTGGATTGAATCAAACTAAAATCTCCACCCAATGAGTCAATGAAATAAAAAGAATGGGAAAGAGAATGGAATGGGAAAAAATATTTACAGCCCATATATTCAATATAATAAGGAGTTAACAGCCAAAATATACAAGGGTTTATGCAACTCAATAGCAAAAACAACCTGATTTGAAAGCAGGCAAAGGGTTGTGCTACCTTTCCAGCCCTTTTTTGGTTTGGTTTTGTTTGTTTATTTTCAGGCAGGGTCTCAAGTTGTGAAGTTGCAGGGTGGAATGGAGCTCTTCTTGCCTCAGCCAGTCAGAATGCTGGGACTACTTAAGCACATCTTAATTGAAGTGCTAAAACCCAAAGCCTCCACACAGCATTCCTATCTGCCACTGACACCTCAAGTACCTTTGGAATTGCTGCTTACATAGGCTCCTGGACCACTTAATCTTTAGTGGTCAACTTGACATGATTAAGAGGATCCAGAAGAGGTCACAAGAAGAGGTGACTTGATTGTGGGTGTGAAAAAAATAGTAAAATTGAAACCTGGCAAAACACCTGAAAAGAAAAATTTTTAAATATATATGTACATATATATAATACATAACACACATATAATATATATAATACATATATGATGTAATAATACAAACACAGACATATGTATATATGGCCAACAGGTATGATAAAAGTTGCTCAACATCATTAATCATTTGAGAAATACAAATCAGAACCATAGTGAAGTATCATCTTACATTTGTTAAGATGGCTATTATCAAAAAGTAAAAGATGGGGCTGGGGATTTAGCTCAGTGTTTTAGGCGCCTGCCTTGCAAGCACAAGGGACTCGAGTTCAATCCTCAGTACCAAAAAAAAAAAAAGTCAAAAATAATGAGTATCCATAAGGAAGTAGAGAAAAAGGAAGGAATCTTTGGGCTGGGGATTTAGCTCAGTGGTGCTGCCACCTGCCTTGCAAGTGCAGGGACTAGAGTTCAATCCCCTGTACCACCTCCCCAAAAAAAGGAATCCTTGTTGATAGGAATGGAAATTGGTACAATAATTATGGAAAATAGTGTAAAAGTTTCACAACAAATTAAAAATAAATCTACTAGTAGTAAAGGTGGGTATGATCAAAGCATGGTATATGCATATATTTGTATGTAAATGTTGCAGTGAAACCCATTAAATTGTACAATTAATAGGTGTGAATAATTATAACAAAAACAGAACTGTCATATTATCCAGCAATCTCACTTTTCAGTATATTACCAAGGAAATGAAGCCAGCATGTCAGAGATAAATCTGCATTTCCTTATTCACTGCAGCATTAATCACAATAGGTAAGATAGGAAAACAACCAAAGTGTCCATTGACCGATGAATGGACAAAGAAAATGTGGTATGCACGTATACAAAAGATTACTACTCATCCTTTAAGAAAAGGAAATTCTGTCATTTGTGAAAACATGGATGGATGAACCTAGAGGACATTACAATATATCACATTAATAAGTAAGGCATAGAAAGATAAATGTCCTATGATTTCATATATGGAATTTTTAAAACATGAAACATAAAAATGGAGAGTAGAAGGGTAGTTACCAAGGAAAGGATGTGGGGGAAATATGGCCAAAGGGTATAAACTTGTAGTTATAAGATGAATAAGTTAATGTGCAGCATAGTAATTGTACTTAATGATGTGCCCTTTTCTTAACACATACACACACACACACACACACACACACACACAAGGTAACATGTGAGGTAAAAGATACATTAATTAGTTTGATAATGAAATCATTTCACAAAGTATATTATAAAAATATAATGTTATGCACTTTGAATATATACAATTTTTATTTGTCAATTATACTGAAGTAAAGCTGGAAAAATAAATATCCTTTTATTCTTGACTTAATTAGAAAAAACTGATTTTCTAGCTTTTTAAAAAATTAAGGCAAAAAGTAGAACATACTGTGTTCCATCTAAGGATGATATGAATGGTAAGGAGTACATTTTGATGCACCATCAAGAAAGAAAATATAAGATGCCAATTAAATTATTATATCATCAATTGTAAGATACATTTTGATTCTAAAAATATTAAAATGTGAAAAATACATGTCCTATGATTTATAAAATTTTCTTTTTTCCCAATTTCTGGAGGAAATAAAGACAGAAGAACAAGTCTGTACAACAAAAGAAAATAAAACAAAAAAAACACAAGAAAAAAACCAAAATGAAACGGCAAAGGTATAAGCAAACACAGTAGGTAAAACAACAAATATTTACAAGTGAAACACTCATATTTTAAAAAAGAGTTTTAATACACAATGAACATAAATATATGTTTAGTGTACAACATGATGTCTTAAAATATGTATATATAATTTATGGAATGGCTAAATCAAGCTAATTAACATATGCCTTACTTCACATACTTAGCATTTAAACAGAAACAAAGACAAGGAGATAAAATAGGGTAAAATATTATATGCCCATTTACAAGACAGAAGCCTAAAACAAAAATGATAAGTTTTAAAGTATTTTTTTAGAAAAGAGCAAATAAGAATAAACCAGATAAAACATGAAATATTACGTAGGCTAAAGAGGGTCATTTAATAATAAACATACAATTTAAAATGAAAATATGCTGGTCATAAAGCATTTGCACTAAATAATATTATGTAAAACAAATACTGCTTAAAATATAAGGATTAATTGACAAAAAATAAGACTAGAAAACTAACTGATCTGTCTTATATTTAGGGAAATTTTTCTGAAGATGTAAAGAATCTGCATATATAAACAGTATGATTGATATTAAATCTATTAAAGATGTATGTTACATAATCTGCAATAGAAATCCACCTTTTATCAGTGTCTATGGAAACAGTTAAAAACTTATTATGTATTAGACCATGAAGTAAACCTTAATAAATTCCCAAAAGCAAGCATTATACAGGTTAGGTTTTTAACCTCAATGCAATAAAATTGAAAAGAAATGACATTTCACATTTGAAAATTCCTCAACTGCCTGGAAATATAAAACTACCCTTCTCAATAATTCTTGGGTCACATGGGACATGAATTATTTATCAACCACTTAGGAAATAATGAGAAAATTTAGTCAAATAAATCAGAAAATGATAAACAACCTACTAGCAAACTGAGCAAAGAATATGGATAAACAGAAATAGTAGTGGCTAATAAACAAATTAAATGCTATAAATCCCATTTATAATCAAACAAGTCTACAGTTATATAAATAAGAATATATTTTACTATCAATTTTGCAAAAGTTAGAAAAGATATATCCCCCATTAATGTTGAATAGAATATTAGAAACATACCTCTTGGAAATAATGTTAATTGGTAAAACATCATTAGAAGGCAAATGACAATTAATATATATCTATGATATAATAAAATGAATATAAATATAAAGAACAATCTATATAATGTAAACAATATTTACAATATATAAACCGTATGGATGCCTAATACATACAAATATAAATGAACACATACACTGGTAAATTCATGAAAACGGACCTGGGAGAATATATACCAAATCATTAACACTGTTTATGTCTGAATAAGGAAAGGGGTGTTACAGAGAAAGATTTCAAAAAGAAAGAATACCACTTTATCCTGCATGTGCATGTGTGTGCTTGCAAATTTATAATGAACACATTTTCACTTGGGGAAAATAAATTATTACAATAAAAAGATTACTTTCAAATTAACGGTTCATTTCAATGTTCAGGGATGAGTTTAACTACCTTATTAAGCAAAAACAGAATAGAAACTAATTAAGATTTAACAAAAGTGGTAATGAAAATCACAAGTAAATAAGAAATTAAGATATGCAAGGGGAGGGAATTAAAATTAAAGAAAATAAAAATCAGTGAATTCTAATGATGTAAAGAGAATAGCTAAATCAAAAGATTACTAAGTAAACTAAATTAAAGAAAAACCAGTAGCTTCTGACTGATTGTATCAGAGGGGGGAAAAAACCTGAAAAAATACAATGACATAAGTATAAAAATATAAAAACTGACGTAACACACATAAAATAAGTTAGCAGATGTTATAGCAACTACTAAAATATAGGCATATTTATATTCATATGTTACATCTGCATACAGCAGTACTGATGACTGCATACAGCAGTAGTGGTAATGCGGCGCCCTCCAAAACTTGAGGGTAACAAATAATCTCATCAATAAAGAGGCTGAGGAGCACAAGGATTCCCAGAAATAACTGAGGAGACACAGAGTGAGGAAGGGCAAGATACATACCGAGATTCTACACTTCAGCAGGTGCAAACTACAAACCAAAAAAACTGAAGCATTACTATGATTGTATTTGCACTCACAATGAAGACTGAAGCCATTTGAGTTGCTTAAGCATAAATGAAAAGAAATTATAAAGACCATGATTGATAGGATTACATAAAAATTATATTAAGCACTTTTCTGTGCCAGGAAAATGACAAGTAAAAAAACTGCCACATAATGACAAAAAGTTAATATTCTTAGTATCTAAAAAGCTTTTTTATCAGTAAGAAAAGGACAAATATATTCATATAAAAATTCACAAACATAGATAATGTAAAAGAAAAGTAAAATGTCAATAAACATGAAAGATAAAAATCTAAGAAATGCAAATTGAAGCAACTGAGGGAATATGAATTATGGTCTGCCAAATACATTTAACAGTAGCTTTTTATTGAAGTATATATACAAAGAAAAGAACATGAAAAAAAGGTACAGCTAGCTGATTTTCACAAGCAGAAACCATCCTTAAAAGTGCACCCAAATGAAAAAATAGCATTACCTGTAACCCAGCAGCCCCCTCAGTCTCCTTTCCTATCAAAACTGCTCTTTGCTGGTCAGAGGTGACCAATAGCCTGACTTCTAACATTTTGTCCATTTTTTTTCTTTCACATAAATGAAAGCATGTTTTCTATTCTTTTGTCTAGCTTCTTTTTCTCAGCTTACTTTTGTGAGGCTTACCTGTGCTATATTTTATATTCAGAGATCGTTTATGTCAATTCTGAGTTAAGCAGTCCATTGTAGTCCATTGATGTACTAAAATTTATCCATTCTATTCTTGATGAGCATTAGATAGCTTCCAGTAAGAATGGCAGTAGCAATATTACAATACTAATTACTTAATGCTAAATATTTTAGAACAATATAAATGTATAAATAGAGGGCATCTATGTACATGTGCTATGCCACATCATGCAATTTAAATTGAAAGTCACTTTCATAAGAATTCAATAATAAGGAAAAATGCTATAAAGTCTGATGTTAAATAAAGTAGGACATGTAGTGGTGTTCCCAATTTAATTCCATCTTTGAAAAACTGAAAAGATTTTTATGTATATGAGTGTAAAAGTGCAAGTGAATGAGAATGTAGAAAAATGTCTAGATGAAAAAATAATGATATTAACAAGAATTTTCAATGGGTGATTTTTAATTTTCTTTGTTATGCTTTTCCCTATCTCCAGACTCTCTTCAAAGAACCCATTAGAAATAAAGATATATTTTGAAATGTTTAGAAAACTTTGCAATGATACTGATAAAGTGGTCTGAAGATTTCTTTTATAAAAATTATTTCTGACACACTAACTACATTCATATTTCTCTCTGGCTAACCCTGTAATTTATGCAAGTCTCACCCAGAGCCTCTTCCTTGCTCTGTAAATCTTGCACTGGCCTTTAGCCAAAAGCAATAAAACCTGACCTGACCTGACCTCCAAGGTCAGTTGGTGGTGACAAAAAGAATTTATATCTTTGCTTTGCTAAATGTTCTCTTTCCTTCCTACCTCAATCCCTGCTATTGTTGAACTGCTGTCTACATTACCAAGTTACACTGACCATCAGGGGCTAATGAGCCAACTGTTAAGATACCTATTGATCCTAACATGCCATGCCTGTTAAAATTAGCACATTATGAAATATATATGTATTGTAAATAATAACATCATATAAATGAAATGTCAGTCTTCATAAATATTAGAAGAAGCACATAGCACATTTTGTACGGGTCAGCAGACTTCTATGTGTCATTATTCATTCCTTCCCTTTGGGCCCCAGAGCTGAGTTAATCAAGCACAGGTCAGAAACAGGTCACCCAACCCTGGAGGCTTCTTAATAGCTGTAGAAAATTAGAAATAATAAACACCTCACAGTATCTTTCTCATTTTACATAGCAGAGAAAATCAAGAACTCTAAAGACAAAATTCATGTTGTATTTTCAGCACTGATTCCTTATCATGTTTAATATTATATTTATTATTAGCTAGAATTTACCAAGTATAACTCATTCAGAAATATTTATTGAGTGTCCACTAGTGTCAGCCACAGTTCTATATAGCAGTAGACAAATACAGAAATTTCTGTTCTCCTTAGGCTTACATTCTAGTTGAGGAATACAGATTATAACCAAAAGCATAACAAATTAATGATACAGTGTTGAAACATGGTTAGTGCTATGGAAAAATGGAACAAGTTAAAAGAAATCAAGAGAAGAGAGCATGGTACAGTTTGCAAATAGAAGTAATACGGTCAGAATAGTACTGATCAGGAAGCTGACTTGGTGGTCACACAATGTCCAGATTCCCCTTCAAGGAAGTTGTACCCTAGCCTTTGGAAATGTTGACAACTCCTTCAGGGCTTTCCTCAGCTACAGAAAGCCACCTCATACGATGTCAAAACTCAGAAAAGAGAAACATAATGGACCTTCCCATCTATCCCAATAAGGGTCCATTGTTGATGCAGGGCTCAGTATAGGACTGGTCAATCTTTTCATCAAGCCTGTGTCACAACTTGACTTTTCCCCTTGCACACTTCTTTCCTTCCCTTCTATAATGTTGATGCCAAGAATACTTTCTAATAAACAGCTCTCTAGATTCTCCTTCCCATAGAAGAAATACTGCTTACATTAGTCACAACAGGCAAATGTTTGAGGAGATAAGGCGGTGAAGTGAGCCATACTCTTCCATATGCAGAAAGAAAATCCCAGACAGAGGGCTCAGCTCTGAGTCATACATATGCTTAGGGTGGTCAGTAAGAAGACCAGTGTCACTGGAGACTGGAGTGGAATGAGTCCAAAAGAATTAATAAAAAAAAATTGTATGGCTTTTAGTCAACATGAAATGAAAAATCATTGAAAAGTTTTGAACAGAATTATGACATGATTGGATTTATATTTCTAAATATTGGATGGCTGTTGCCCACTGTGTGGAGAATACACTGTAGAGAATAAGACAAAAGAAAATTAAAGAAATTCAGGAATTAGTGATAATCATGGCTTGGTCTAAAGAGGTGAGAGTAGATATAGAAAGAGGTGAACTGATTCTGGAGACACTCTAAAAATAAAATAAGCTTTCTAGGATCACCTAGTGGGTTAGATGGAAAATCAATAAGAAAGAGCAGAGTTCTTATCTGAGCATTTTAAAATTTGGAATATCTCTGTTAAAAGAAGGCAGGGCAGAGATAAGGGGAAAAAATGAGAACCAAGACCTGTCACGTAAAGGTACAAGATCCCAATGATGAATGTAACTGTACTGTATACCTAAAATGTACCAATAAACTCAATGAGGGGAAAAAAAGATAATATCTGGTACATGGCTGATGATAGAGACCAGCATTCAAGAACAAGATCAAGAGTCAATATAGTATTTAAATCCTTCATATTGGGTGAAATCACCAAACAAGTGAGTGTAGACATGGAAGAGAAGAAGCCAAGGAGCAAGGGCATTCCAATCTTAATATATCTGAGAGAAGAGGAAAAACTATTTCAAAAAACACTGCAAAAGTGTAAACATGAAGGAAGGAGGAAAGTGAAAGAATATAGTGTATTGAAAACCAAGTGAAAAATGTGTAGTGAACTAACCAACCATCAGAATCAGCCATACAGAGAACATTAGTGGTATTGACAGGAGCAGCTAGAAAGTAGAATGAAAATCATGAGAATAGAAGAGCAGGAACTTTAAATTTTATTTTCTGCTTTCTATCTCTTTGTCTAAAGATATAGCCATCCAAGTAAGGGTCCTGTCTAGGAAACTCACTCCCATAGAAAATTGTTCAAACCAAAGCAGCAACACAACTGAAGGGGAAAAAATTCACTATAGAAATAATAGTCCTTACTTCCTTTTCCTTGAGGGGATAATGACAAATGAGCCTTATGTTCAGCTCATTTGTCAGGCCCTTCCTTGCCAGAAACAGCATCCTTCAGTGCCAGTATAGAGACATCAACAAAGTTCTTACATATGTGCTGCACAGAGCCAAGTTCCATAAAGTAGACCCAGTTCCATCTAATCTACAAACATAAACACATACCAACCAGGGAATGAACTTCAACTAAGCCATGCAATCAATAAAACCAAAAGTTAACAGTCTGTTATGAATTCTACTTACTCATAGCCATTAAGTTACATATATTGGAAGAAAATGTTCATATGTAATTGATGACTAGCTGACACTCTAAACTCCAAAAGCTTGACACAACTCTCTTCCCCTATTTTCCTCCCTCTGCTGTCCCATTGCACCCAGCATTGATATACTTATTCCCCAGCTACATCGGGCACCCACTACCCTCCTCACACACTCTGGATTTTTAACTACATTGCCATTGTGCACAGCATGCACACATGTGCACAGATAGTTGGTGAAACACTGTGCCATTATCCAAACTTGTAAGTATAACTCAAATGCCCTCTCTTCTGAAAAGCCCAATTACATCGTCTTCTTCATGTTTTCATAATATTCTATATGTCAATTATATACAGATGCTATAAATAGTCAAACTCACTTTATTCAACTAGGGAATATCTATTTTCTGTATCTTCCATTTGTCTATAAACAAGGCCACATGCATCATGGTTTGCTCAATAGAGTTCCAGTTTACATTTGTTGTCACAGAGTAAATATTATCAATACTCTTTCTGCTTTCAAAAGATGGCCTGGTAGGGGTGTTAAGTGAAGTGATTGCCCCATTAATCATCATTCTGATGGTAAAATCTGAGCCTCATTCACCCATGTGATTTTCACAGTGCCTTGCAGCACTACATGCATAGTCAGTGATCAATAAATGTGCAATGATAAATTATAGAACTAAGTGCTTCTTTTAAGTTTATGTGACTTCTCTTTGTTAAGTGAAGGGAAACTATTTTGTCATAAAAGCAAGGAAAACCTCAGAACCTGAGAAGGGCAAAACCACCTTTTACCCATCTCCCCCTCCATCAGCCCACAGATGTACTGTCTTAGTTACTATTCTTGTTGCTGAGACAAATTACCCAACACCCACTAGTTAAGGGAGAAAAGGTTTATTTAGCTCAGTTTATAGAAGTTTCCATCCATAATCAGCTGGCTCCAAGGCAGGGTGACATCTCAAAACAGAAACAGTTCATGGTGGGCTGAAGGCAACAAAGCAACAAGAGCTGACAACAGCTCTTTCTATCCCTTATATCTTATCCAAGCTACTTAGGTCAGGTAGCACTTACACTTAATCCTAGTGCACTTGATCCTAGTATTGCACCATGAATCAATTCCATCACACACCCTAGATCCAGCCACCTCTGGAAAAAGCCCCATCTATGACTGCATGAGGCTTTGGGAGGACATCTAGACACAAGCCATAGCATGTACCACAGACTATGTGGAATGAAGGTCTTTCTCAGATCCCTGAAATGCCTATATTAACCAACTGGAAGATAGGTTCCCTTTTAAGGGGATCCTTGGACCAGGAGCTAGGAGACAAGGACTCCTCTCCAAATTTTGCCCTAATAGAAAATCCTACGATAATATCAGGTTACATCCTTTTACATTCATACATATCTCCTCATCATGAGGAGGTTGCATCAGGTTCATCTCCCAGACCCCTTCTACCTCTCACATTCAGGGCCAACCCAGACATAAGTATAAATGAATACAGATCACATTAGTATCTACTTCTGCTTTCAGCCTATAGGCCAAAATCTTATAGACAGGGTTGAATGACTAACATGCCATTTCAAGGGAACTGAAATTCTTTAAAACTGTTCTGATACAAATGTTCAGTCAAGGAAAAGCAGCTGCCTTCCAGAGAAGACTTTAGTTTCATCATGATTGCTTGTTGAACTTGTTAAAACACAGTTCAAACAAAATTTCTGATCCCTTAGGTCTGGGGTATGGCCCCAGAATTTCCATTTCTAACAAGTTCCCTGGTAATGTTGAAGTTGCTATTTCAGGGACTAACCATGGATAATCACCACATTATTTCACTGTAGTTCGCCAAAAGATAACTTTTAACAGAAGGAAAACAAGAAAATTCCTTTAGAAAAAACAAACACAGGGAAGATGGTGAAGTGGTGAGGAAAAGATGGAGTGGTGAACAGCAGAGAAACAGCCTCTCCAAGAGCTGTTGTCCTGATACTGGAATATAGTGATGTGAGGAAGAGATGGAGGGAAGTAGTTCTTCAGGACTCAGGAAGGATCTGAAGCAAGAATTAAAGCCCAAGGGGAGAGTGAAGAGATTTCAATGAAGAAGAAAGAAGTGGCAAGTGGCACTTTCCCCCTGAGCACTTACTCACCTCATAGAAGGGGTGGCTCAAACCTGCAGATACACTGTGACTGCTGGTGACCCTAGAGACCTTCATAGGAAACTGTGCCAGTGGAATAGAGCAGGAACACAGCAGACTGCAGTGGCTTGTGAGCTATTCAGGTTCAAACATTGCCCAGGAGAGGGTGACTGGCCAGCAGCCATTTTGGAGAGAGTCCAACTGAGCGTGGAAATCAGAGCAGCTGCAGGCTGGCTCCATCTAGCAACTTCCAGTGTCAGGGAGAAGCTGCTCAGTTAAGTTGGCAGGAGATCAAGAAGCCAGGTTCCTGACAGCAGGAGGTACATAGAGTATTTGGAACAAATCAGGTCCCAGTCTCACAGCCAGAAACCAGCCTATACTTGAGTGGAACTGAAGGTGCAGGCTTGCTGGGATTATCTACTACCTCACCATAAATCATGAGCTGGTTTAGTGGGGTTACTCAACAGAGATGTAGACTCTGTTTGCCCATTTTGTCTACCAGTAAAAATAGAGACACACCTTGAAGTGGGCTTTTTTTTCTCTCTCTCTTTTCTTCTTTTCTTTTTTCTTTTTTTGTTTTGCTGTGTTTTTTCTTGATCATCCTTGTTTTTATATTAGTGTAAACATTATTTCTAGTTTGTTGTTATTGTTCTGTTGTTTTTGTTTTTATTTCATCCTTCTCTCTTTCCCTCCTATCTTCTTCACCAGTTTTCCAAAGTTCTTCTAATCTTCCTGTGTCCTCTAGTCTAGCTTCTAATCTCTTCTTCTTCTTCTTTTATTTTTCTATTTTCCCCTAACCCCTTTTAAATTTTATCCCCTAAGTGTAAAATTACCAGAACGAGGGTTTATTTACTGTATACACTCATCAAGTTTATCTTCAATTTTGTTGTATAACCACAAATCTAGTTCATACAGTTAAAGTTGGCAAATTAATATTTACCACAGTTTGTCATTTTTAAGGCTCTGTTTGATGCTGTTGTTATTGCTGATTGTACTACTTTAGCTAAGTTTACATAATTGTTCTAAACAGTTACTTTTTCTGGTGTGCCAAGACTAAGATTGGCTGAGGGTCATAAAAATATACAAGTGTCAAAGAACCAGGGGCTGTGCCAAGTAGGTAGCAACTTCTCATCCCCAATAAACTAAAGAAATAGGATCTTGCAAAAGACTCAAAACTCAAAAGCCAGCTATACCTGGAAGACATCCCTGAGAAGTAGTCATTTCCTAGGAGTTCTAAATACTACCATTAAAGTTTAAATTAAATTAAATTGCCACAAGTAATTTATAAGCATCAACCCAGGTACTGAACTTCAATGGTTTAAGGTTGATAGACTAGTGACTACCACAGGTGGTCAGTTTCCAAGTTGTGCTTTATCATATTGTGTTGCTGATTGTATCAGTTGGGATAAAGGATTGCGGTTGATTTGATGAGCTGTTTTCTCCGATGCTATGAAGATGAGAATGTCTGTGGATCCTTAGAGACCCAGAAGCTAGAGCGCTACTATATCAGGAAGATTTGGGTTATAACCCAGAGATTGAACCAAGAACAGCCCAACAACAAAAATAAAAATGAGAAAACACTTAAGCAAGACACAGAAACAGATTTCCAGTTCACCAATGGCAGACAGTAGGGCAAACGAGGATGAAAAGGCCTATAGTGAACCACCAGGACACCCTGAACTCAAAGCACAGGAAGTAACAAAACAGATCAACCAGGCTCTAGAAAAATTCAAAACAGAAATAATTTTCCAGATAACCATAGAGATGGCGAGCAAAGTGAAAGTCGTGATTCGAGACTCGAGAGCAGAAACTGACAAAAAAATAGATGAGCTCAGGACCATGATAGAAGCCATGAAGGCCCAGCATAAGAAAGAAATGGAAACAATAAATGCCCAACATAGGAAAGAAATGAAATCCATAAAACAGATTCAAACAGATATCCAGGAGATTAAACACTCCATTGAAAGTGTACACAACAGAATAAAAGAATGCGAAGATAGACTCTCACATATAGAAGATAAGATTGCAGTCAGTGACCATGAAAAGAGAGGTCTCTTAAAAACAGTAAGGGATTATGAGAAATCGATCCAACAACTCCTAGATGATACAAAGAAGAATAACATAAGACTGATAGGAATCCATGAAGTAGCAGGAGAAAATACAAATGACTTAAAAAAGCTGTTCACAGAATTAATGACAGAAAACTTCCCAAATGGAGGGGAAGAGTTTGACATTCAGATAAGTGAGGCATATAGGACCCCAACTAGCCACAATCAAAAAAAATCTACACCTAGACATATAATAATCAAGATCCCAGAAACCCAACAGAAGAACAAAATACTACAAGCAGTAAGAGAAAAGAAACAAATCACATGCAAAGGAAATCCCATCAGAATAACAGCAGACTTTTCAACACAAACTCTTGGGGCAAGGAGAGCCTGGAATGAAATATTTAAAGCACTAAAAGAGAACAACCTCCAACCTAGACTGATGTAACATGAAAAACTCTCTTTCAAAATGGATGGGGAAATAAGACACTTCAACGACAAAGAACACCTGAGAAACTACATGAATACCAAACCAGCACTACAAGCAATTCTAAACAAGATCCTAGAAAAAGACAATATAGGTAATAACACCATGAGGCCCAACGAGCATATCAAATAAGCAAGGCAAGAAACTAAAAGGAGATGGTGAAAAAGTAAAAAGAGTCAACAAATGGCCAATAACAGGACAATAGTAAGTCAGTACATATCAGTTATAACCATCAATGTCAATGGCCTCAACTCACCAATCAAGAGAAATAGACTGGTAGAATGGAATAAGAAGCAAAATCCAACAATATGTTATATACAAGAAACACACCTAGTGCAAAAAGAAGCCCATAGACTGAAAGTGAAAGGATGGAAAACAATTCTCCATGTGACAGGAGCCCAGAAAAAAGCAGGGGTAGCAATCTTATTTGCAGACAAAGCAAATTTCAAACCAAAACTGATTCTAGTATTATTGATGTAGGATGGTACTGTGTCATACCTCTGTGAATGTAAAATATCTTGTACCTGTTTTATGATAAGTAGTAGTGACTGTGCTTTATCAGAGCTATTTACTCTAGAATGTTCTCTTTCCAGATGATGATTAAGATGCCAATAAAAAAAATGGTGCCAGGTACCACAACAGCAACAGAACTTTGCTGTTTTCTGGGGTATTATTCTTTTCTTTGTTTTTTTTGTTTTTGTTTTTTTAATGGAGTGTGTTGAATGTCTATAATTTTGTTCAGATGACTGCAGATCCTGGAAAAGCTGTTGCTGCTATTGATGCATAACATACTGCCA
>NW_022900951.1:39733573-39740899 GCF_012274545.1 Fukomys damarensis | reverse complement strand
ACTCTGCCGACCTTGGAAAAAGTTATCCCAAGTTACTGTGTTGAGTTCGCATTGTACAGAAATTAACAGCCATATTGGTCTACAAATGTTAATTTTTTTTCCATTTGTACAGGGGTAATGCAATGTATTAAATATGGAAGGTCATATCTACATGGGTTTGATTACAGAAACTAATATAGTATTCTCTAAATAATGGAAAAAGAATAATATAAGACTACAAGAGAAAGAAGCAATTTAAATATGTTCAGGGACTATTTTCATCTTCAGAATTAAGGGTTATTTTAATTTTACATCATTGCCTTTTCTCTTTTATTTTCCTTTTCAGTTTTATTTTAGGATTCCTTATTTTTAATGTTCATACAGAGATTTCTTTAACTGAAATACTGAATAATTTCTCTGGTGTGAAAAACTATAATAGTACCCAGGATCCTAATGAGATAATTAATAATGTGAAATAGGAAGTAAAGGGCTATAGGTGTAGGGAAAGTGGGAAGGGTGGGGGAAAGGTAATAAGGGAGAGGAGAAAAATATGAGAAAATAAAATAAAGTGTTTGTAAATGGGGAGGTGAGGAGGGGGTGAAAGGAGGGCAGGGACTAGGGGAAAAAATGAGAATCAAGACCTGTCATGTAAAGGTACAGGATCCCAATAATGAATGTAACTGTATTGTATACCTAGATTGTACCAATAAACTCAATTTAAAAAAATAGTTAAAATTCCAGAAACCCAAGGGAAGAACAAAGTTCTACAAGAAGTTAGAGAAAAGAAACAAATTATATTAAAAGTAAAGCCCATCAGAATCACAGCAGACTTCTCAACACAAAACCTCAAGTCAAGAAGAGACTGGAGTGAAACATTTCAAGCCCTAAAGGAAAACAGCCTCCAACCAAGATTGATGTACCCTGGAAAACTATCTTTCAACATGAATGGGGAAATAAGAGACTTCTGTTACAAAGAAACTTCATGAATGCCAAACCAGCACTACAAAAACATTTGATCAATATTCTAGGAAAAGGTGATAAGGATCACAACCCCAGGAAGCCCAGCAGAATAAATCCATCAGGCAAGACAAGAAATTAAATGCAAAAGGGGAGAATCCAGCAAAATGAAAAAGTCATGACAAGGATAAGTCAATATATATCAGTTATAACCATCAATAGTAATGGTCTCAATTCACCATTCAAAAGAAATAGACTGGCAGAATGGGTGAAGAAGCATGATCCAACAATATACTACATACAAGAAACACACTTAATTCAAAAAGAAACTCATAGACTGAAAGTTTAAGAGTAGAAAGCAGTACTCCATGCAACAGGAACAAATTTTTTTAAAAAGCAAGAGTAGCTATCCTCTTTGCAGATCAAGTGGATTTCAAACCAACACTGATTAAGAGAGACAAAGAAGGATGCTACATCATTGTAAAGGGAACAATCCAAGAGGAACAACAATCTATGAGATGATAATTATAAATATATATGCACCAAATACTAGTGTGTCCAACTATATAAAAAAATACTACTGTAGTTGAAAAATCAAATAAGCACTAATACAATAGTAGTGGGGGAACTCAATACCCCACTGTCACAAAAAGATAGATCAACTAGACAGAAAATAAACAACAAAATACTAAAACTCAATAAAACAGTTGAAAAATGAACTTAACATATATTCACAGAGTGTTCCACCCCACAAAATCAGAATGCATATTATTTTCAGCTGCACACAGGTCATTCTCCAAAATAGAGCACATACTTGCTCCCAGAACATGTTTAAGTAAGTGCAAAGTAATTGAAGTTATCCCCTGTATATTATCAGACTATAGTGTGATGAAATTGGAGATCAATAGCAAAAGAAACAGCAAGAACTTCATAAACACATGGAAGTTGAACAACACACTTTTAAGTAATCAATGGGTCACAGAGGAAATTAAAGAAGAAACAAGAAGACAGTTTCTACAATTAAATGAAAATGTCAGTACAACATATCAGAATCTATGGTACACAATGAAAGCAGTCTTACAAGGGAACTACTTAGTAGTTAATATTCATATTAGGAAAGCAGAGCAAGCTCAATTAAACAACCTGATGCTGAACCTGAAGCTTTTAGAAAAAGAAGAGCAGGACAAACCCAAAGCTCATACAAGGGAGGAAATTATAAAGATCAGAGCAGAAATCAATGCAATGGACACTAAGAGAATGATACAATAACTCAATGAAAAAAGAATTGGTTCTTCAAAAGAATAAACAAAATTGACAAACCCTTAGCCAACGTTTTTTTTATAAAAAGGGGGAAGAAAAGCCCTACTTCCATGCAATTGGGCATGAAAATTACAACGGATGATCATAAATACCTACTTTGACAATCTATACTCCAATGAGATGGGAAAACACAAAAGAAATGGACAGACTGCTAGATATGTATGAATTACCAAAGTTGAACTAAGAAGATCTAAAAATTCTTTAAAAAGCCAATATCAATAAGTGAAATTGAAAATGTTATTAAAAATTTACCAACTAAGAAAAGCCCAGGCCCTGCTGGCTTCACTGATGAATTCTACAAGACATTTAGAGAGGAATTACTACCACTACTGTTTAAACTCTTCAATGAAATTGAAAGGGAAGCAGTACACCCAAATTCACTCCTGGAAGCAAGCATCACCTTGATCCCCAAAGCAGAGAAAGAACCAAATGAAAAAGAGAACTATAGGCCAATCTCACTAATGAACATAGACGCAAAAATCTTTAATAACATACTGGCAAATAGAATATAACAGATCATTAAGAAAATCATACACCCTAAGTAGGATTTGTCCCAGGGATGCAAGGATGGTTCAACATATGCAAATCAATAAATGTGATACATTATATTAATAGAGCCAAGGAGAAACCCATATGATCATATCAATAGATGCAGAGAAAGCATTTGACAAAATGCAATATGTATTCATGATAAAATCCCTACAAAAAAAATAGATGGTCTCTATCTCAATCTGATAAAAACCATCCATGTAAAATGAATGGCCAATATCATACTAAATGGTCAAAAACTGAAATCCTTCACACTAAAATCAGGAACAAGACAAGGATGCCCACTATCACCACTCCTGTTCAATATAGTTTTGGAAACATTAGCCACAGCAATTAGACAAGAGAAAGAAATAAAAGACATAAAGATAGGAAAAAGAAGTCAAATTGTCATTATTTGTAAATGACATGATACTGTATATAGAAGACCCCATGAACTCTACCAAAAGTCTTCCAGACTTAGTAACCAAATTCAGTAGAGGAGCTAGATAAAAGGTCAACACACAAAGTTCAATAGCTTTCCTGTACACAAGCAACAGACTCACTGAGAGAAAAATGGGGCAAACAATTCCTCTCACAATATCATCCCAAAAAATGAAATACCTAGGAATCAACATAGTGAAAGAAATCAAAGACCTCTACTCTAAAAACTGCAGCACCCCCCCAAAAAAAGAAAAGATTGAAGAGGATATCAGAAAGTGGAAAGACATCCTTCATTCCTGGGTAGGAAGAACCAATATAGAAAAAATGGTCATACTTCCAAAACTGCTAAATAGATTTCAAGCAATCCCAACTGAAATTCCAACAGCATACTTTATAGAACGTGAGAAAACAATCCAAAAATTCATTTGGAACCAGAGGAATAGCAAAAGGAATTCTAGGCAACAAAGACAAGGTAAGGGCGTATCACAATGTCCAATTTATAACTATACTACAAAGCTACTATGATTAAAACAGCATGACACTGGCAAAGAAACCAACCTTAGGACCCATGGAAGAGATTAAAAGATAAAGAAACAACTCTAGACACACTCACCACCTCATCTTTGACAAAGGAGCCAAACATCCTCACTGGAGGAATGATAGTGTCTTTAATAAATGGTGTTGGTAAAATTAGCTTTCAACTTGCCAAAGATTAAAATTAGACCTATATTTCTCTCCATACAAAAAACTAAAATCAAAATGGATTAAAGATCAAAATAGTAAAACAGAAACACTAAACCAGCTGGGAAAAAAAGGTTAGGTAGAACTCTTGAAGGCATTGGCATAGGAAAAGATATTATGACCTAACCCAAGTTGCCCGTAAACTAGCACAATCAACAAGTGGGATCTCTTCTTATTAAAAAGCTTTAGCACAGCAAGAGAAACCACGAAATGCATGAAGAGACAACCTACAATGTGGGAAAAAAATGTTACCAGCTATTCCTTAGACAAAGGTATACTGTCTAGAATATATAAAGAACATTATAAAATCAGACCTCCCAAATTTAAAGACAATCCAAATGGGCATCTGAAATGAATAGACATTTCTCAAAGAAGTAGAAATAGCAAATCAATGTATGAAAAAATATTCATCATTACTGGTCATTGAAGAGATGCAAATGAAAACAACACTGAGATTCCACCTCACCCCAGAAAGAATGGCTGCTATCATGAAATCAACCAATAACAAATGCTGGTGGAGCTGTGGGGGGAAAAGGAACCCTGCTCCACTGCTGGAGAGAGCATAGACTGGCGCAACCACTATGGAAATCAGTGTGGAGATTCCTCAAAAAATTAAAACTAGAGGGCTGGATATTTAGCTCAGCAGTTTCACTGCCTACCTCATAAGCTCAAGGTTCCGAGTTTGATCCCTGATATCAAAAAAAAACCTGAAACTAGAGTTTCCATTTGACCCAGCTATTCCCTGAAAGAATTAAAAGCATCATACCACAGTGATATATGCACACTCATGTTTACAGTGGCACAGTTTGTAATTGCTTATTCTTGGAAACAGCCCAAATGCCCATTAATTGATGAATGACTAAACTGTGGGGTTTTTTATATGATAGAGTAGTACTCTGCCATAAAGAAAGATAAGCTTGAGACATTTCTAGCTAAATTGATGCACCTTAAAGCCACACTCTTAAGTGAAATAAATTGGGCACATGTTTAAATAATGCATGATTTCTCTGATAAGAGAAACTGAAAATGTAAATAAGGACCAAAATGTATAATAGATATTGGGAAATGGGAAGAAAATATTCAAATGAGAAGCAGAACAAAGGAGGACTGAGGCAGAAAGGAAGGAAGGGACTAGAAAAAATGGGAGGAAAAATGGAAATAAGGCTTTTGTAGATAAAGAGGGAGGGGAGTCGAGGGATGGGAGGGAAATGGGAAAAAAAGAAGCAAGTTATATTATGTATAGGTACAAATTTCCTATGATGAATGTTATTATGTATATCTGAAATGTACCAATAAAATAAAAAGTAAAAATCAAATGCAAATATTCAAGATGAAAGAGCAGTAGAAATAGGCTTTTATTCAAGATTTTGGCTGGTATTATATCCTGATTTTACTCTGGCATAATAATCTTAGTGAGGAACTGTGTTCACTGGAAACCCTGCGCCCAGCTGGGAAGGGATGCTTTTTTTGGAGGAGACTTGTTTTCTTCCCCCTTCAACTTTTGTATATTACTCCTGGGTCTCATTAGCTCTTGGAACCGTATCTCAATTTGGCATCAGCTGCAAATTTAATTAATGCTCCAAGTAACCCTTCTGCACAGTGCTGAGAAAGATGCTAATTAAAGGCAGAGGCAAACCTAGTCCCCCTATTTCTCCTGTCCTAGCTGCCATCACTGGCCCTTATTCTTTGCTGATTTCCAGTTTCAATCTGAATTAAATTCCATTTATAAGGCTGCAATTTTAATTCTTTACATCAGCTGGACATCTATGATTTTTAGAGACTTTGACTTAAAGTGGGGGTTTACACTATAGTTTATTCCCAAGATATATGAACCAATAATTTCCCACTGTCTATTTACACTACTCAAGATGCCCCTGATGTAAACATCAGACTTTCAGATCAGCCAGGCACAGAAATATCTGCTGCTTTGCCTGCCACTGCAACCTGCCCCTTACCTCTACATACCAACTCACACTGCCACCATCAAAACCTCTTGCCTGGTGCAGCGGTGTATGCCTATAATCCTAGGTACTTGAGAGGTTAATGCAGGAGGATCTAAGTTCAAGTCCAATATGGGCAACATTGCAAGATTTTGCCTCAAAATAAAAACAAAAAGCACTGGGAATGTAGTTCAGTGGTAAAAGTGCCATTAGGTCCATTCCCTATAACAGGAGAAAACAAAATGAAACAAAAACTTCTAAAGTTCCAGAAACTGATGTAGGGAATTAATTGACTCAAAAATGGAGGTGGAAGGAAAACCATACAGTGTAAGGATATATTAAGAGGATTATTCCAGGAATAATTGAACCCAAAAGTCTCACCCACATGAGATTCCCACTGACAAAAAGTACCCTCATTCCCAACTCAAGGCCATGAAAATCAAATTCACTTTGTTAAACAGTTTACTTTTTCAGTCTGTTCAGGTTCATCACCATTAATAGCAACCTTCTTTTAAGACCTCCACATTATAGCAATGATCATAACTCTGGCTGCTTTTTAGATTCATTTAGGCCTGAAGCTCAGGTCACACTCCTTACCAAATAAATGAAAATCTCTTTAAGTAGAACCTAGCCATAAATATTTTTAAAAACTTCTCAGTCAATTCCAGGATGTAGTTAAAGATTGAAATTGTTGCACTCAGGGCCAGGAATTTAGCTCAGTGGTTCCACCACTTGCTTTGCAAGCATAAGGTCCTGAGTTCAATCCCTAGCACCAAAAAAGAAAGAAGAAAGAAGAAAGAAAGAAAGAAAGAAAGAGAGAGAGAGAGAGAGAGAGAGAGAGAGAGAGAGAGAGAGAGAGAAAAGAAATTATTGCATTCAAATGGATTAAATGGATTTGTCTAAATTTAAATTCAAACCCCAGTCTGAGGGGATATTTTCCACTGGAGGGTTGGAAGACTTAGTTGAAGAGAAGAGAATTTTCCACTTAAAAAAACTCTTAGGAGAAAGGCAAGACCAGTGGGAAAGCATGCTAGGCAAGAGAAAAAGGAAGGAAGACTAGGAGGTGGCAGAGTTGTAGGGCAGATGTTAAAGATGTTCCTGGGAGGGGGTTCTCTTCAGCTGCCTGCCTGCCTGAGATCACCCGACGGATGCATGAGCTCCTGGACTGCATGACAACAGACCCAGCAAGGACCCAAAGACCCCGGAGGGGGTCTCCTCAGCTACCTGCCTGCCTGAGATCACCCGGCAGGTGTGCGAGCTCCCGGACTGCACGACAACAGACCCAGCAAGGACCCAAAGACCCCGGAGGGGGTCTCTTCAGCTGCCTCCCTGCCTGAGATCACCCGGCGGGTGCGCGACCTCCTGGACTGTGCTACAACAGACCCAGTAAGGAAGGTAGCAGCACGGGCTCCCTTGAAAC
>NW_022900951.1:39691909-39728893 GCF_012274545.1 Fukomys damarensis | reverse complement strand
TTGTGATGGAGAGGTACAAGATCCCAACAATGAATGTAACTGTACTGTATCCCTAAAATGTACCAATAAACTCAATTAAAGGAGAAAAAAAAAAAGATGTTCCAGGGAAAAGTTTTTAATGCCTGGCCCATTTTCATAACTACCAAAATGAGAGGACACTCACATTTTGCATTCAGTTTTTTTTGTTGATGTTGTTGTTGGTTTATTTTTTTATTTTATTTTTTTATTAACTGTACTGTATCCCTAAAATGTACCAATAAACTCAATTAAAGCTGAAAAAAAAAAAGATGTTCCAGGGAAAAGTTTTTAATGCCTGGCCCATTTTCATAACTACCAAAATGAGAGGACACTCACATTTTGCATTCAGTTTTTTTTGTTGTTGTTGTTGTTGGTTTATTTTTTTATTTTTTATTTTTTTATTTTTTTTTTGGTACCATGGTTCAAACTCTGGTCCTTGCACTTGAAAGGGAGGTGGCAGAACCACTGAGCTAAATTCCCAGCCCTGCATTCAGTTCTTATCAATACATCATGGCCAACTGTTTAGTGTCATAGTTTAGTTATGAGATGAGCTAATCGTCTAATAAGGCACTATAGTTTGAATATTTTTGTCCCCCAGAAATTTATGATGAAATTTAATTCTGGGCTGGGCATGTGGCATAGTGGTAGAGTGCTTGGTGAATATGTGCAAGGACCTAGGTTCGATCCCTAGTACAGAGAAAAAGAGAGAGGGGGAGAGATTTAGTCTCCAAAGCAACAACATTAAGAAGTGAGGTCTCAGGAGATGATTAGTCTGAGGGCTTCTCCCTCATGGATGGGATTAGTGCCTTATAAAAGTGTTTGAGAGGGTAAGTCCATTGATTCTGCCATATAAGGATATAGCATTCATCCCCTTCAGAGTATACAAGGCACCATCTTGGAAACACAGATTCGACCTTCAGCAGACATGCAATCTACCAGTCAGTGCCTTGATCTGGGATTTCCCAGCTTTCAGAACTGTGAGAATATTTCTATTGTTCATAAATTACCTACTCTCAGATATTTTCCAGCATGAGTAAACTAAGACATAGGGCTAATAGTGGGCTCACAATCATGTGAGACATGGTTTACATGTAAAATACCAGGTTTCCAACCATAGCCTTCCCTGCAAACTGCTAAGTTTGAACTGCTTTCTTCCCTTCCACCTGTCTAAGCCAGGTGGAACCAGGAGCTCACAAGCACCAAGCTAAGCATTTGATTACAGTCAGACACCTTTCAGAGCACTCTTTAGCCTTGATCCCTGATCTCATGAGTGCTGGCTGTTGCTGGTTAAGAACTGAGAAAGGAAATGTGACTGAACCAGCACATTTAGAGGCCAGCTGAAACAATACACCAAGTCCAGACCCCTGGTAAATTTGTCATGTCTACTTCAAAGACAAAATTAACTTGTTCGTTCATTCATTCAGCTGTATCCTTTATGTTCAAAGATAACTGCCTTTCATCTCATTTTCCCTTGGAGATTATACCAGCAGCAAGACTCTTAAAAGAACTGTCTCTAAGGCACCATCACAGCATTGCTTTCTTTGGGTTCTTGTTATGAATTTAATTGTATCCCATAAAAAATTGTATGTTTAAGCCCTGACCTCAGGACCTCAAAATATTATCCTATTTGAAAATAGCATTGTTGCAGATGTAATTAGTTCAGAGGAGGTGAGACTTGAATAGGATGGCTTTCAATCCAATATGGCTGGTGTCCCTAAAAGGAGGGGAATTTGGAGACAGACACACACAGGGAGAACACCATGTGAACATGAAGACAAGGATTGAAATGATGCATCTACCAGCCAAGAAACACCAAAGCTTTCCAGAAACCCATCGGAAGCTAGGAGAGGGGCATGTAACACATGTTCAAAAGGTGGGGGGAAAAAAAGATCAATTTAATCTCAAAATTCTAGTGTCCAGAACTGTGGGACAATACATTTCCATTTATGGCACTTTGTTATGAAAGTCCTAGCAAATTAGTTCAGTTCTTTTCATTCCCAAATATTCCCAAAGAAATTTGTCTTAAATGATAATTACCAGGCATAAAATATTGGTTGTTCTTCTGAAGAATACTTCTTTCTTCCATTTTCTTCAGAGCAATTCCATGAATCTTTAGCTCTTTTGCTTACTGACCTGTTATGTGTTTATGGCCTGTCTTTCTTAAGCAGTAGTGTACCCTGGCAATTGGGGGCCAAGCCTCAGGAGCCAGATTGGGTTGAGTGTCAGTCCAACATTAACTCTGCCGTCTCAGGGAAAGTTTATTTAATCTCTCATTGCCTCAGTTTCCTTACCTATAAAATGAGGTAATAATGGCATCTTTCCCATAGATTTCAGGTGAGAATTGGGTTAATATGCATAAAGCATTTGTTAAAAGATATGGCACAAGAAACACTGCGAAAATTTTAACTGTCAGTAGTGAGGGCAGGGACATTGACAACTTTATTCAACTTTGGAAATAAAGGCCATTAGAAGCATCTGTCCATAGCTGATACTCACTATATGATTGTTTAAGGGGCTGGATATTTATGTTTCTAGTGAGTTAGCACATTTTTCTACTAAGATCTCTAATTAGAAAGTCCACCATGGTTTCCCAACAATCAGAGGCTTAGAATGCACTGATTCCTTAATCAACATGTATAAAGAACCATTCCAGAGATACTAATTCTTCTGAAGGGCCAGGGATTTAGCTCAGTGGTTTTGCCCCCTGCCTGCCTCACAAGCACAAGTCCCAAGTTCAATCCCTGGTACCAAAACAAACAAACAACAACAACAAAAAAAAAAACCAGAAGCCCTGTTTCTCTGAACCCTCAGTCTACAGTATGTACCACTCGGCTTTGCAAAGGATTTCTTGGTCTCTTCCCCATTGAGACTCATAATTTAGGTTAAGCAAATAGCAGGCCCACAAATTTATATTTATATGTCCCCTTAACTTGGGAGGGGCTAGAAAAAAAGGTTTGTTCAGCTTCTTTTTTTTAATACTTATAAAGTTTTTGTGTATGTCTTTTGGAAATTTCTACTGCTACAGAGAAACCTATTCAAACTAACCTAAATATGCTTGAATAACTTTTCTCACAAATTTCTAGCTGAGGTATTGTTCAATTAATTATTTCCCGTAGAAAGTGGTAATTGACATATGTAACCAGATTGATGAATAAAAATATACATATAATCTGGTAAGAGAAAATTAGGTGACAAAGAAAATATCTTGTTTCTTAAAAGCTCCCAATGCCCTTTTTCTAAGAACAGGCTGTGCAGAACCATGGAGTACCCTGGCTAGCATAATGGTGAGAAGTCTTTTCAAAGATATAAACTACAAAGTGTAGTTCAGAACAAATGGCTAGTTCCTACATAACTTGAAGCTAAAATAATGAAGAATTTAAAATGTTCATCAACTTTTCCCTCACAATCTATGTGAGAGTCATATACAACACAGATTGATACAGAAAGCATTTCCTAATACACATGCAGATTGGTAATAACCCCATTTGATTTATCTAGTCAAAAATGCAAAGGATAACTGAAAAAATAGCTTTTTCTTAAGATACTTGTGTCAAAATGGAAGTCACAAATAATGTTTATTGAATTCTACAGATCTTGGATATTTAGGATGCTTTTTGCTATATTGTTATCCATGCTAGCCATTAATTTCTTCTTGGACCCTTCTCATATCTCAGTAGCACCTTTTCATGCTAATACTCCACCAGGATCCTGAGCTGCTGAGGCAAGTCCCTTGATGGCCTCACAGCATTATTCAGCTGACTGCACAACCACTCAGCATCTGGGGCAAAATGCTGGGAGTTGCAGAGAGCAGGATAATAGTGGTAAATTGAAAAAGAAAAAAACATTTCAGGCATGGCAGGGAGATTTCTAAATCCTCTAACTGCTCCAGAGAAAAGGGATTAAATGAAAAAAGATAGAGAAATAGCCATGGAAATTGAGATAGGAAGATGGAGTTAGAGAAACAGGCTGAACTCCTAAAAATAGGGCTTGGTTTAGATTTAACTACAGGGCTGAGAAGCAGGTTCATTATTACCCTCTAAATCCTCATTTCCAGAGGGAGCGTCACACAGATGTGCACTTCCTATTACCTTTGACATCATCTCGGTCCCTTGGGTCACAGCACCACTACATAGAAAACCAGGTAAACGTACCTGAAATAGCTTCGTATAGGTAGTCTGTGGCACAAGGATGGAAAAGAGAGTGTGGAAGGTATAGTGACATCCTATGTGAGTAGAGCCACCAGGATGCGGGTTTAGGATATGAGAATGGAATTAGCACTAATAGGGTACGTTAAAAAAATACCAAACACTCTCCTAAGTATATTACCTCATCGCTTCCCCCATATCTACACAAGTATAAGATATCATTTTGTCCCCATTTTAAAGAAAGGGGAAATGACATCCTTCCAGAACAGTGCTGGATCAGTCTCAGATCTTAGGAAAGAATTAAGAATGTCTTGCTACTTGCTCTCTGCAGCTCCAAGAATATTATGCCCACATGTGGGAAATTGTACAGATAAAACCACAAGCATATAAACAGACTCTTTAAAAAGATATCCAGGGCTGGGGATTTAGTTCAGTGGTTCCTCTGCCTGTCTTGCAAGTGCAAGGTCCCAAGTTCGATTCCCAGTACCAGGAAGCATATTCTTTCAACCATTAACCTAAGCAACAAGTTCGATATGTGTTTTTATATTCTAGGTCAATACTATCCTTTCTCACCATCCTTATTCTTTTGTGGTTTTTGTTCTGGGTTTTGTTTTTTTGTTTGTTTGTTTGTTTGTTTTGGTACTGGGGATCGAACTCAGGCCCTTGTGCTTGTGAGGCAGGCAGTGGAACCACTGAGCTAAATCCCCAGCCCTACTTAAAACTTAATTTGTCTACAAAGGTGCCAAGAAAATTCAGTGGTACAAAAAATGTCTTTTTAACAAATGGCACTGGAAAAAGTAGATATTCACATGCAAAACTATAAAGTCAGACCCCTATCTCACACTATATACAAAGATTAACTACAATCATAGCCCTACATGTAAGAGATAGAACTATAAAAAACTTAGAAAACAATATTGAAGTAAATCTCCATTGCTTTGGATTAGGCAATCATTTTTTAGATATGATAGCTAAAATAGAAGTGAAAAAGACAAATAAATAAATTGGACTTTATGAAAATAAAAAACTTTTGTATGTCAAAGAACACAATAAAATAAAAAGAAAATATGTAGAGTGGGAAATTTGTTATAAATCTCTTATCTGTTAAGGGACTTGTATCTGGAATATATAAATCATTGTTACAACTAACAATTTAAAGACTAACTCAATCAATAAAATGAACAACAGATTTGATGTGAATAGACATTTCACAAAAAACATGCAGACAGCTGAAAATCACATGAAAAAAAGGCTCAATATTAGGGAAATACAAATGAGATTCAGAGGTAGAATAGAAGTAAAAAACTAGGTAGAAAGAAGACAAGAAAATTGAGATTTTAAAATTGTACTTTTAAGAAAAACTGCAGCTTCAAGACACAAAAATTACTAAAGCCTTTCTCCCTTCCAGTAAATGCACTTAAAAAAAATGTTTTTTTCCTTCAAAATCCTTTTGCAATAAACCTGTAAATCCGGGCTCTTGACCTGTCCTTTTCACATGTAAAGTACACTTCCTCCATTCTCAGGAAGCAGCAGTGATGATAGGCAGCATATTTCAATTTCAAATACATGTAGATGGCTTACAATGTAACCTGACAGACAGAATACACATCCTAGATCGGCCATCTTGAAGACATCCCCTTAAATGTCCCCAACTCCAGCTTGGAATGTGTCTCATTTTCTGTGAGCACTCACACTTCCATCTTGTGTGGGTTCTAATAAACCTTCTCATGCCTCATTTTTGACACTTCCTGAAAAATCTTTTCCAACTTGTTTTAAAAGTGTAGGATAGATTCCTTATTTCAGCCTCAGGGACCTCTCAGACCCAGCCTGA
Source organism: Fukomys damarensis (assembly GCF_012274545.1). Lineage (NCBI taxonomy): Eukaryota > Metazoa > Chordata > Mammalia > Rodentia > Bathyergidae > Fukomys > Fukomys damarensis. The sequence goes on along the minus strand of NW_022900951.1, from coordinate 39,722,899 downwards.
TGATATTTATCTTTGCAACCCAGGTGGGACATAAAAAGGAGCACAGACTGTGGAAATCTCAACTCTGGTAAGCTCTGTGAAAAGGCTTTTCATCTTTTTCTTTCCTCTTTCCATGCTTCAAATCTTTTAACTTTTTTTCTGATATTAGTTATCAGGGAGAGGCAGGAAACTGGAGAGGAGAGGAGCCTAATGTGGTCCACCATGTGGGAGCAGGGAAGGAAAACACATGGCCACTATTTTCCTTGTTATGTGATCTGCAGTTGTCACATCTAGGGGAGGGGTATATGCCACGCCACACCGTGCCATTGGTCTGCTGGAACATGCAGCTACCAGGATTGTAAACTTTTGCACAATAATAAATGAAAGAAGCAGAGTTTGAAATAAAGGAAAGGGGGAGGAGAAGGAGGGGGAGGAGAAAAAGGGGGAGGAAGAGTGGGAAGAGAGGAGGAGAAGAAGGAGAAGGAGAAGAAAGAGAGAAAGGACAAGAAGAAGAAGGAGAAAAAAATTGCTACTCTGGAAGAGTGAGAAACATCAAAAAGTGAATACCTGTGGGCTTTTTTGTTTTGTTTTGTTTTGTGGTACTGGGGATGAAACTTGGGACCTTGCACTTGCAAGGCAGATGGCAGAATCACTGAGCTAAATCCTGGGCCCTACCTGTGGGTTTTTGTCATATGATGGGCTCTCTGGCTGTCTTTGATCCTAACCTGAGCACCTCTGTCTACATTCTTTCTGGCTGTTTGATTCCTTCCTGCCCTTTACTGATGGATAAGTGTGGGGAGGAAGAGCCTCACAGAAGGGCAGTTTAGAGTCAGAAATTAAGTAAAGGGGACATGTGTGTATCTGGTGCTGTGGTATAGTTATGCTAAAGTGAGAATATATAAGTATTTATGTAGAGGTGTATATGTCTTTTATATATTTAAAAATAGTCTGTAGGTGGCTGCTCTTTGTCTCCTTTGTATTTTGGGGGCTGCTTACCCTGGCCTTTCATGTTCCTGGCTGCACCCCTGTTTTTCCTATTAAATTCCTCTTCCTATTAAATTCTTATGTTGAGTTACCTGCCACCTTCCTAAATCTGATTTCTCTCTGTACCTGTTTTTCTAATTGCTGGAGTCTAACTGCAAAGGCAAAAGCTGCCTTTAGTAAGATTTCCTATTAATTTATTTAATAAAGTTTAATGAATTCCTATTTTATCCTTTCTTCTTCCTATGACCCCCACCTACCTTGTTTTTACATGAAATCTCCAGACTTTTCAAACCCTCTATGAGTTCCTTGGGTTTCTTCCAGGTCCCTAGGTATAAAGATCTTTGGCAGTAGATTTTTTTAGTAAAATCCAGCTCTGTGTACAACTCCTTTTCCTGCTTTTTTGATCTGTTGATAAAGGACAGATTTTGTGTGATTAGCAGGGACACCTAGACTAATCACTGACAGAAAATAGGGCAGAACCACCAATCACATGGGGTTTTGACTCTGAAATAATAGGCAGGTTGGACACACAGCATTACCCTTGCACTGGGTTGGTTGTACATGAGGCCTAGCCCAGGTTGGACACCCCATTGCTGCATGCAGTGGTAGCCTAGTTTGGGCACTTCAGGCACTGCACATGATGAGACTGTAGAATGAGGCAGGCAGCTCTAGCTGCTTGATTTCTGGGACAGATCTGTGTTTCCCTTTTTCTTTCTTTTCTCTATCACTTTCCAAAAGTACACAAGAGAGATTTTAGAGCCATGTAGCAGATCTTATATGATTATTGATAACTCAATATCTGTTCCCAAAACCTTACCTTTGGGTTATATTTTATAAACTTAGGACCAATGTAGAAGATTTTAAAAAGCAGATTTTTCTCCAAATGTAAATTAGCTTACAAAATAAGTTTAATACATGCAAAGTAACTAATAAGTGCTCTTTTATACAATATACACTATATGTAGACAGACATGAAATAATCAATATTTTTGGCATCTTTTTAAATTTGGGCCTGCCATTTAAAACTTGATCTATATCTATAATCTTTGATTAAACAAACATTTTGTTATTGTATAAATGAGATACATTTATATATTGGGTAATATAGTCTATTTGTGGTCAGTAGCACTGTTTCCCAAACTTATAGGACCTTTGAAGATTTTTAAAGAATTCTTATCAGTGTGGTTACACCATGTAAACCAGTTCAAAGAATCTAAATTTTGACTTAAGGCTAAAAGCTAAATAAATATTACTAAAGATTTCTATATAATTGTGATAGAATTATTGCTAACCTTATGATATACTAAATACATTTGTGCTTCTCAAGTGTACAGGCCTTCTAAGATGCAAAAGTTGAAAAAAGACATCTTATACTGATGACCTCCAGACAAAGTTATTCATGATGATGGAAGTTTTCAGGTGTATGCTTATGTGATTTTTATACAACTGTGTTGTGATAGTTTAATGTGCCTAAATGACATGCAGTCCAGACAATATCACTCTAAAGATTAAAGATTGGGCAGTTATTATCTATAAAGTACACCTGTAAACAAGTACATTATACTCAAATAGACACTGTAAAAAAAGTGCAACAAATTTAGGTGAGAGTTTATGCCATTTAATATTTTATGATTAGATAAAAGAAATCAATTTTATACTAAAATAAAAATATAATTACACTTCAAAGATAATAACAAGAACCTAATAGTTCTAGTGTAGAAATGTCATCATAATTGTTAAGCTAAGATGCTAGGTTTGATCTATATTTTAAAGTTTCCTTGTCAAACTTTATAACAGTTACCTGTTAACATTCTACAGAAATTTGACTGCTAAGACAGTGCTGATTGATAAGAGAAATAGCAGTACTCTGGCAGTACTTTATGTTTCAAAATGCTCAACATCCAGATACGATTACGATAGTTAAACCTACTGCTCTTACTTCAATATTGGTGTAACTGACCTTCTGCATGTTCGATAAATAAGGCTTAGAGATTAAACTAAAAATGAAACTCAGCTAAGAGGACAACCAATATTTTGGCCCTGGCCCTCCAAGTTCAGCAATGAGTGAGGGCATGAGGATACCTCTCTAAAGGATCCTATCACTCCAGTGAGTCACCCAACCTTCTAAGCAGAGAGATTGTTAGACTTCAGAAGAAAAGAGTCAACATTGTACACTGTGTACACAACAGTGTACATTGTGCTAAAAGGAAGGTCTCTAAAGAGGGAAATGTCTCCATGATTCTAAGGAAAGCAATGTGGTAAAGCAAAGACTGTGACCCATCCTGGAAGATAACACAACTGGCACCGAAAAAACTAATAGAGCTATGAGGCTCTGCCCATAGCCCCAAAAGTAATACTTAAAGAATCTGAACTGACCTTCTTGGGGGTGAGGGCAGAGAGAGCGAGAGAAGAGATTAAATTTGATTAATATAGGTCTCACTTTAATTTGATCTCAAACACCCAACAGGAATGTATAAGCAAAATTATAGAGAGAGAGAGTAATAATATTAAATTAAAAGCTAGGGTGAGTATATAAAAAGGGAGCTTTAAATACTACAGCAGCCTCTGCTGGCAATCTTCTGCTGAACTTCCAACTTATGCCCATAACAAGTTTTGACCTGTCACTTTAACTATAAACTGCACTTCTTCCATCCTTAGGAAACGTCAGTATCTGTGAGTAGTATATCTCAACTTCAGACAGGTGTAGACATTGTAACGTGACAGAATAGACATCCTAGATCACCCATCTTGAAGACGTCCTCTTAAATGTTCCCAAGTCCAGCCTGTAATGTGTATAGTTTTGTGTGAGCACCCACACTCCACTCTTGAGTGTGTCTTTATAAACTTTCTCATGCCTTTTTGACTGACATGTCCTGAAAATTCTTTTTCTGTGATGAGAGTCTGTGAACCTGCAAATTTGTTTTAAAAGGGTAGGATAAGTTCCTCATTTCACCTCAGGAACCTCTCAGACCTAGCCTGGTGACAGTACTATTTCTCACACATTGTGATGATTAGAATAAAAAGGACAGACAATAGCAAGTGTAAGGATGTAAAGAAATTGGAATCTTCATTTATTGTTATAAAATGTTATACATTTTTATAAAATGATGTAACCACCTGAGAAAACAACTGGTACTTCCTCAAATTGTTAGATACAGAGCTACCATATGACTCAGCAATTCCATTCTTATGTATCTACCCAAGAGAAATGAAAAATGCACCACACAAAAACTTGTATACAAGTGTCCATAGCAGAAATATTCATAACAGCCAAAAAGTAGAAACAACCCAAAGTCTATCAACTGATGAATGGATAAACAAAATGTGACATATCCATGCAATGGAGTATTATTATTCAGCAATAAATAATGAAGTACTGATGCATGTTACAACATGGATGAACTTTGAAAATACTATGGTAATTGAAAAAAGTCAAATATGTAATTTCATTTATATGAAATGTCCAGAATAGGCAAATCCTCAGAGACAGAAAGTAGATTAGTGATTTACTGGGGCTGGAATGGGAGCGCATGGCACAGGAGGTTGTTCACTTCATGGCAGCCAGAAAGAGTAAAGAAGAGGCACTAGGTCCCTGTATCCCCTTCAAGGACACACCCCACTGACCTAACTGCTTCCCACTAGGTCCCACCACCTGACAGTTCCAGTACCTCCTCCCAATAACACCAGAAGCCCAAGCCACCCATACATGGGCCTTGGGGAACATTCAAGTTTCAGACTATGATAAAGACTAAAAGTCTTACTACAAAAACATAAAAGTTCACAAAAGTAGTAAAAGTTAAGGAAGTAGAGGCTTTGATCAAGACACATCTTAGATTTTGTTCAGTGGGTGAACTCTAACAACTTTGACTATGTGTCTTTTTCTTTATGTGTCCCCTCCCTCTCTCCTTCTCTATTCATAAAATGTTTAGAGACAAAATAATCAGTATATTCATTTGTAGGAGGGAGAGAAAATAAATAGTTCAATGGATGAATGGATGGATAGATACATAGACAAGGAAAAGAAAAGAAAGGAAAGTGGTAATTTGGTTTTAGCGCTGCCTTCCTGGGGCTTCTGTTTCCTGGGTTTGTCCTTTGGTGTATCTATGCCTGGGTGAACCAGAAGTCTCAACAACTGCTGAAAGAAAGAGCACAAAAGCAAACAAAGATAGAAGGTGTTAGAACCAAACTCCTAGGCTACAGGTCCAACTCTGGGGTCACAATGAGCTACTCGTGGTAAAAGGTCAGTTGAAGGAGATGAGTGGTGATGAAGAAAAGAAATGAAATTATTCATACTGTGACAATGCCAAGGGGAAAGAATAGCAGTTTAGTGACTGAAACTCTATCTTTCCTCGGGGTTAACAATAATATATGGTAAGAGTTAGGGCTTGCATAGTTGGAAATCCTGGTCAAGCCAGTCTGGTTGATTATGTCAGAATGAGTCAGGTAGTGTCTTGTTACCCTAAGAAAAAAAGTCATGCATGCCTAGGGATAGTTTCAATTCTTGAAGGAGAGAGGGAGGGGACACATAAAGAAAAAGACACATAGTCAAAGTTGTTAGAGTTCACCCACTGAACAAAATCTAAATTGGGTCTTGATCAAAGCCTCTACTTCCTTAACTTTTACTACAAGATGTTTATCCATCAGACCTATTGACTGCAGGAGAGAATGACTCACAGAAATGACAAGTCAGAATGAAAGCAGACACACCAAGCTTGTATCTTGCTCTTAGTTACCTATTGAGCATCTGTAGGTTCAAATGAAGAGTCAATGCTTTCTAGCTAAACTAGCCTCTATGTCCTTGTCACAGGGTCTATAGTAAGTGCTGTTGATACCTACTTAAACCCTTGTACACTTGTAAACCTAGTACACTTAAATCCCAGCTAATGATAGGTGTTGGCTGGTAACAACCCACAGCTGCCCATCTCTGATGAAGTGCCTTCTACTAAAAGGGAAATACCTTCACCTGGAGACCCTGCTAACAACTTCCTCACCTGAGGGCTAATCTCAGCTAATGATTAATTGTCCAACCACACTGACTGAGGGGTGCAAAATGTTTTGCTTCAAGGAAGGACCTATTTTGCAATGAAATTTAGCTGAGAAACTTTCTCACAGGGTAGGGCTAAAGCTAGTCTCCAGTTGAGACCATACGGTTGCTGACATTTCTTTCCCTGATTTATCCTGCTTCTCTTAGTCTGCATTTCCCAAATATTACTCACACAGCAATTCAGACTATGGGCTTGTCTAGGGAACTTGACTATGATACTGTGAAGTATACATTTTTCTCTTTGTCTAATTTCTTGATACATAGCTCCTAAAACCCTTGGAATCTCCAAAGAGTTCTTCTGTATGCTACTGATTGACTGCCACTGCCAGGCTCTAGGTAGCTTCAGTACGTGTACTGGTTACAGAAAAGACCAAAGCACTGATTACAGATTAAGATTTTTCAGCCCACCTCTCAACCTCTGGTGAGAGAGAGAGGCTGAAGGTTAAGTTGATTACCAGTGGTGAATGATTTAATCAAGCATGCCTATGTTAATAGTTTCTATAAAACCCTAAAAGAAATGGCTTGGTGGAGAGAGACTCCTAGATAGCTGAACACATAGAGGTTTCTGGTGAGTGGTGCACCCAGAGAAAGCATGGCAGTTCTGCACCCCTTCCCATACTGATATAGGAATGATATAGGACCTTCAAATAATATAGGGGAAATATAATTCTCAATCTGTTAAATGTCTGATAAGCCAAATTTGTGTTCCCTAAAATTGAAAAATAAATTCTAGGTACAATGGAGGTTAAGAGTATGAAATATTTATTGAAAGGAGAGATTTTAGCTCCTGAGAAGTGGAAGGAATCCTGAATGGGTGGCCAAAGACCCCTTTTCAGGGGAAGTTTTATAGAGCACTACACATGGATACAACATAAGGTTACAAGTATAGTCACTTAGGTAAGACTGAGCCAATGGAGAAGCAAGTCATGTAGCAAGTGTACATGGAAAGAACAAAGAACTTCTCAAGAAGGGGTAGGTCCAGGGGTCTTAGTCACCTACCAAGGTGAATGATATCTAGATTTCATTGGACCAGGTGTTAACATTTGTTTCATCTCTTGGGGAAGTACAAAGAACTTTTCGGGAAGGTGATGGGTCTGAGAGTCTTGGTCACCTACAGGGGTGACTGCCTGTCTAGACTTCATTAGACCAGATATTATCATTTATCCCTTGGGGAGGCATATAGGCCCCATCATTTCGTCTTTATGTTTAGGCTTGGTCTTCAACTTATGTGCCTCCAGTTACAGTTGTAATGTGTTTTCATCTTTGGCACTGACTCTCCTGAGGACCCACCCCTGGCTGATTGCCTATAATATTTCTACTTAACTTAGCTGTCTAGGGCCAGGGATTTAGCTCAGTGGTTCCGCCTCCTGCCTCACAAGTGCAATGGCCCGAGTTCAATCCACAGTACCAAAAATAATAATAATAACTTAGCTGTCTATAATAATATCTCATCCTGTGAATTTCTTCCTTTATAGCATCCTTTAAAATAAACTAGCAAAAGTACCCAGTTGCTCTGAATTATCTGGGCTGTCCTACAAAGTGAATCAAACCAGAGGAGAGGGTTGTGGACACCCTTCTGACTGCAGGTCAGAAGCACAAATAAAACAACCTGGGACTTAGAATTGGCATCAGAAGTGGGAGGGCAGTCTTGGGGACTGAGTCCTCAACTTGTGAAATCTGACACTATCTGTCACAACTGAATTGAATCTGAGAACACCCAGCTGGTATCAACTGCAAAATTACTTGATTGGTCGTTGGTGTGGAGAAATCCCCACACACTTCTTGGTCAAGAGAGGTCACAGAAGTTTCCTGTGTTGATTGAAAGAATAAAAAATAAATCACTTTGGTTTTTTTGTCTGTAACCTCAGACCTACCTAAAACAATGTGTCCCAATAGACTCTGTTTCCTTGTCTGTAGTCCAGGCCTGTCTGACCCATGAGGCAGTGGGGTGTGTCCTTGCACAGGGGTATGCTGTCACCTGTTCTCACAAGCCTCCAATATCCACTGTGGAAACTAAGTCACCATTCTTCTCTACCCTTCCTTCTGTAGTTTACATTAGTTTTTGTTTTTTGGATTCTTTTCAGTACCAGGGATTGAACTCAAGACCTTGCATTTGCAAGGCAGGCCCAGGCACCACTGAGCTAAATCCCCAGCCCATGTTTAGGTTAGTCATTATGAGTAGGCGGTCAGATAAAAGAAACCACTGGATTAAGAGCTAACTCAAGCAGCTAGCCAAGCTTAGAAATTTAAAAGAAAAAACAAGAATAAAGATTAAAAGTTAAAATAAGAAGGGCAAGAACCTTTCCTCCCAGGAAAAAGGCATGCTAAATTAGTTAACAGCTCCTCCCAAACCTCAGGCTGGACTTGAAAAAATTTAGACACCCAGAGTAACCAGTTTCCTTTGAATTCAGTTTCCTATAAATCAGCTAAATAATTAATTTCCTTTAAACCCTAATCTTCCAAAGCCCCCTGTTTCAAACAAGTCCCAGTGTTCTGCTTAGTAATATAAGGCCAAAACAAAGAAAACACAGTGGACTTCTATCCCCTCTTGGTACGTATTCACCAAGAGCTTTTTTTCTTATTATTTTTTCTAATAAACACTCCTCTAACTATCTCCTTTTGTCTGCAATTTATTCAATTCTGGGAGGAAAAATAACTCAGGTTTATATAAAATTAACTGTTTCACTTCTATAATCCTACCAAAAGAAACTCAGGTCCCTCATAATCATGTCACATAAAAACTCCCCAATGTCTCTCTGAAGACTGGAAGGGAGATGCCAAGGCATATTTTCAGATCCCAGGTTTTGACATCATCCAAAGGGAGGAGAAGACAACAGTCACCAAGTCCACTTGTGTTTTCAATTACACGTAACAACTCCTGGCCACAGACTGTGCTAACCTCTCCTCATTGCCCCCTGTGGATTTATCAAGTTGTCAGTACCATGACTTACTTTATTCTGTCAAAAATTATAGTCCAAATCCCTCTTCTCCTTGCTCACAATGAAAATAGTTTATGCTCTGCAAAAGACCTTCCTGTGATCTAAACTCATCCTGCCCCATCTTGGGATTTCATCATTCACTATACTGTACACATTATTGTATTTTCTTTTAGATAAATGATGGTAAAGTGACAGGGCTTATGTGTCAGGAATTGACTGATAGATAACAGAGTCCACTAGTAGTTAATACGTACTTGTATTGGTTATCTATTACTAGGAAATAAACGACTGAATATCATGGCTTAAAACAATGATTTATTATTTCTCAGGATTTTGTAGTTTGATGTTTTTTTGTTGTTATTGCTGTGACAAAATATTTGTAATACTAGGCTTATAAGGAGGAAACAATTGACTCATAGTTTCAGAGATTTCAGTCCATGATCAAATGGCCCCATCTCTTTGAGCCTGTAGTAGAATGAAACATCATGGTAGGGAGCACATGGTGGGACAGAGCTGCTTATTTCATGGTGGCCAGGAAGCAGAGAAAGACAAGAAGGAGCTAGGGTACCAATATCTCCCACCAGGCCACTTCCCCTATGACCTAACTTCCTCTGCCTAAGGTTCCACTGTTTAAAGTCTCACCTCCCACTGTTAGGTAAAAAGAGCTGAAAACCAGGACTATAACAAGCCTTTATTACTGGGAGGATCTGCTGGGCTGTCTCTGAACAAAGGAAAGAAAATAACATGGCAGATCAGGGAGCTTCTTTCATAGGAGCAGGGTGGGGTTAGCCTGAGCTGGGGTGGAGTTGAGTGAGGTAGTATTTAGAGATTGGACGAGGGCCGGGGATTTAGCTCAGTGGTTCCACGGCCTGCCTTGCAAGCACAAGGACCCAAGTTCAAATCCCAGTACCAAAAAACAAAACAAAACTAAAAGAGATTGGAGAAAGCTGTGGCATCAGTAGGAGGTGCTTTTGACATCGCTAGCTGCTAGGAGGTAGCAAGTATCAGTTACTCCTTTGGTGGGAGAAAAGGCATGATGGGAATAAGAAGCCTGTGCTTTGTTAGGAGATCTGTGCTTTGTGCTTTGTTAGGAGAAGCCATATTTTAACATGGAGGCTGCTATTCCATGTGGCAGCCATTTTAAGGCAAGGGAAATCTAATATCCACCAGCACCACAGTCTGGCAACCAGTCTTCAACACGTTGTTATAAACAATCCACTTGTCAAAAACAGGCTTTTGAAAGGAAAGTTTATTCCAGTTAACAGGAGCTAAAATCAAGAAATTCTAGCAGCTAGCGCCATATTTTAACATGGAGGCTGCTATTCCATGTGGCAGCCATTTTAAGGCAAGGGAAATCTAATATCCACCAGCACCACAGTCTGGCAACCAGTCTTCAACACGTTGTTATAAACAATCCACTTGTCAAAAACAGGCTTTTGAAAGGAAAGTTTATTCCAGTTAACAGGAGCTAAAATCAAGAAATTCTAGCAGCTAGCGGGAGAAAAGCTGAATTTATCACATCCATGTGTGGATGGGCTAACATTGGAAGTGAGAAATAGCAGCAGCTAGCGGGAAGAGATTTCATCCTTCAGTGGATGGGCTAACACCAGGGGAGAGATATTAGTAATTAACTGAGAAAGAAATTAGGCTTATATAGATATTGAAGGGGCTAAGGAATCTGGGGTGAAATGTTTATGAAGTGGACGACCAAGGACAGTCTGCTCAGGTACATAGCCAATTACTGGACTTTTCAGCACTAGGGAGGTTGTGTACTTTGTTTTGAGTCCATTTGCCCTATTTACTAAGAAGCTGTTGTTTGCTAAAAGCAGCGTATTTTCTTTGTCCCATTGGTTTAGACCAGGTCTGACACACATGACTTTAGAGGACATTTCAAATCCAAACTATGGCAGTTAGGGTGAAGTGTCAACTTGATTGGCTCTGGGATCTGCCCCATGGATTGATGGAGAGCTCATTTCTGGGTGTGTCTAGATGGTCATGGAGGCATGGCCTTGGGGGTCTATGTCAGGTCCCTTGGCCTTCCTCTCTCACACTCTTCCCCTACTCTGTTACCCTGCTACCATGAACTAAGCAGCATTGCTCTGCCATACCCTTCCATCATGATGTTCCTGCCATGGAGCCAGGCAACAATTGATTGAATCATCTGAGACTGGAGCCAAATTAAAGCTCTCCTCCTCTAAATTGTGGGTTTCAGGTATTATGTCTCACCAATAGAAAGCTAACTAATATACAAACCATATCAGACTAATGCCTCTCCTGTGAGTCTCATCTGGGTCAACTCACAAACTTGCAACCAAAGGGCAGATAGAAAGGCTAGACAGTTCAACATGCCTCATCCATACAACTGTGGCCTTGATGGTAGGCTGAGCCTTTTCCACATGATTTATCACCACCTAGACTGTTCTTCCTTATCTTGTGAGGAGCCATCTTAGAAGGATATAAACAAGCTATAAGGCAGAAATTGCAATGTCACTTCCACTGCATTGCATTGATGAAAACAAAGTCTTAAGGCCAGCGAAGATGCAAGGAGTCAGGAAATGGTCTCCACCTCTTGCTAGAAGAACTTCAAAGTGACTGCTAAGAGAAGTGAAAACAAGAATGCATGATGTTTGGGGGGGTCATTTTTTAAAATCTCTGCCACAATACTTTTGATTGCTTCTTCATATAAAGATGGCATACAAGAATTAAAAGATAACTGTCTTCCTTTGAGCACAAGTAATAAATATTTATTTTTAAAAATTGATAGTTTAAAAATATTTTTCACATTTTCATGATTTGGATAATGAAGAAATTTTTAGAATATTCATCAAAGCTGGAATAACCTTTATCAAGTTTCCTTCAGGGCACTTTGACTTTTCTTGCTCAATTGTACAATCAATAACATTCTTTGAATTGGCAACACTCATCCAGTTTATCCTCAATCTCATTTTGTGCTGTATATATTAGGAATCATATGTCATTTTCAAGGATGCCAATATTTCTTGTCAAGTCGATAAAAATTTTAAATATTTTTTCAATGTGTTCTTTTACTTCTTCCTCTATGTTAACTGGATTATCTGTGCCTCATAAAGAACTTGGGCATCCTCAGATTTTGGTATGAATACCAAGGGATAGTTCTATATTCAAAAGTAACAATGATGAATTTTACCAAGTTCCCATGCTACCAGAGAAGAGTGATAGTTAAGAAATATCATCATCTTTTCATAGATGGGGAAACAATTCACTACAAAGAATCATCCTTCCCCACATGACTTAGATAAGATTCAAGGATGCCCCATCCTCTATCTATAATAAGCCCAGACACAGACCCTCCAAATTCCCATTGTTTGTTTCCTAGATAATTAGCTGAATTGCTTGGTTCCACTGATAGATCAGAACAAAGTATTTTCAGGCTAATTTCTGGATAAGCTTCTCTTCCTCCTCCAAGCCTCTGAAATTTAGCTCTCCACAGTCTTAGCTAGTACAAAACTCCTTGTAAGAATAGACTGGCCTCCAAGATGGCTGATCTACTATCAATTCAAATCTCCCTTTCATCTCTTTTTCTCAGACATGGTTCTTTCTAGCCTTTTATACTCCTCATAAAAGAAAAAGTCCTTTTTTTAAAAAAAAAAAAAAGTCCTTTTTGCCTAAACTCTTGAGCTGTTTGCAGATACTATGATCAGAGCTTCCTAGTACAATAGTCCCCTCCCCCACTGTTAATAATTATTTCTAGTAAAACCTCACCTTAGCAAGTACAGATGTTTTTTATTTGACAAAAGTGACTGAGAAATGAATAATTGTATCTTACTAACCCTAAATTAGGTATGTCCCAATTCAATTTCTCCTTACCTGGATTCCTAATATTACCTGCAACAATTCAAATACTTCTGAGCAAGAGTGGAAGCAATGCAGAGTGAAGTCAGAGTGTAAGACAGTGATCAAAACCAATAAAATTTAAAACCATATATATTTTTAAAAGCATCATTGAGGTGGGGTTAAGGGTTCAGGTGATATCATTTGTGGTCCCTTTAATAAGAAATACAAGAATATAGAAGCTGGAGGTATAGCTCAGTGGTAGTGTTAACTGATGACTAAGTTCTTTTAGGAGCAATCACTTATGTTTGTCAGGAGGAAAAAGCTGCTTCTCCTTTAAATGACAACTAAAGTACCTTCAAAACCTACACAAGGAACCAGCCAAAATCCCTGAGTCATTCTGACTCACTCTATTTAGGTGACCTAGAGTAAACTTGGTTCATTATAATGCCAAATGCTCTGCCTAAAAACTTTCCAAGTCATTGGTTCCTTTTTTTTTTTTGGAACCTGCAATATATGACCTCAAACTGAGCACATAGGAATGTTCTCCCACTCTACACATGATGATGAACCTTTCCTACATGAATATATGCATATATATATTTTCCCAATATAAATAAATTTTCCCCTTTAGGTCTGTTTGGGGAGGTACTGCTTTAAAAATTATCTCCAGTGTGTTCATTACTTGCTACAAATAATAGACCTTTCTTTACTTTTACCTCCTGGTCATATTTACCAGCTTTGACTTTACAAAGGGTTGAATCTATTGCTTTTGCTTACAGGATCTCATGTGCTTAGCATGTCCAAGGCCATGAGTTCAATCATCAACACCAAAAGAAAAAGAAATTTGAGAATGTAGAGCCCAAACTGTCTCCATTTTGAAAAAGTTACTCCATTCTGTGATCAGGTGCACCGCCCAGTTACTAGAAAAACCTCAAAGCACCCTTTTGACCAAATTACAAGCCCATGCTAAATGACAAAGGGCCTAGGAGACAGTGCTCTAACTCCCTCCCATTGTAGCCATAGCTCTGACTTTTGTTCAAACCCTGGCCTAAAAATGTAAGGCAATCTTATACTGTTTGAAGTCCAGATCTGGATTAACGTATAAATTAATGGTTCTAGACAATGAAATACATAGAGACCCCAAGTTAATTATCGAACTGTTTGCTCATCTGGAAGGTCTTGATGGCCTTTGAACCATCCTATAGGTAACTGTTAATTATCAATGTGTGACTGCCGAGTACGTAACTGCTGACCACCAACTCAAGTCAGCAGACCTTTGTCCCCTGTCTGCATTTTTAAAATGCTAACCAATCAGGCACTGACCCATCTGGAAAGCCCCTAGTTCTGCTCCTTTGTTGATAAAAAGCCTGTTTAAAACTGGGTTTGGGGCTCTCGGTACAAATCCGCTGTCAGTGAGGTCTGGGAGTCCAGATTCAAGCTTGCAATAAACTCCTCATGTGATTCCATCAGACTCGACTCCTTGGTGGTCTTTGGAGATATCGGGATCTGGGCACAACAAGAACATATTACAAATATAAATTAGATTCAAAAGTAAATATTTATTTAAAATTAGAAAAGATACCCCATCAAATTACAATTTTTAAAACATTCCATACACACCACAAACATCACAAACCCTTCTCCCACACAATTTTATTACTAATTAGCAGCCTGACACACTTCCAAAGCACATTAAAGTTGTATTTGTTGCATCATCAAATACTTCCTAAGAGAAGAAAATTTGTTTTGACTGAGCATCATTAAGAACTAAATCCTACACTTCCAAGTTTATACATCTGAATAGCTTCTGACTTTGTGCATTTCAAATCTTGTTTCTCCTCAGTACTGTTAAAAGAAAATTCTCCAAAAATAAACACCTCTTATGCCAATTATTGAATTAGATAAACTCAGTAAATAAGGAATCTTGTAGATGATATAGCTGAAATGATAAAATTTTTAAAAGACAAATTTATAAGGAATAAAAGAGTATTGAAATGAATATGCAAATAGAGATTGAACTAGTTTTTCCACAGTAGGGGGAGGGAAGTCAATTGACCCTTTACAGACAGAATAAACTTGTTTTTTTCAATTAAGTTTATTGGTACATGTTAGGTATACAATATGATGACATTCATCATTGGGAATTTGTACCTTTACATGATACATCTTGGTTCTTATTTTTTTCTCATTCTTCTGCCCTTACTTCAACCCCTCCACCCTCCCTATTTGCAAAACCTTTGTTTCCATTTTTTCCTTTTCTCATGTTTTTTCCTTTCCCTTCTTTCCTTTTCCTTACCCCTACCACTTCCTCTTCTCTTTTAGACCTTTTCTTCCTACTCACATTACAATTATACATTTTGATCATTACTTACACTTTCAATTTATCACACCAGAGAAACTATTCAATATTTACATATCTGTCCTATTTATTTCACTAAAAGCATGGCCCGTTGTGCATCCATTTAGCTATAAATGTCTCTAGTTTCTCATTCTTTATGTCTGAGTAGTACTCCATTTTATAAACACACACACACACACACACACACACCTTCTTTATCCAGTCTCCAGTTGATGGGCAATTGGGTTGTTTCCAAATTTTAGCTATTACAAACTGCTTCTATAAACATGGGTGCACATATATCATTGTGGTATGATTCTTGTAATTCTTTTTGGAAGATACTAAGCAGGAAAATAGCTGGGTCAAATGGGCCTCTAACCCTAATTTTTTTGAGGTATTGATTTTCATAGTGGTTGTACCAGTCTATACTCACACCAACAATGGAGAAGTGTTCCTTTCTCCCCACAACCCAGCCAGCATTTGTTATTGGTTGATTTTTCTTGATAGCAGCCATTCTTTTTGGGGTGAGGTGGAATCTCAGGGTTGTTTTCATCTGCATCTCTTGAATGACTAGTGATATTGAACATTTTTTCATATGTTTACTTGCTGCTTTTACTTATTTGTCTGAAAAATGTTAATTTCAGATGCCCATTTTTGAATCGGGTTTTTATATTTGGGGGGCCTGATTTTTTTTTTAGCTCTTTATATACTCTAAATAGTAATCCTTTGCCTGAGCAAGAGCTGGTAAAAATTTTTTTCACACATTTTAGGTTATCTCTTAGCTCTGTTTGTGGCTTCTTTTATAGTGCAGAAGCTTTTTAATAAGATGAGATACCAGTTGTTGATTCTTTGTGCTAGTTCCTGTGCTACTGAGGATTTTTTCATAAAGTCTTTTCCTGTGCCAATGTCTTCAAGAGTTCTACCTAACCTATCTTCCAGCAAGTTTAGTGTTTATGTTTTAATATTTAGTTCTTTGATCCACTTTAATTTTAATTTAGTGCTTGCTGAAAGATAGGGGTCTAATTTTAATCTGTGGCAGGTTAAAATCCAGTTTTTCCAGCACCATTTATTAAAGAGGTTATCTTTCCTCTAGTGAGGGTGGTCAGCTCCTTTGTCAAAGATGAGGTGGATAAGTATAGACAAGATAGACTTTATATATTTATGAACAAGAATAGTTTTGCATTGCTACTGGTTGTTTGCAATTTATAGAGTTGTGTGACAGCTCTCAAATAATCACTATCTGGTAGCCCAGAGAGGTTCCCTCAATACAATGCATATTTTTCCACTGAAGCACGGTTTTGCTGTTGCAGTTCATTCACTTATTAAAAAAATGGTAATCTCAATTAAAGATAGTTTTGACTGTAAACTAAGGCTTGTCTCATTAGTGTTAGTCTGATTATTTACATAGGTGTAATAAGATGATTAACTCACCACATGATGGCCTTTCTTAAATTTGCTAGAAATTTTCATAAGGAATCTCAGGTTAGATTCTTTAAAGGTTATTATTATTTTTAAAAAACATTATTATTTACTGTTTGGGGGGAAAATAAATATCTTTCCCATCACTAGGTTCATGGCTGCTGGACCAATAATAAAAGAAGGACTAACAAGAAAAAACACATATACAAGTTTATTTAATATAAGTTTTATATGACTCAAAATCCTTCAAAAATAAAGACTCAAGAAACAGGACAACTTGCATACTTTTGTGCTTAAGTTTGATAGAGTTGACAGCCATGAAAAGGTAGGATTGTGCAAAAGGGTATTGGTCCAATGATAATAACCTGGGGGAGAACTTAGCAAGGCCTGTGTGTTCAGATTCTTCTCTGTGTCTTTGTACCTTCAGAGAAAAAGACATACTTTTTCTTCAGGTATAGGGAGGTTATCTCTCACATGAAGACCTTTTGAGCTACTTTAGAAATAATTCTTTTATAGCCTGCTTCAGGGGAGAAGGGTGAGAGGTCAACAAGACTGTCTTGCTTCTGCTATTCCTTTAAATGTCAAGATGCCAAGTCCTGAACTCCATCACTGTCCTAAGGCTAGGAAGCCATGCTAAGAAACTCTTACCACAAGGGTTCAACTATAGTACCTATAAATTTAAGTAAATATTTCTTTTCTTGAGGTCCTAAAATTACCTGGTTTCTTGGGATTGCCAGAATGTGACTTTATTCATCATCTATAAGGTTGGAACCCCATAAGCCAAGTACTAGGCCAATTTTCCCCTTAGGGCTTTGTCAGCATTGACTCCTTAAAGCCCATTTTGGTTCCTTATAATTGGCTAGTTATACCTGATTAAGTGAGTATCATTCTTAAATATGACATTTCAAGAAAATTGGCTGCATAACCAATTTTTCCCAATTATGAGCTGGTTTTAAAAGGTCAGGTTATTGTATGTATGCAAATAATTATACTGCTATAAAAGTAATAAGATTCAGTAAGAGTCTTTGAATTCTGAGGGGAGTCATGTAAAGAACAAAGTATCATTTGTCTTAGGTACTTCTGTCCTTACTTGGGCACAATATCCCACATGCAAAGTTAAGGGAGGAAAAGTTTATTTTGGCTGTTTGTAGAGGTTTCAGTCCATAGTTGGTTGGCTTCAAGGCAAGGTAGCATGGCAAAAGGGTATGGTAGAGGAAAAACAGCTCACAGCTCAGCAGTGGGAAGCAGGGAGCAATTAAGGGAGGAGAATGGAGAATATACCTTCTAGGCCACGCCTCTAGTGACATCATATTTAGCTATAAATTCATCAGTAGATCATGCTCACATGATGCAATTATCTCCCAAAAGTACCACCTATGAGCACATGAAGATTTAGGAGGACACAGAGATAGAAATCATAATACCATTTATGAACATTTCATATCAGTTTACAAAGGCAGCATATATTAAATTATTGTAGGTTACAGATAGCTTAAAAAGAAAAAGGGAAAGGAATAGTACTCAGGAGTGTAGCTCATTGGTAGAACATTTGCCTACCATGCATGAAGCCCTAGGTTCTATCTCAGTACTGCAGAGTGGGTGAGGGGGTTCTTATAAATAGAAGATAGAACATTAAAATAGAATCAGTAATATTCCAAATAAAATGATAATCATCCCTCATCAATGTATTCGGTCCTATGTAATCAATTCTTATTCCTCTGGATCTTGTGGTTAGCAGTCTCATAATCTTATCTATCTCTCAGTTAACTTAGCCAACTGGTATGATTTCAAATTTTTCTCAGAGATGCCATAAGAAGCTTGTACACCCAACTGTTAAAAAATAGAAAGTAAAAATAATTATATTCAGGACTATTACAATAAGGGAAAAGAGACCTAAGTATAGAGCTGAGCTCAATACCAAATACAGCATGAACAAGTAGATGTCAAGGAGGAAGGGTTGGAGAGACACTGCAAGAAAAATTACTAAAAAAAAACAAAACAATAAGGGTAAAGAGGCATGCTGGCTAAACCAACTGGACAAGATTCATGTGTGTGTGTGAGAGAGAGAGAGAGATCCTGGTGATGGAACTCAAGGCCTTGCACATGCTAGTCAAGTGGTGTACTACTGAACTACATCTCAGATTCTTCATGAAAACAGTCTAAAGTGATCAGACATCACCTGGGCAATGCTGGGGGGTGATGAATTTCATCAACTCTCAAGGGTGATCAAATACTGAAGGTGGGAGACTCTCACTAAACTGATTTAGTGTATGGTTGCTAAAACTGTGCAATGAAAAGACAGTTAAGAAAGTCCAAAGGTTGAGTCCCAGTTAGGAAGAGAATTTGGTGGAACTTGACTAAAATTTGGTCAAGGAGAGACTCTTTGTCAATGCAAGAGCCTATTCTTTGATGTACCCAGTGTGCTCCTCATCCATGAGGATCTGAGTTACTCCTTCATTGAAGACAAAAATTTTGTCTGTGGTAGGCCTTCAACAGAGAATCAGAATAAAACTACTGCATAAAATCCTGTAGATGACACAGACTTAAAATAGCTGTGTTTAATTTGCTGCAGAAAATTTAAAAGTGAAAGATCTGACAAGAGTTCATAACAAGACTAATACAACTGACAGGAAATTTGTTTTATTTCTGTGGCATAAAAAAAAACAAGATAATAAAGCCAGTCAAAAAGTTTTAGAGAAAATGTTTGAGTGTAGTGATTAAGTCTATTTTTAAAGAAGATAATAAGCATTACATCTAATTTATGAAAATGGATAAACATTTTTACAGGGAAAAAATCTTAAGGCATTACATATAATGTCAGAGCTCAGGATACAATACAATACTCCAAAGTATGATGACTAAATACTAATTACTTTGAAGTGAAGAAGATTGGAAAGGTTTCAAAAACAAGATCTCTCCGACCTTCTCCAACTCCTATCTCTCACTTCTCTTTCTCTCCCAAAGTGAATTGTAGAAGCCAAAATTATTCTTCCCTGTGAGTCACAGAAACTAAAACTCCTCCACTGACACACAAGCAATAAAACCTGAGAAGGTCATTCTCTTTCTCCCTTTACCTTGAAGGCCTTCATGTGACAGGAGTCTTATAGTTGGAGGGCAAAATCCCACACAAAGAGGCCAAAGATAGACTTTTCTGAATTTTCCCCTCTTTGGTCAATTGCTATTATACTACATCATACTTTTTTATCCAACCACATTTCTACATAGATATGCATTCTCCATTAAAAATAAACACAAAAAAGGGGCTGTTTTTCTTGAAGACATGGGCATAGGCGAAGACTTCCTGACCAAAACCTCAGTTGCACAAAATAATAGCAAGAATCAACAAATGGGATTTATCAATTTCAAACCTTCTCCACAATGAAGAAATCTTCCAACAGAGTGAAAAGACAACCTACACAATGGGAAAAAATTTTTGCTGGCTACATTGAAGACAGAGGACTAATATCTAGAATATATAAAGAACTAAAAAAAATGAGCATCTGAAATGAGTAGACACTTCTCAGATGAAGAAGTACAAATGGCCAATAGATACATGAAAAATGTTCAGTATCACTGGCCACTTCAGAAATGCAAATTAAAACAACACTAAAATACTAAGATTCCAACTCACTTCAGAAAGAATAACTATCTTCAAGAAATCAAATAATAATGAATGCTGGAGAGACTGTAGGGAAAATGAACCCTTTCTCATTGTTGGGAATGTAAACTGGCACAACCACTATGGAAATCAGTATAGAGATTTCTCACACACTTGAAAGTAGAAACTCCAATCAACCCAGCTATTTCTCTTCTATGTATCTTACCAAAAGAGTTAAAGACATCATATTACATTGATACATGCATACTCATGTTTGTAGCAGCACAATTCACAAAAGATAAATCATGGAAACAACCTATATATATGTCCATCAACAAATGAATGGATAGAGAAAATCTGGTGTTTATACACAATGGAGTACTACTATGCCATAAAGAAGGATAAACCTGAGTCACTTGTAGAAAAACGGGTGTCCCTTGAGGCCATCATATTGAGTTAAGTAAATCAGACATACAAGCTTAAATATCACAGTTTCTCTTATTTGAGAAACTCAAAATATAAAGTACAAAATAAAAGATAAACAATACGAAATAGCATCATGGATTTTTAGCATGTAGGAAGAGAAATAAGAGATGGAGGGTGGAAGGAAGGAGTGGAGAAAAATGAAATAAGGAGGGGCAGCTTCCTCCCCAGCCCCCTGACTTCAACAGCAGGCCAATAAGAGGCAGAAATATATGGAGCTAGCCTGCAGCTCCAGCCCCAGTCCCCTAACCTCAGCAGCAGACCAGCAAGAGGTGGAACCTCATGGAGCTAGCCTGAAACTTCCACCCCAGCTCCCACACTGACTTTGGCAGTGGACCGGTAAGAAGCAGAGCCATGTGGGCACCTGTAGCCCCTGCACAGCGCCCCCCACGTCTGGCCTCCTGGCTGTGCTGGCACTTGAATTCACACCACAAAGGCACAGTGGGTCATAAAGGCCATTGTCCTGAGCTCCAGCCTTGATTTTGATTTAATTCACACAGTTAAAGGTGATAGATTAATAACTACTACAAATTGTAATTTTCTAAGCTGTGCTTGATCCTTTTGTGTTGCTGATTATATCACTTGGGCTAAGATGTTGTGATTGATCTAATCAATTGTCCTTCCTGGTATAATGAAAGAGAGATTACCTCAGAGTCATTAGAGACTCAGAACCTAAAGACAAGCTATAACAGGAAGATCAAGGTATTAACCCAGGTATCAAATGATGGACAGTATCAACAACAAAAATAAAAATGGGAAGACATTCAAATAAGGCTCAAACACAAACTCCAGCTTATGGAGGCTAATTCTGGGGGAAATGAGGTGAAAAACCTGATAATCAAGCACCTGGATACCCTGAACTGAGAGCACAGGAAGTAACAAGACGAATGAGGCCCTAGAAAAATTCAAAATGGAAATAATTTCCCAAACAACTGCAGAGATGGTGAGCAGAATGAATGACATGATTATAGACTCTAGAACAGAAATAGATTAAAAAATATACATGAGCACAGGACCATGATAGAAACCATGAATGCCCAGCATAGGAAAGAAATGGAAACCATGAATGCCAAAAATAGAAAAGAAGTGGAATCCATGAAACAGATTCAAACAGATTTAATCCAGGAAATTAAAAACTCTATTGAAAGTATACATAACAGACTGAGCCAATCTGAAGAAAGGATATCAGATATAAAAGACGGGATGGCTGTCAGTGACCATGAAAGAAGGATCTCTTAAAAATAATAAAGGAACATGAGAAATCAATCCAAAAGCTCCTAGATGATACAAAGAAGAATAATATAAGACTGATAGGAGCCCTGAAAAAGCAGGAGAAAGAACAAATGACATAAAAAAATGGTTTCCAAGATTTAGCTATTACAAACTGTGCTGCTATAAACACTAAATCTTGGAAACAGCCCATTTCCCCATCTGTTGGAAACTGGATAAAGAAGATGTGGTTTTTCTATACAATGGAATATTACTCAGCCATAAAGAACGAGAAAATAGATTCATTCATAGGAAAATGGATACATATTGAAGATATACTCCTAAGTGAAATAAATAAGTCACACATGTGTAAATACCAAATAGTTTCCCTGGTGTGAATAATCTGCAATAATACACTAGATCCTAATAAGATTACTGACATTTAAAAATGGGAAGAAAGGAGCTAAAGGTGTAGGGAAGGTGGGATGGGTAGGGGAAGAGTAAAAAGGGAAAAGAAAAAAATGTGAGATAATGAAAAGATGGAAATAAAGTGTTTGTAGATGGGGAGGGGAGGAGGGGGTGAAGGGAGGGCAGGGATAAGGGGAAAAAATGAGAATCAAGACTTGTCATGTGGAGGTACAGGATCCCAACAATGAATGCAACTGTACTGTATCCCTAAAATGTACCAATAAACTCAATTAAAGCTGAAAAAAATAAAAATGAAAAAGACAATGGAAGTCACAACTCCTTGAGGACCAACAGAGCAAAGTCATCAGGCAAGGAAAAAAAATTAAAGGGGGGGATGAAAGAGCTAACAACAGGAAAATAACATGACAAGGATAAGTCAGTACATATCAGTTATAACCAACAATGTTAACAGTCTCAATTCCCCAATCAAAAGAAATCAACTGGCAGAATGAATTAAGCAAAATCCCACAATATGCTATATATAGAAACATACCTAATTAAAAAAGAAATTCATAAACTAAAAGAAAAAGGATGGAAAAGAGTTCTCCATGTGACAGGAAGCCCCCCAAAAGCAGGGGTAGCTATCTTATTTGCAGATATAGTAGATTTCAAACCAAAACTAATTAAGAGAGACAAAGAAGGACACTACATCCTTCTTTTTTTTTTTTTTTTTTTTTTTTTTTTTTTTGATACCGGGGATTGAACGCGGGTCCTTGTGCTTGCAAGGCAGGCCACTGAACTGCTGAGCTAAATCCCTGGCCCCAACACTACATCCTTCTAAAAGGAAAAATGCAATAAGAAGACATGACAATCATGAATATATATGCATGAAATACTAATGCCCCAACTATACAAAACAAATATTAATGGATGTGAAAAACAAAATAAGCACTAATACAATTGTAGTGGGGGACCCCACTGTCAAAAATAGACCAATCATCTAGACAAAAAATCAACAATGAAATACTAGAACTGAACCAAGCCTTTAAACACATAAACTTTTTATTTTCTCATTGAGTTTATTGGCATTTTTAAAGTATTCAGTACAGTTACAATTATCATTTGGATTTTGTACCTTTACATGACAGATTAATCACATAAACTTAATAGATGTCTACAGAGTGTTCCAAGCAACAAAATCATAATATACATTCTTTTTGGCTGCACATGGGTCAATCTCTAAAATAGACCACATGCTAGCATACATTGCATGTCTAAGTAAATGCAAAGGAATTGAAGTTATCCCCTGTACATTATCAGATCATAGTGCAATTAAATTGGAGATCAGTAGCATAAGAATTGCACAAACACATGGGAATTGAACAACAGTCTTCTGAACAACCAATGGGTCACAGAAGAAATTAAAGAAGAAATTTGACAGTTTTTACAAATAAATGACAGTACCAATACAACATACTGGATTGTATGGGACACAATGAAAGCAGTTTTGTGTAGGAAATTCATAGCAGTGAATGTCCATAATAGGAAAACACAGTCAAATAAATGATCTAATGGTGAATCTTAAGCCCCTAGAAAAAGAAGAGCAAGACAAACTCAAAGCTCATACAAGGGAGGAAATCATAAGATCAGAGTAGACATTAATACAATAGAGACTAAGAGAATGATACAAAATCAATGAATTCAATTTGGTTTTTTAAAAGAATCAATAAAATCAGCAAACCTTCATCCAACCTTATTTTAAAAAGGAAAGAAAGGTCTCAAATCCATGCAATTAGGAGCAAAAATTAAAAAAAAAAAAAAAAAAAAAAAAAAAAAAAGGTTAAGTCACAACAGGGCTACCAGAAATCCAGAGGATTATCAATACCTACTTCAAGAACCTGTACCCTAACACAGAAGAAATGGACAGATTTCTAGCTACATATGAACTACCAAAGATGAATGAAGATATAAAAACTCTAAACACCCAAATTATAATCAGTGAAATTGAAAACAATAAAAAATTTACCAACAAAGAAAAGCTCAGGTCCTGATGGCTTCACTACTGAATTCTCCAAAACATTTAGAGAATTATTGCCATTGCTTTTTAAACTTTTCAAAGAAATTGAAAGGGAAGCAATACTTCCAAATTCATACCTGGAAGCAAGTGTTACTTTGATTCCAAAACCAGGGAAAGACCCAACCAAAAAAGAGAAATACAGGCCAATCTCCCTAATGAACATAGATGCAAAAATCCTCAAGAAGATACTGGCAAACAGAATACAGAGGGTCATCAAGAAGATCATACACCATATCCAAGTCGGATTTATCCCAGGGATGCAAGAATGATTCAACATATGTAAATCAATAAATGTAATACACTATATTAACAGTCAAAGACAAAAATCACATGATCATCTCAATAGATGCAGAAAAAGCATTTGACAAAATCCAACACCCATTCATGATAAAACACTGCAGAAAATTGGAATAGATGGTCTCTATCTCAACTTCATAAAGACTATCCAAAAGCCAACATCATGCTGAATGGTCAAAAACTGAAAACCTTCACACTGAAATCAGGAACAAAACAAAGATGTCCACTATCACCACTCCTGTTCAATATAGTTTTGGAAACATTAGCCACAGCAATTAGACAAGAGAAAGAAATAAAAGCAATAAAGATAGGAAAGGAACAATTTAAACTGTCATTATTTGCTAATGATATGCTATTCTACATAGTAGAGTAAAAAAACTCCATCAAAAGACTTCTAGACTTCACTAACAGATATTCAGTAGAGTAGCTGGATACAAGGTAAACATTCAAAAATCAACAGTTTTCTTGTACATAAATAACAGACTCTTTGAGAGAGAAATTAGGGAAACAATCCCTTTCACAATAGCATCCAAAAAATGAAATATCTAAGAATCAATCTAACAAAAGAGGCAAAAAAAACTCTACAATGAGAAATACTACACTCTGAAAAATGATATTGAAGATGATATCAGAAAATGGAAAGACATCCCTTGTTTCTGGGTAGGAAGAACCAATATAGTGAAAATGGCCATATTTCCAAAACTGCTATACAGATTGAGTGCAATACCTATTGAAATCCCAACAGTGTATTTCACAGAACTAGAGAAAATAATCCAAAAATTCATTTGGAACCAGAACAGACCTAGAATAGCAAAAGCCAATTTAGTCAACAGACACATGACAGGGGGTATCACAATCCCCACCTTGACACTATACTACAAAGCCACTGTGTTTAAAACAGCATAATATTGGACTGGGGATTTAGCTCAGTGCCTACCTTGCAAGCACAAGGTCCCAAGTATGATCTCCAGCAAGAAAAAACAAAACAAAACAAAAAAAAAACAGCATAATACTGGCAAAGAAACAGACCTGAGGATCAGTGGAACTGATTAGAAGATGCAGAAACAACTCCAGACACACTCAGCCACCTCATCTTCAACAAAGGTGCCAACCATCCTCAGTGGAGGAAAGATAGACTCTTTAATAAATCGTGTTGGAAAAACTGGATTTCAACTTGCCAGATTAAAACTGGACCCATATCTTTCACCATGCACTAAACTAAAATCCAAGTGGATTAAATATTTAAATATTGAAACAGAAACATTAAACTTGCTGGAAGATAAGTTAGGTAGAATTCTTGAAGACATTGGCATAGGAAAAGACTTTATGAACAAATCCTCAGTAGCACAGGAACTAGCATAAAGAATCAACAACTGGGATCTCATCTTATTAAAAAGCTTCTTCACTGCAAAAGAAATCACCAACAGAGCTAAGCAACAACCTACAATGTGGTAAAAAATTTTCACCAGCTGCTCCTCAGACAAAGGGTTACTATCTAGAATATATTAAAAATGCAAAAAAATTATGCCCCCTAAATATAAAGACCCAGTTCAAAAAATAAGCATCTGAAATGAACAGACATTTCTCAAAGAAGTAAAAGCAGCAAATAAATATATGAAAAATGTTCAATATCACTGTTCATTCAAGAGATGCAGATGTAAACAACCCTGAGATTCCACCTTGCCCCAGAAAGAATAGCTGCTATTAAGAAATCAGCTAATAACAAATGCTGGTGGGGTTTGGGGTATAGGAACTCTTCTTCATTGTTGGCATGCATGCAGACTGGTGCAACCACTGTGGAAATCAATGTGGAGATACCTTAAACAATTAGGATTGAAAGTTCCATTTTTCCTAGCTATTCCCCTGCTGTGTATTTTCCCAAAAGAATTAAAGAATCATACCACAGTGATATATGCTCAACCATGTTTATAGCAGCACAGTTTCTAATAGCTAAAACTTGGAAACAGCCCATCTGCCCATCAATTGGAGACTGGATAAAGAAGATGTGGTTTTTTT
Organism: Fukomys damarensis; assembly: GCF_012274545.1. Taxonomy (NCBI): domain Eukaryota; kingdom Metazoa; phylum Chordata; class Mammalia; order Rodentia; family Bathyergidae; genus Fukomys; species Fukomys damarensis. Next base: position 39,696,295 of record NW_022900951.1, on the reverse strand, counting down.
ATAAAATGGAGTACTACTCAGCCATAAAGAATGAAAAACTAGAGACATTTGTAGCTAAGTGGATGCACATTGAGGACATACTCTTAAATAAAATTAATAGAACACACATGTGTAAATACCATATATTTTCTCTGGTGTGATAAACTAAAAGAGTAAATAAGGGTCAAAATGTGTAATTGATATTGTATAATAGGAAGAAAAGGTCTAAAGTTGTTGGGGAAATTGGAGGGGTAGGGGAAACATAAGAACGGAAAAGAAAAGGAAAAAATGGAAACAAAGTCTTTGTAAATAGGGAAGGGTGGAGGGGGGTGAAGGGAGGCTAGGGGAATACAGGAAAAATAAGAACCAAGATATGTCATGTAAAGGTATAAGATCTCAATGATGAATGTAACTGTATTGTATACCTAAAATGTACCAATAAAAAAATATATTTTAAAAAATGAAATAAGGAGGGAAATTGTTGTGTTGTGTACTGGCACCAAGTTCCTAGAAGGAATATGATCATAATGTACTACAAATATGTATTAAAATAATATATATATAAATGTATATATTTACATATGAAGGGGTAAAACAGATGCAGGAATGGGAGAGAAAGGGTACTCAAAAAGAAAGAATGAAGACATGGGCTGTAGAAAAAAAAGGATTTAAGTAACTTCATGTACAGGCCGGGGTTCCTGAGTTCGATTCCCAGTACCAAAAAAAAAAGAAAGAAAGAAAGAAAGAAAGAAAGAAATGTCATGTACACGTACCAATGCCCCGCAATGAATGTAAGCATTAGGTACTACAATCATGTACCAATAAAACCCAGAAATGACAATTTTTTAAAATGGATAGTTTTCCCTGGGTCCTTGAGTCTTAATTTTTTTTTTTTTTTGAGACAGGGTCTCAATATGTAGTTGAGACTGACCTGGAACTCACTATGACCAGCCCAGGCTGGCCTCAAACTCACAGCAATCCTTCTGCCTCAGCTTCCTGAGTGCTGGGATTACAGGCATACACTTCCATGCCCAGCAAGAGTCTTAATTTTTGAAGTCTGCTGTACCCTGTAAAACTTTGATTAAATGAAATTTTTATGCTTTTCTCTTGCTAACCAGTCTTTTGTTATAGGGAAGTAGGCCATGACCCTTACAATAATGAAGAAAATGATTATACTTTTCTGTATTTACATAACACAATGTAATCATAATGTAATGTAGTACAATAATATTGAGACATAATATATGGTAAATATACTAAATTACGAAGAATATACCAAAAGTATCAAGTAAAGAGATTCTGTAAGTCTGGATTAGGTCCTACACATCTGTATTTTTATTAAACTCTATAGGTAGGTGAATTGAAAACTACTGGCCTAGATTCAAATTTTTTAAAAAAAGGCCACGGTCAAGTCAACACTTTTAAATTATACTCAGAATTATGGCTAATAATTCTATACTGTTGTCTACTATTATCACACAATTCACCCTAAGGGCTCTGGTAAACAGAATCATATACTAGAAAACAAAGGCATAGGGAAATCTCTAGGAACTCACCAAACATCATCAAACTTTGAAAACTTTGGAAATATTTTTATTAAAAAAATCTAAAATCTGACCATGTTTTTTGTTTTTCCTGTTTCTATTGTCAATATTGTTTTTTCTGCAGTTCTGGGATCACAACCACCTCATGCTAGGCACACATCCTACTGTGCCCCCAGTCCTCATTCATCTCTTCTGATTTGACAACTCTTCCCATGTAACTCATCAATAATAACTTATAAAACCTGAGTGCTTCTAACATGTCTTGCTTATAACATGAAAAATAAAATCTGTAATTTTTCAGGAGTCCTCTGGGAAATCTCAAAAATAGTTTTAAGTATAAAAAGTTGTCATTAAGGTTATGTTTGTTTTAGGATTTTGTTTAGAGAAGCGATAATCAAAAAGTTATCAGAAGAAACTTGGATACTTCATTTGGAGGTGATCAGGGCTGCTGAGAAGCTATGTACTTCATTACCTATTTCAACAAAATGACCATAAAACATTTTAGATATATAGATTTTAAGATGACTGAAATGTTTTAGCTTTTTTAAAAAGTGAGAAGCTTTTGTTCATTTTTTCAAATGTTCAATTCAACATCCAGCATAGAAAGCAGTCATGTAGACAAAGAACAGAAAAAGGAACCATTTATACTATAACTGAAGGCAAACAGCACACCAAAGACACAACAAATCAAAACTGAGCAATTTACTAAGATTTTAACACATTTCATAGCTTTTCAGACTCAATCATAAAAAGTCAAGGAAACCGCTGTATCTAGATCTCAGTTTCCCCAAGGACCACCAGAGAAACAAGTCCACTGTAAGTATAAGAGAAGTTTATTTCAGGTTCGAACCTGAACTCTTGTCTATCAAGGAAGCAAGAGCCCAGAGTTCAGGTTATAGCATAGGGTTCAAGGGGCTTGAAATCTTATTCTTTTTATTGGCTCATTTTTATAATTCCTGTTGATTCTATTGGCCTATAATTTTAACTTATTATTGGATATTATAAGATGTAATACTTTAAACTTATTGGCTATTATTTGGGCGTGGGCAGGGGTTTGCGCGGGAGATTTATCTTAGTCATCTAACTGCCACAGCCGGTTTCACCATATTTTGACCTGGCTGCAGTTTCTGGAATAAACCGCCCAGTTGCGATTCCTGGAAACTTTTCAATTGCAATTCCTGAAAAACCTGGTTTTTGGTTAATCTATTCTTCAGCAATGGAAGGTTATTTGCAGAGTTTAAAGGTCAGTCCGAATAATGGAACGTCTAATCTGGCTTAGTTAAAACGGAGGGACTTTGGCCTCTTTTCGATTCCTCAGAAACTAAATTTTAATTTCCAGGTTTTGTCTTTGTTAGGCTTGTTTATATTCAGGAATAAACTGACACTTTAGGGCAGATCTCCTGTAAGGTCAGAACTAATATAATAACATTCAAATCCTTTTAACATGCAATGCATTGATTATTGCTGCTTCAAATGAATCAATAAATATGCATTTAAATAATTTCTTACTTTCAATTTCAAATAAATAAACAGTAGATATAACCCAGAAATACCAACCTCTTTGGAGTCTTAATACATTTAAAGAATGAAGAGTTCTGGAGATCAAACAAAACATCATCAACAATCAAAAACACGTGTTAACTGCTTTAAAAAAAAAACAAAACCAACTTTTTCTTCTAAAATAGATGCACATTGCAAGTGTATTTCTTTGAAACCTTTTCTCCAAGCAAAGCCTCAACCAATTATATTTCTTATAACTATTAATAACCAAAGTAACTTCTAATCCACATAGGAACTCGAGTGGATAATTACGATCTGGCACACATTCACATTTTAGTGGACTTACTCATGAATAGACATACAACTTTCTATAGCCACATGCATTCCTTCTCAAAACTCTCAAAGTGGCTGTGGGACGCGTTGGTGTGCGTTGGTTCGGAAAAGTGTGCGATTTTTTTCGCCTCGTTTTTCCCGTTTCTTTTCGCTTCTGTTTATAACTTCGCTTTAGGGCACAGTTATGGGGCGCAAGAAGAAGAAGCAGCTGAAGCCGTGGTGCTGGTATTGTAATAGAGATTTTGATGATGAGAAGATTCTTATACAGCATCAAAAAGCAAAGCATTTTAAATGCCATATATGCCATAAGAAATTGTATACAGGACCTGGTTTAGCTATTCATTGCATGCAGGTGCATAAAGAGACAATAGATGCTGTACCAAATGCAATACCTGGGAGAACGGACATAGAATTGGAAATATATGGAATGGAAGGCATTCCAGAAAAAGACATGGATGAAAGACGACGGCTTCTTGAACAGAAAACACAAGAAAGTCAAAAAAAGAAGCAACAAGATGATTCTGATGAATATGATGACGATGAATCTGCAGCCTCAACTTCATTTCAACCACAGCCTGTTCAGCCTCAGCAAGGTTATATCCCTCCAATAGCGCAGCCAGGTCTGCCACCTGTTCCAGGGGCACCAGGAATGCCTCCAGGCATACCTCCATTAATGCCAGGTGTTCCTCCTCTAATGCCAGGAATGCCACCGGTTATGCCAGGCATGCCACCTGGAATGATGCCGATGGGTGGAATGATGCCACCTGGACCAGGAATACCACCCCTCATGCCTGGTATGCCACCAGGTATGCCTCCCCCTGTCCCACGGCCTGGAATTCCTCCAATGACTCAGGCACAGGCTGTTTCAGCACCAGGTATTCTTAATAGACCACCTGCACCAGCAGCAACAGTACCTGCTCCACAGCCTCCAGTTACTAAGCCTCTTTTCCCCAGTGCTGGACAGGTAAGGTGAAATGGCTGAAAAGGAGTGCACTAACATTTTAAAGGTTAAGTGTAGCTGTTTTACGGA
>NW_022900951.1:39676246-39691668 GCF_012274545.1 Fukomys damarensis | reverse complement strand
GGTCAGTATGGTGGACATCATCAAGGCATGCCAGGTTACCTTCCTGGTGCTATGCCACCGTATGGGCAGGGACCGCCGATGGTGCCCCCTTACCAAGGTGGGCCTCCTCGACCTCCAATGGGAATGAGACCTCCTGTAATGTCGCAAGGTGGCCGTTACTGATCTTGCTTCATCCAGTCTAATAGGTTTGGAGATTAAACCTTTTCTCAACTTGTGCTGTTTATATAGCCAAGCTTCCGTCAATAAGGCTTCATTGTGACTTTAACAAACATTATCTTCCCACATACCAGGAACTATTGGACATTTATTTTACATGGGAAAATTTATTTGGAATAATAAAGCAGGAACTTTTCCTGAAGTTGCAATTTATACTGTATGGCTTCTTTTTCATGTTTCATCTAGGTTTTTAGAAGTGAAGTATAGTAAATTTGGTTCGTTAAATTGTGAAGGCGCTGGAATTACATGAACATACCACCTTAATAAAGGCAAGTTCTGTAAGCTTACATTGCTATTTGTAAAGTTATGCCTTCACAGCATTTCAGATGCTGTTGGACTTCATGTCCCCAACCTAGCTTGGTGAGGGCTGTAACTATTTCCAAGTAACCTGTACATTGGAAGTCTGAATGTGTAACAATATTTAATGTATTTAGAGTTCCTCATGTTGCAGGGTTTAAGAAATCTGACCCAACAAGGTCATGTGACTTTTTCTGTACTGTTAAACTTCATTGTAATAAAATAAAAGAAAAATTAAAAAAAAAAAAAAACTCTCAAAGTGGCAAAATTGAACATATCCACTCACAGATCCAGCTGTTCTGGAGCATATAAAAATAAGCAAATGTATGTAAAGTTAAAATCATGCTTATCAGTCAGTGTGTCAGTATTCCAATTTACTTAGAAATTATCTAAAGGATATGGAGGGAAGAGATGTAACTCCCAAACCTGCTAGATATCTGAAACACGAGTTCATGTTCTCTAAAATTGAAGAATGAATTCTAGGAACAATGAAGGTTAAGAATAGGAAAAATTTATTGAGGGAAAGAAAACTTCTAAGAAAGACAGAAGGGGGACCAGAAAGTGAGTTGCCCACTCACCCTAATTTTCAAAGATGTTTTATACAGTAAAGCCATGTGGTGTGGTAAGTACAAAGTGGGACAAAACTGTAAGACTCAGTGAAAAATTACAAGGTGGGCATGAGGTGGGGCAAAACCAAAGACCGATAGGATTACAAGTACAATCACCTAGGTAATATTGATTAAATGGGGGTCACATGGGAGAGCAAGTCGCATAGCAAGTGTACAAGGATTTTCAGTAAGGGTGGGGATCAGGGATATTTACTGGAAAGGCTTGATTAAGACCTTGGCCCCCCACCCAGGTGAGTGAAACCTATTTAAAATATCAATCACTGCTATTCATCCCCAGGGGAAGCACAAAGGTATAGTAGTTTTTCTCCTTTTATAATTCTGGCCTTCAGTGAATGTGTATTGATTGTCCTCCATGTCGGCTCCTTGCTGTGTTGGCTCCTTGAGGGGGAGGCCCTGTCTAACTGCCCACAAGATATCTAGTTAACTTACCTACCTGCAATATAAATATCTAATGCCTATCCATTAATTACCTCAATTTGATATCAATCTAGATTTTGAATTCCTAAAAATCTTGTAAAATATCTTTAAGTAAACATATTACAATGTCTAGACATTGTTGCAGTGAAATTTGTCTGAATAATGACCTAATTTGAATAAACACTAATGTGCATTTTTCACAATCTTAAACATTAAGTAAAGTAATTGTTGGCTTATTTGTGCAGTAAGTCTCTGTAAGTAAAGAAGGATATACACCTAAGTGGAATGAAGTATGTATTTATATTCATTTAACACTGATAGAGAACATGTAATTGTTTTTATTAAGCCAAAAATAATAAACTAGCTATATTTTCCAAAGATTTCCTTTAGTTAAAAAATTGGATTCTTAAACATTTTCTGAGTTAGGTTCTATAAAAACTGTTTATTCTAAAACACTTAAATTATAATCTGTTCAATTTCCTTATTTCTAGGAATTTGGAGACTATTCACTTTATGTAAGTGCTTATTTATCTTTACAAGTCAGTCAGAACAGATCTTTTAATTTAAGATACTTTATAATCTATTAATACTCCCTGGTTCAAGGAAAACATTATACACTCAAAGAAAGATAAAAGCCTTTCTAAATTACAAATACATAAACACACTAATACAAAAAGTTTAAAGCTTCAATTCTACCATTTCAGCCACGGTGCAAGAGTAAAAGTAGAAACACAAAAATATACTGAGCCAACTGTCAAAGAGTTGCTCTCATTCCCTATGGACAAGAAATTCTTAATTGACTTGAGCTTGAAATAAATGAACAAAAAGACTGATAGCACAGATTCTCTGTTGGTTCTCACCAAAGACTAGATCTCTATAAGCCATTAACCCATTCACAGAGATTTCCAAATAATCAGCCCATATAACCAAAATCTCTCAGATCACTGCCTGTTAGGGAATTGATGATGTTAAAGTATTTTGTGACACCGCCATTTTGGGCTGGGTTTCTGGGTTCTTCTTCCCCTAAACCCCTGTTTTAAGTTTCCTTTTCCCCAAGACCATGTCAGCATATAGAATGGAAACCTAAAGCTTACTGCAAGGCTCCCTCCTTAAAAAGTAACATGGCTTGCAATAGGTTAAGAGAAGCCTACCCCACCCTAACAAGGAAGTCTTTGGCTCCAAGCCCTATAAATAGGCCAGCACTTCCTCATCTCTCTCTCTCTGCTCTCTCTCTCTGCTCTGCTCCCCTGAATAAAGTCTCCAGTCAGACCTTTCAGTGTGCATGGCCTAGTTGTTGAGGTTCGCTGTTCCCTTTCACTGCCAGCAATCAGGAATAACTGCTCAAAACACAAGGCAAAATTAGTAGAGAAAAAAATTGAAATTCATTGGTAAAATTGAAATATTTTGGTGGAAGACATCCAAAATTGTCAAAAAATCATTAATTTCATGCAGCTATAAAATTAAATACATATCAAAGATTTTATATAGCTTTATAAAGCAATCAAGTAGGTGTTACAGCTGATTCAAAGGAGAAAAATTTTTAAAGCACAAATTTATCTGGAGCAAAACAATGAATATGCAAATGGAGGCAAGACTGGTTCAATAAGAAGTCATAATCTGGTTCCAATAGGAAGTCATAATCTCTATCAGGACAGAATTCACAGATCTTTAGGCAAAAATTATTCTGAATTGCTGTAGGTTAACTACAATTTACCCCACAGAACCAGAAGCTGATAATCCAAAGCAGCATCTTCTAGCCAGCACATAAGCCCTTTGAAGCTTAAGGTTTATCAGTTTCACATTAAATCTACCTTTGCTTCTATTCATCTTTCAAAACTCTGGCCTTCAGAGTTTCTTGATTCCCTGATGTCCTTTTTCCTCTCTTAGATTAAATAATTAGTCACTTATGTTATTTGTATAACCTGTACATCTTAGAATATTGCATTTGTTGCCCTGGGTTATCTCACTAGATTGTAAACTTCTGAAAATAAATGAATAAACGAATGACTCCAAAACATAGCATTTAGCTTGGTGGTTTCTCAGTCAAGCTCTCTTATGTAGCTGCAGTCATGTAGTGGCTGGATGTGAGGTCAAATCAAAGGCCTTTTCATTCACAGGTCTGTCACTTAGACTAGAAATACACAGCTGGAAGTCAAAATATTTGGGACTTTTCACACTATCTCTATGTGATCAATTCAATATGGTGGTTTCAGGGTAACTGAACTTACAGGGTGGCTCAGAGATTCTAAAGTTCATGTCCCAAGAGAGAAAGAACGAAGAAGAAGCTGCATTAAGCTCTGTAGTTTAGACTGGAAAGTAACACTGCATCTTATTCCTTAGAAACAAGTCACTAGAGCCAGCCTATATTCCAAGGGAAGGCAACTAGACACCACCTCTTCATAGAAAGAAAAAGAATTTGCAGACATGTTTTCAAACCACCACATTATCATTTTGCTCAATCTCATGTGACCCTCATTCTTCATAGGGAGCAGAGTAGGCTAATCAAATTGTCTGGCTTGTGACATCATCTTAACTGAAAACGTGCTCTTCCATCAACAATTCAGCCACGCTAATGTACAACCAGCCTTCAGAAAGCATTTAAGGAATGAGATGCCAACACTTTTCATGAGTTTGTGGTTCACTGTAGCACAGGAAATCTGGTACTTTCCTCCTCACCTAAATCACAGTCCATCCACAAGGCCCATCAGCTCTCAGCTCAGATAATATCCAGATAAAACTTACTTTTATCTTGTCATATAAATGCACACTAATATGCTTAAGCTAAGAAGTAATTAATTGGACTAATACATATCATTCATATGCATCCCACTAAAAGTAGCTTTAAAGTGACCAGGTGAGAATGGAAGATTTAAAAGTTCTCAGAAAATACTTTAGTTGATGCTAATTCAATTTGATTTTTGCTTCCTTCTGAGTACTCTTTACTTCAGCCCTGTAAATACTTCAAACATTATTTAATTTAATCCTCCTTCAGAGCTCATCAGAGAAGAAATTATTCCCTTGCAATGTAGAGATGAAATAAATGAGGTTCAGAGAGTTTAGATAACCATTTCCCCCAGCTCATATTGGCTGAGATGAAAAGAAACTCATTCTGTCTGGCTCTGTATTAGTTTCCTGGGGCTGTCTAAAGGAATTACCATAACCTGGATGGCTTAAAATAAGACACTCTTATTGTTCCCCATTCTTGGTGGTCAGAAGTCTGAAATCAAGGTACCTGCAAGCTTGTGCTCCCTCAGAAGGCTCTAAGGAAGAATCCAATCCTTGTCTCTTCCAGCTTCTCATGGCTTCAAGTATACCTTGGTTTATGGCTACATCATCCTAGTCTCTGCCTCAGTCTTTATGAGGCCTTCTCTCCTCCTCTGTGTCAGTCTGTCTTTCCTCTGTCTCTTATAAGAGCACTTGTCTGCAATTTAGGGCCGACCCACTGAACTCAGAATAACCTCCCCATTTTAAGATCCTCAATTTTATCTGCAAAGATGCTTTTCCCAAATAATATCACATTCATATGTTCTAGGAGTCAGGACATGAACATGTTTCTAGGGGCTGCCATTCAACCCATTGCAGATGCTGAACAGATCTAGTGTCAGGCCAGACTGTATCTCCTACCAGAAATTATGTGGCTCTGAGAAAGTTTGCTAACCTCCCTGAGCCTTGGTTTACATCTTTGTAGAATGAGGATAATAAATGCTTATGTCATATCATTGTTTTGCTGAGAGCATTAAATGATCCAATATGCTGGGTTCTACCTTAAAATGATTCCCATAATTTAGGCATTTTCATCACCTTCCAGCTACCACTCTTATCTATTCATTGTCTCTTACCTAGATTTTTGTCACAGCTTCTCATTGATCTCCGTGCTTATCCCCTTTCTATCCCCTTTACAAAGCAGTAAAGGGAATCTGTTTTAAAATATGTTATATCATATCCATCTTCAACTCAGAGTCCTTCAGTGGCTCCCATCTCATTCAGAGTCAAATGAGGATCAGGTTCATGTTTAGCTGAGTCAGGAGCGTGACACCCATCTCTCCTGAGAAAACTCTGAGGCCTATTAGGGCTGGAGTAATCCACCCCCTCAGGTGTATAGAGATCTGACCTTAGACAGATAAACTGTTCCTCTCAAAAACCTCTAAAGTCCTGACTCCATTCGCATCAGCCCCTAAAACATACAATCCAAAAATTAACATGTGGCCAATAACAATGTGCCAAATATCCTGACTCCACCCCTGCCTTACCCTATATAAATCTGTACATTTCCTCAATAAAAGGGAAGCATTCCAGAAACCTCCCCGGAGTCTGCATGGTGATTCCGTGCCTTGCCCTTCCAGTCCGGATTCCTGAACCTTGTTCCGTGAGCGGGCTCACAGATTAAAACAGTAGTCAAAGCCAAAGGCTTTCATGTCTATCTCAGACCCTTTACAATCAGACCTTCTGTTACCCTCTAACATCGCCTCTTGGCACTCTCCCCGTGATCGTTCTGCTCTAGAAACACCAGCTTTCTGATGTTCCTGGACTCTACTAAGCCCACTCCCACTTCGGGTCCTTTGCACCTGCTGTTTCCTTTGACTGACACACATATCACTGTAGGACACTCTTTCTCTCTATCGAGGTCTTTGCACAAGTATTGCCTTATGAGAGAAAACAAAACATCTGCCTATATAAAGATTATATACTGTTGTGAATTGAATTGTGTCCCTAAAAATATTAATTAGAATCCGAACCTTCAGTACCTGTGAATGTGACCTTCTTTGGAAATGAGGTCTTACAGATGTAATCAAGTAAGATGAGGTCATCTTCCATCAGGGTGTTGTAATCCAATATGGCTCTCATCTTTATAAGAAGATAAGTGACAGAAACACACAACAGAAGACCATAAGACAACAAAGGCAGAAGTTGGAGTGTTATAGCTACAAAGAATGCCAAAAATTGTTTGTAAGACCAGAGACTGAGAAAAGCATAGAGTAGATTTCTCCTTTAAAGCCTTCAGTGAAACCATGACCCTGTCTATACTTGAATTCCAGATGTCTAGACTCCAAAACTGTGAGAGAATAAATTTCTGCTGTTTTGAAAAATTCAGTTTTTGGTAATCTATCATGCCAGCTCTCTATATATCTTAATCCCACTTACTGATTATCTACTTTATTTTCTAGTATATGTTTAACATATTATAAACATACTTACTATTTTTCCCAAACTTCAATATGTACTCCAGGAGAGCGGGGACTTTGCTTTGTTTTTGTTTTTACTGCTTTTATGTGACAGTGCTTGGTACACACTATGTGCATAGCAAATATTTGTTAAGTAAACATATTACTGAATAATGTCAGTAGAGCACTAAGCATTCTTTGGAATGTAGTAAGTTCGCAGTAAATGATTATTGTTGTTGCTTGTTGTTTATTGTTGTTGTTGTTGTTGTTATCATTCTCACTAAACACTTTTCCTTATATAAATGCCCTTCTTGACATATAGCTTCCTAACCTACCAAGTCCTTTAATTGTCTCCAGTACACCCTCCACAAGATGGCAGGATTCACTCAGAGCAATCTGCAGATTCAGTGTCATCCCTACTGATATTCCAATACTAATTTTCATATAAATAGAAAAAATAATCCAAAAATTTACATGAAACTACAGAAGACCCTCAAATAGTCAAAATAATATTAAATAAGGAAAAACAAAACCAGAAGTATTACATGTTCTAATTTCAAATCACATAACAAAGTTACACTCATCAAAAAAGTATAATACTGGCATAAAAACAGATCAATAAAACAGCATAGAGATCCTGGACATAAATCCATGACACCATCCTTAACCAATGATATTGGGGAAACTGAATATCCACATATAGAAGAATGAAATTAGGCCATTTCTCACAGCATACACAAAAATCACAGCATAACTCAAAATCAATTACAGACTTAAATAAAAGACCTACAAGCGGAAAAGTCACTAGAAAAAAATATAGGGGAAAAGCCTCTTTACACTGACATTGGCAATGATAATTTTGATCTGATCCCAAAAGTACAGACAACAAAAACAAAAATAGACAAGTGAGATTTATGCAAACTAAAAAACTTCTGTAGAGCAAAAAAAAAAAATCAACAGGGTGTAGATATAACCCCCAGAATGAAAGAATATATTTGCAAACTATGCATTTGTTAAAGGGTTAATATCCAAAATTCATATGGAGCTCATACAATTCAGTAGCAAGAAAACAAAAAAGCCTGACTTAAAAATAAGCAAAAAAAAAAATCAAAAAGGATATCTCTCAAAAGAAAATGTACACATGATCAATAGATACATGAAAAATGCTCAACATCAATAATTATAAGGGAAATTCAAGTCAAAATCACAATGAGATATCACCTGTCTTAGTTATTTGGCTGTCAATAGGGCACAATACCTGACACCCACAACTTAAAAGAGAAGAGGTTTATTTTAGCTCGTAGTATCGGTCCAATATTGGTTCGCTCCCAGGCAGAAATGGCATAGCAGAAGAACATGGCAGAGACAGCTATTCATCCCAGGAAACAGAGAAAGAAGGGAGGAGCTGGGACTGAGAATACCATTTCAAATCATGTCCTCAGGGATCCATTTCCAGCCAGACTCTACCTCCTAATAACAGATTAACCTTCTGCACTCATCAATGGATGAATCCACTGATAAGTAGAGTACTCCTGTGATCCAATCAACTTCCACACACTTGAGAATTTGGGGGAATGTTTTGTTTTATTTATTTTTTTTTTATTTTTATTTTTTGTTACTGGGGATCAAAGTCAGGTCCTTGCACTTGTGAGGCAGGCAGCAGAACCACTGAGCTAAATCCCCCAGCCTTGGGGGAACATTTTAGATCTAAACCATAATAACATCTAACAGTTCTTAGAATGGCTATCACAAAAAAGGCAAAAGCTAACAAATGCTGGCAAGGATGTAGAGAGAAGGGAACCCTTACAAATTGTGAGTGGGAGTGTAAATTAGTACAGCCATTATGGAAAACAGTACATAGGACCCTCAAAAAATTAAAAATGACTACCATATGATCAAGCTATCCTATTTCTGGGTACATATCCAAAGCAAATGAAATTGTGTGTCTTTTTATTTTCAGTGATAGGAATTGAACCTGGGGTACTGCATATTCTGGGCAAGTATTCTACCACTAAGCTATACCCTTGGTTCTAAAATTAGTATGACAAAGTTGTTGCAGCATTTTTCACAATAGCTGAACTACAGAATCAACCTATATACTGTCCAGCCACATATGATTAGAGAAAGAAAGGGTGAAAATGTGATGTGTGTGCACATGCAGACACTATTGAGATTTATTCATCTCATAAAAGAATAAAATCCTGTCATTTGCAACAATATGGATAAACTTGGAATACATTATGCTAAGTGAAATAAGCCAGGCACAGAAAGACAAATACTACATGATCTTATTTATATTTTATATGTAAAAAAGTCAGACTCATGTAATCAGAAAGTATAGTGGTATTGCCAGGAGCCTAAGGAGAGGAGACAAAGGGGTAATGTTGGCCAACAAGTACAGTTTCAGTTATGTAGAATAAGTTCTGGGGATCTAAAGTAAAGCCTGGTGACCACGGTTGACAGTATTGTGCTGTATCCTTGAAAGTTAAGAGGGTAGATCCTAAAATGTTCTCACCACACATACTGAAAAATGATAAGTATGTGAGGTGGTGGATGTGTTAATTAGTTCAATGATGGTAATCACCTCACAATGTATATGCATTTTAAAACATCACATTACATACCTTAAATATTAAAAGTCTTTGTCAATGAAACTCAAAGTTGTAAAAATAATTAAAAAATTAAAAGATGGTAGGATTCACTAAGATAATTATCAAGGAAGGATTATAATTACTTTCTTTTGTTTTGTATCCTCCAATTCCTAACCCACAGAACTCTAAAACTCAATAAATATGTCTCAACAGTAACCAGAACATTCCTGTCCAGCACTATCTACCTTTTAAGTAAAACTACTAAAAGAAGGGTCTCTGCCCCCGGCCGCACAACATGGAACCAGCTGTCTTAGATCTGCTACTCCTAGAAGCAGAACTTGAGATGAGGTCACTGTGTGAGCAAGTGTTCCCAGAAGAAGCCAATAGGAGAGTGGAGGAAGTGGGATGAGAAAGAAGAGAAAACACAGCAATGGTATACAGTACTTTCATTTGAAATACCAGCCTCAGCTTGATCTCCTCAAGGAGGTCTGAAGTGTAGATGACTCAGCAAAATTTGTTCCACTTGGAGACTGGGGTGCTGGATCTTGTGTTCCCACACTGCTTTCATTGGCTATCTGCTCTACCATGACAGGCATGGGAATGTAAATCCCTGACACTTCTACACAGCAGTATGCTACAGCCAGTTTCTACTGCCTCTCCTGAGAGAATTATTCCCAACTCCACTCTCTTTAGTAGCTTGAAAGCAGCCATAGTGGATATTAGGGATTTTAGACAGCCAGTTTTTCAACATTTACTGGTACACCACTACTACTATAGGGGGAGAAAAGGGAGCAATCCCTTTCCTGCCCACCAGAAAGGGTCATGACCAACACCCCTACAAGCAAAGGACAGATTAACAAGAGAAAAGCATAACAAATTTATTTGATCATAGTTTTATTTGACAATAGATGTCTTATATTGAAAATCCAAAGATCTAGGGCGAACTACAAATTTTATATATAGGATCCACGAAGTATGGTCAGCTGTGTAGAAATATGATTGACAAAAGAGCCTGAGCTAATGGTAATAGGAGTAAGTGGGAAACCCCAAAGATCTGTCTAGATTCTTCTTGGCCTCTTTAAGCAGCATTCTTTCCATCCCAATATGGGGCAGGACCCCTTCTGGAATGGAGAATTATATATATATATATATATATTGACAATTTTTTTGCCCCAAAACAATGCTCTGGAAGTCACAGGTATTTGCCATTAACAGCAAAGCTCGCAGAACTTAAAGAATGGAAATGCAGCATTGGGAAAAGAAACAGAAGTGGTCTGGGTGGAATAATAGTGAACAAGACACCAGCACAAATCTACTCTGATTAAATATGGACTCACCCTGAGTTATTTCTTCCCCGAGGGAACAGCCAACCAAACAGCCAAGGATTGATGTGAACCTGGGAAGCAGCTCCATTATTGAGTCTCCAGGCTGAATTTGGAGGTTAAGAAGACTGGATCCTTTCTGCCCCAAGCCCTGTCTACTCCCCAGATGCATTAATTCACAGGCTCAATGGCACTGAGGAAGAAGAGGGTCTTTCTTCCAAAAGTATATGCATTCCTCTCTGTTTGGTCCCATTCATGACATAGTGTCTGACCCAGAAGACTTCACAATGACAGGACCTTGTCCATTAACAAAGAGAGAAAATAGAAATCAAGGTATTTTTTTTTCCATGAAGAAGAGAACAAAGAACAATATCCAACCATTGCAGCCATTGACTTACTGGCTGGTGTCTAGCTCCATTTCCATGGAAACAGAACAGAACAGAAAAAAAGAAAAAAGAAAGAAAGGCTTTTTAGAATAATAGAGGGTTTTGTGTTGTGGGTGGCTTTTTTAAAATTAAGCCAGCAAGGTGCCTCCATTCTCTCAGCCCTGGGCCCCACACTGCTCTCCAGAGAAGCCAGTGGGCTGCAGGACAGAATGGCAAGAGGATACCTTCCCACCCACCATGCCTCCTCATCAACCAAGGCCACTGAGCTGGCAGGAGATCATACAGTGTCAGCCCTGAAGAGGGAGAGACATATAGAAGGAAACAAAAACAGTTACCACCAAAGGGAACAAAGCCATATGCAAAGAGCTAGCTGATTTTTATGTTTTTTTTACCTGAAAAAAATATATATGAGCCTTAGAGAAAAAGACACATCCTTCATTAAATCATTTCGATATTATGGTAAAGCATCATATGTTGAGAGAGTATGATTGCACCAATGCATTACCTTTTCCTTTCCTGCATACTTTGGGAAAGAAATGGCCAGAGTGATTGCCCTTGGGGCATGGTGTTCCACTCTCAAGGTCATCAGCATCTGTGAGTGCTGTGTCCCTTGACATCCAGCCTGGATACACGAAGTTCAACCTCCCTAGCAACCCACGCTATGCCTGATTCACTTCATGAAAGTTTCATTGAAAGTAACCATTTTAAGAGAAGCAAAGAACCCAACAGCCTACGCATAACTGCCATGGAGAGAAAAAGTAGGAAATTGAAGCAAAAAGAAACCAAGATAAGTGATGAGTGAAGTTCTCTCTTTTCACAAAGTTTAGTTTGCCTTGGTAACCATAAATCATAGTTTCCATAGTGATAAGTATGGTTGCTAAGGAAACCTGATTTTATAGGCAGAGCCTGAAAAAAAAAAAGCTGTACAGGGCTTTTAAGTTTGGGCTCTTAAGTTTTACTGGGTGATGGGCTTCTTCCAGAATAGCCTCTAAAATGAGGGTTCAGGCATGAATGATTTGCAAAGGAGTGCTCCTGGGGGAAAAGTGGTAAGAATGCTGAAGAAGAAATCCTGCAGGGGTGTGAGTGTCGATAATGTCCCAGCCTCAGCTGATCTTGCAGGGAGCTTAGAAGCAAAAATGTTCTTCAGAGATTGGTAGGTCTGAAGGCAAGAAAGCTGAGCTTTTATGGAACTGGGCTTTTTTAATTCAGCACCTGTCAATCACCCCTGGGATGTAAATCTTTAGGCAAAGCCACAGGAGATGGGGAATCTGTATACACAGCACCAGAAAAGGAGGTCTGAGGGGCTTCAAGAGAGTCATCAGCAGCATCCGCTTCACTGAAGTAGAATTTTACAAATATGACCAAGCTGCTTGCTAAACAACAAATTTCTTGACACCCCCCCACCAAAGAAATCAGTTTGCTTAAGATCTTTCTTAGGTAGCAAAGCCAGGTCCAGGGTAAGGCAAAGAGGTACTTGCCTCAGGCACAAAATTTAGGGGATACCAAAAAACTCAGTTAAAGATAAATGATATCTGAATGTAGTATTTTTAAAGATAGAAATTAGTGCAAAAAATCTCTGATAAAAATATCAATACTTAAATAAATAGAAGACCTGCCCACCTCACACATCTCATGCTAATCCTGACCCACCCTCTTGGTTTTTTATTGACAAAATTAAGAGGCTAGCTTATTGTCTATAGTTTGGTTTATTTATTTATTTATTTATTTATTTATTTATTTATTTTTACTTTTGTTGTGCTGGTATTGGAACCTAAGGTTTTGGGCTTGCTAAGTGCTGAATCACTGAGCTGCACAGCCAGCCCAATTTGCTTTTTTAAAATACATTGAAATAAGATGTGTCTTCATTGATGAGGTTTTTGTTGCTTTCTTACATTTTGCACCTGAGGCAAGTGACTACCTGAGAAGTGGACAGCATGCAAAACATCTTGTTTTATGACAACTATCCTCTTGGACACACCCACAAATACAAATTCCCTCTTTTCCCAATCTCCAATCTGAATCTGCAATCACTAGTGATTAAAATGCTTTTTAAATTTTTTTCCATTAAGCAAATGAATAGTTCTTTGCGCAGCATAATCTTCCAGCTCCTGGAAAGATCATTCTCATTGCTGAGACAAAATACTTGACACCCAATGTTAAAGAAGGAAAGGTGAGAACCAGCATTCCGGGACTCAGAGTCAGCACTTAAGCTGTCCCGTCCTCTCGTGCCCCAACAGAGGGGTATCACAAAGGAGAAACAGTTCGTGGCATGGCAGGCAGAAAGGAGCAAGTAGCAGCCGCAGCAGCAAGCCTGGCTTCCCTCTCTTCCTTTATATTCCACACTGGCTTCATGTCTATTAGTTGATGTCACTTGTGCCCTTGGTGGGACTTCCATTATCCACCCCCTTAATCTCAGCGTCACACTCTTTTTGGTACCAGGGATATTACTCAGGACCTTGTGTTTGTGAGGCAGAAGGCAGCACCACTAAGCTAACTCCCTGGCCCTTCAGCATCACACTCCTTAATCCCAGTATCACATCCTTAATTCCCATTCACATACCCTAATCCAGCCACTTTTGAAACTCTCTACCTATGACTACATAAGGTTTTGGGGGGACATTTAGATACAAGCTTTAACAATCCATCTGCTACACAGACCATACCTTCCTGGAAGGGCTCAACCTCAATTAAAGGGATTAAATTCATCATAGTTTGCTGAGTACTTTCCTGACTTTATCGCTGAAAACCATAGGCCTCAGGAAATCTCTCAGTCTCAGCCAATTAATATGGTTTCTCATGTTGTGCCCAAGCAGCGAAGTCCCCAAAGACCACCAAGGAGTCGGGTCCGATGCAATTACAAGAGGAGTTTATTGCAAGCTCGAGCCTGGACCCTCGGGTGTCACCATCACAGAGGCTTCAGACTGAGAGTCCAGACCTATCTTTGAACCAGGATTATATAGGGTTGGGGAGGCTCTCCCTTTTTATAGATGCTATTTTTATCTTTCGCTTATTCTTGGATATTTGAGGGGTACTGGGAGGGCACTTACGGAAAATTACTAGTAGGTACGTTCTGACAGAACATGTGATTATCTTAAGCTGACTAATGCCAAGATCAGTTCCTATTGATTATCCTAAGCAGGGATAAGCAGGAGAGATTCATTTTTAGATCATAAAAAGAGGAACAGATACACAGGGAGACTGTCTTGTAATTTTATACAGAATGGAATTTTTGCAGCTCTGTTCTGGGCAAGGGGCACAGAGGGAGCCCACCTTGACCTGAAAACTTGGTCCTTACACTCACTACTATAGCCAACTAGGTATGCAGCATAGAAACAACTACACAGAAACTTCACCTCTGAAGATGAGAGATAAAATCTCTCCATGCTTTCTAGGTATCCCAGAGAGACACCCACCCTCCATCAGAGCCCTCTCATAAACCTCCACTAAGAATTGAATTGCAGGTCTGGGCTTTTCTTTCTTTGCTAGTATGACAGAACCGCTCTTCTTCAGATATTTCTTGACAAATTTACTGGGCCAGAAGCAGAGTAGGAGCCTGGCCCACATTCTGGATTCCTTAAATACCTGATGTCCCTGGTGTCCAGGCCTCTGTCCTAGGTTGCATGGAGCTACAGGGAAGGTGTCTTACAACCAGCGAGAGTCCTTAAGGCTTGATCCTGTTACAACACACTAGAAATGAGTTTGTTGTTGGACTGCCCTTGGTTTAATCTCTGGATTATCACCCAAATCTTCCTGATATAGTTGCACCCTAGCTTCTGTGTCTCTAACGACCCACGGACATTCTCATCTTCATAACATCAGAGAAAACAGCTCATCAAATCAATTGCAATGCTTTACCCCAACTGATACAATCAGCAACACATTAAGATCAAGCACAACTTGGACACTGACCACCTGTGGTAGTCACTGGTCTATCACCCTTAAATCATTTGAATTAAATTGAAATCAAGAAGCAGTCCAGAACATGTCTGCAGTGAACAAACTTTTCAATATAGTATATTAACCATTTAATGGCTCAGGCAGAGTGAGGATGTAAGACCCCTGATCTCAGTTAGCTGATTGCTGAACCCCATGACCCTGACTGACCTCGGGCTGCAAGGCCTAGATTGAGTTCCCCATCCTTCTGAATGGTGGAACTCCACAACGTTCTATTACAGGTTTCCCCCGCCCTTTCTTTAAAGATGTTCAAGGTTGGGAACTCAGAAAAATACCCTTGATGACCACCTCTGTCTTTGCAGAGTGGATCCAAAGACTTGCACAGTCAGGAGGTCTGAGAGTGTGGCAGGTGGGCTTATGGGGGTTCAGGGGTGCCTGCGCAGCTACCTTCCCGGCGCTTGAGCGATGGCTGCTGGGTCGGGAGCAGGCGTGGTTCTCCTTCCCGGGG
>NW_022900951.1:39655593-39675168 GCF_012274545.1 Fukomys damarensis | reverse complement strand
AAAAAATATGAGAAACTGAAAAAATGGAAATAAAGTGCTTGTAAATGGGGAGGGGAGGAGGGGATGAAGGGAGGGCAGGTACAAGGGGAAAAATGAGAATCAAGACCTATTATGTAAAGGTACAGAATCCCAATGATGAATGTAACTGTATTTGTATACCTAGATTGTACCAATAACCTCAATAAAAAAGAAAAAAAAAGAAAGAAATGAGTTTGGCTCTGATCCAGCACCTCTTCAGTGCTCATGGAGGGTTAATTTTGGAACCTGCCTTACAGTCTCTCCTAAGTCAATTGACAGGATAAGCTTGCCCCTTAAGTTTTTTCCTGGGCTGCTGCTTGTAACTGTATTTGTATACCTAGATTGTACCAATAACCTCAATAAAAAAGAAAAAAAAAGAAAGAAATGAGTTTGGCTCTGATCCAGCACCTCTTCAGTGCTCATGGAGGGTTAATTTTGGAACCTGCCTTACAGTCTCTCCTAAGTCAATTGACAGGATAAGCTTGCCCCTTAAGTTTTTTCCAGTGGGCTGCTGCAGAAACAGTATAGATTGAGTTTCAACCACTTCCTTCTGTTCTGGGAGAAGGACTGCTACTTTTCTAGACAACATCCACTTGTCACCACTGTCCCTTTTTCCTGGAGGGGATGCCTTTTCTTTCTGTCCTCTCTTACAGAGGGGGAATGCTGAGATTGGAAGGAGCTTTCTGGTTACTTCTCCTTGGGTTGCATCCTCTATCAAAAAGCTGTTTATCATAGTAACTCTGATGCAAAAGGACAGCTTTCAAAAGAGTGGTTTAACATAATAACTTTAATACAGAGGGCCATGAGGGGCCTGCACTATGGTGACAGGTATTCCAAAATTAAGATTAAACCATCACCATAACCCTTCTTTAAGCAGTCATTGTGTTTACAGAATAAAAAGTTTTTTACTTTTCCCCTCTTGATTCTCATTGGTGTTAGCTCATTAAAAGAGATCTCTGTTGTGATTCACTCTGATTTAAAAGTAATCGTTTCATAGGTGGAGGCAAAAATTTTATGAACAAAACCCTGGTTGCATAGGAAATATTACAAAGAATCAACAAATGAGATCACATTGAGTTAGAAAGCTTCTACACAGAAAATAAAATCCATCACAGAGTGAAGAGACAACCCACAGAGTGGGAAAAAAATTGCCAGCTACTTCTCAGATAGGACTAATATTAAGAATATATAGAGCCTGGGCCCTGATACACCACGGGATGGAGAGCCACGCCTTCTCCTGCACCAGCCGCCATCACTCCAGTACCAGGAAGATAGCCCCTGAACCCCCATAACTCCCCTTACCCCCCCCCACACTCTCAGACCTCCTGATTGTGCCAGTCTTTGGATCCACTCTGCAGAGGCAGAGGTGGTCATAAAGGGTATTTTTCTGAGTTCCCAACTTTGAACATCTTTAAGGAAAGGGCGGGGGAAACCTGTAGTATAACGGTGTGGAGTTCAACCATTCAGAAGGTTGGGGAATTCAATCTGGGCCTTGCAGCCCGAGGTCAGTCAGCATCATGGGATTCAGCCATCAGCTAACTGAGACCAGGAGTCTTGCATCCTCACTCTGTCTGAGCCATTAAATGGTAAACACACTATACTGAAATTTTGTTCACTGCAGACATGTTCTGGCCTGCTTCTTGATTTCAATTTAATTCAGATGATTTAAGGGTGATAGACTAGTGACTACCACAGGTGGTCAGTTTCCAAGTTGTGCTTGATCTTAATGTGTTGCTGATTGTATCAGTTGGGATAAAGCATTGTGGTTGATTTGAGAGCTGTTTTCTCTGATGTTATGAAGATGAGAATGTCTGTGGGTCGTTAGAGACACAGAAGCTAGGGCGCAAATATATCGGGAAGATCTGGGTGATAATCCAGAAATTAAACCAAGGACAGTCCAACAACAAAAATAAAAATGAGAAAACACTTAAGCAAGACACGAAGACAGACTTCCAGTTCACCAATGGCAAACAGTAGGGCAAATGAGGATGAAAAGGCCAATAGTGAACCACCAGGACACCCTGAACTCAAAGCACAGGAAGTAACAAAACAGATCAATCAGGCTCTAGAAAAATTCAAAACAGAAATAATTTCCCAGATAACCATAGAGATAGTGAGCAAAATGGAAGTCATGATTTGAGACTCTAGAGCAAAAACTGACAAAAAAATAGATGAGCTCAGGACCATGATAGAAGCCATGAAGGCCCAGCATAAGAAAGAAATGGGAAAAATAAATGCCCAACATAGCAGAGAAATGTAATCCATAAAACAGATTCAAACAGGTTCTACATAGCATTGCAGACAGGCCAGAATCATGCCATATTGCATGCAGCAGAACCTTCAGGAGCAGTTAGCCATACAGTAGGCTAACCAGCCCCCTGAACTGCAAGCAGTGGTAGGATGAGGACTGGTTTGCAATTCAGAGACCTGCACTCATACTGGTGGCATGCAGTACAACATTTAGTATCTGTTAGTCACATAGTGAGAACCACCTGGCCTTGTCCTTCATTCAGTGGAACTTTGAGCTGCAGATAACCATGCAGCGAGTTCACACTAATCCCAGGCTACATACAGCAAAACATATAGGACCAATTAGTCATGCAGTGTGTTCGTACTCAACCCAGACTACACCCAGCAATTTGAAAAGTAATGGTTATCAAGTCAGCCAGCACACCCTCACTGCTGACTTCAACCTGTGGAAAAATGAGCAGGGCATAGCTCTGCTCCTACTACCTGCCTCCTGCAAAATGACTAGCACTTTTTAGCAGCAAAGAGAGACCTCACTCATACCATTCTGCATGAAGCAGAAATTTGTGAACTATTTATCCACACAGAGAGCCCACCATCACCACTGACTACATCCTGGTATATGATTTTAGACTGGTTAGCAATGGTGTGAGATGTCCCTCACACCGCCAAACAAATGGCAGACTTAAGAAGGCTGATCAGCCACTCATTGAGCTCACCCTGACCTGGACTACATACTGTGGACCATTTCAGAGAAGTTAAGCTATATATAAATTGAATTTTGGGAAACTTTAAAGGTGCTGTCAACTTTGGAAAAAGTTATCCCAATTTACTGTGTTGAGTTGGCATTGTACAGAAATGGACAGCCATATTGGTCTAAAAATGTTAATTTTTTTTTCATTTGTACAGGGGTAACGCACTGTACTAAATATGTAAGGTCATATCTACATGGGTTTGATTACAGAAACTAATAAAGTATTCTCTAAGTAATGAAAAAAAGAATAAGATAAGACTACAAGAGCAAGAAGCAATTTAAATATGTTAAGGGACCATTTTCATCTTCAGAATTAAGGATTATTTGAATCTTACATCATTGCCTTTTCTCTTTTACTTTCCTTTTTAGTTTGATTTTAGGATTCCCTATTTTTAATGTTCATACAGAGATATTTTTAACTGAAATACCAAATAGTTTCTCTGGTGTGAAAAACTATAATAGTACACAGGATCCCAATGAGATAATCAATAATGTGAAATAGGAAGTAAAGGGCTAAAGGTGTAGGGAAAGTGGGAAGGGTGGGGGAAACGTAATAAGGGAGAGGAAAAAAATATGAGAAACTGAAAAAATGGAAATAAAGTGTTTGTAAATGGGGAGGGGAGGAGGGGATGAAGGGAGGGCAGGTACAAGGGGAAAAAATGAGAATCAAGACCTATTATGTAAAGCTACAGGATCCCAATAATGAATGTAACTGTATTGTATACCTAGATTGTACCAATAAACTCAATAAAAAGAAAAAAAAAGAATATATCAGGCCAGAGATTTAGCTCAGTGGAGCTGCACCTGCTTGGCAAGCACAAGGTCCTGAGTTCAATTCCTGGTACAAGAAATGAAAACAAAAAGCCCACAAGAATATATAGAGAACTCAAAAAATATCCCCCCCAATATTTAAAGACTCAGTGCAAAATGGGCAACTGAAATGAATTGACACTTCTTGGATGAAGTGTAAATAGCCAATAAATGCATGAAAAAATGTTAAACATTCCTAGCCTTTCCAAAATATGTAAATTAAAACAATGTTGAGATCCCATTTCACTCCAGAAAATATGGCTGTCATCAAGAAATCAGCCAAAAACAAATGCAGGAAAGGTAACAAGGGGAAAGTGAACCTCTTCATTGTTGGTGGGAATGTGAATTGGTGCAACCACTATAAAAAACTATATAGAGATTCCTCAAAAAACTAAAACTAGAGGTTCCATTTGACCCAGCTGTTCCCCTTCCAGGTATTTCCTCAAAAGAGTTAAAGTCACTATACCACAGTGATACATGCATACCTATGTTTATAGTGACATAATTTATAATAGTTAAATCTTGGAAGCAGCCTATATGCCCATCAATAGATGAATGGATAAAGAAAATGTACAAATACTATACAGAATGAAGTACTATTCTGCCATAAAGAAGGATAAACTTGAGGCATTTTTAGATAAATGGATGTACTTTGAGACTGTAATCTTAAATGGCATAAATCAGGCACACAAGTTTAAATACAGCATTACTTCACCTGTGTGAAAAATCCAAAGAATAAATAAGGAGTGGAATGGAGAATAGATACTAGGAAATAGGAAGAACTTGTTCAAATGAGAAGGGGAATGAGAGATGAGAGGACAAGGAGCAATGAAATAGAAAAGGGATTTGAAGAAAAAAATAATTGAAAGAAAACATGAAAATAGAGCTTTTGTAAACATGGAGGGGAAGTTGGGTTGGAGGGAAGGGAGAAGAAGGGGACAAAAACAGAATGCATCCCCCATGATGAATATAATCATTATGTGTTGCAAACACGTACCTATAAAAAAAATTTTTAATGAAAAATAAATATATATTTACTCTTAAAAACAGAAAAAAAGTAATTGTTTTGTGTGTTTTTGTCTCCTTAATCTGTTTTAATAACTGATTAAGACACATGCAACTGCTTCATTAAAGTTTTTTGAGCTCATATCAGTTTCGTTTCTCCTTGTATTTTTGCCCATGTAAACTTTGGGTTCTTTCTGAGCTTTCCATGGAAAACCGATTATGTACATTTTTGGAGATAGCTGAACTCACTTAAAACATTACAGGATGAGGGCTTGAGGCTTATGCAGGACTTGCAAATAAAAACCTTAAAGTTTGGTAACATAAAGGTTATATATGATTTAGGTTAATAGGTATGTTTCTGTGTGTGAAATTTCAAGTATAGGGCCAGGGATTTAGCTCAGTGGTTCTGGAGCCTACTTTGCAAGCAGTTTGATTCCTTATACCAAAAAAAAGAAAAGAAAAGAAAGAAAGAAAAAATAAGAAATTTCAAGTTCTATTTATGTCAACTTATAGATATATAGACACTCATGGTATTAGCCCAAATTCTTGTGCTTCGCATAGCTTAACAGTGGGCTAATTTAAATCAATGAATAAAGAGTAAAGTTGTCTTTAAAGTTGGTGACATGTTTCCATCCAGGTTGTTAGCCAATCAAGATAATATAAAAAATTGGTTTTATAAATACAATGCCTATTAATTCCTTAGGTTATTACCTAAGAGTTTTTCCTTAGTCAAAGACGCACTTTTAGGGTATCGTGGTTTTGGATAGTTATCACTAGCTGGCCACAAAATAGTTGTGGGAGTTTGGGTGTTTGCTATTATTAGCAAGTTATACAGAATTCAGATTTTTTTATACTCTGAAATAGAGATAATATAGATATTTCTCAGGCCAGATCTGCACAACTTAGCTGGTAGAAATGTTTTATTTAATTTGTTGAGACAATTTAGGCCAGTTATGGTAATTTAAGTAGCAATGGGTTATTTATTTATTTTTGGTCTGCTCATTTGAGGAGACAGTAAAATAATGTAATACAGGCTAGATATACAAAGGGAGCTCCGATTACTACACTGGCCCCTGCTGGCAATCTTCAGCTGCACCTGTAGGTTATC
This sequence comes from Fukomys damarensis, assembly GCF_012274545.1. Taxonomy (NCBI): domain Eukaryota; kingdom Metazoa; phylum Chordata; class Mammalia; order Rodentia; family Bathyergidae; genus Fukomys; species Fukomys damarensis. Next base: position 39,669,226 of record NW_022900951.1, on the reverse strand, counting down.
GCTATTATGATTCAATGAGGTCATAAGGGTAAGGCTGTCATCACGGGAGTAGTTCCCTTATAAGTAAGGACACAATGAAAAGGTGGCTGTGCACAAGTCAAAAAGAGAGACCTCCCCAGAACCCAACCATGCTGACACCCTGACTTTGAATTTCCAGCCATCAGAACTGTAAAAAAATAAAAATGTCATTTAACCCACATAGCTTGTGGTGTCTTGCTACAGAAGTCCAAGCTGACTAAGTGTTATGGTTTGTATCTAGATGCCCCCTCAAAGCCTCATGTGGTCATAGGTAGGGCTTTTTCAGAGGTGGCTGGATCTACAGTGTATGACACTGGAATTGATTCATGGTGCAGTGCTAGAATCAATAGCACTGGGATTGAGTGTGAGTGCTACCTGCCCTAAGTAGCCTAGGTTGTCCCTTGCTTGTTTTGCTACCTTCTGCCTGCCATGAACTGTTTCCCTTCTGTGATACCCATCTTCCATGCCACCCTGCCTTGGTGCCAGTCAACTATGGACTGAAACCTCTACAAACTATGAGCTAAATAAACCTTTCCTTTAACTTTGGATGTTGAACATTTTGCCTCAACAATGATAAAAGTAACTAAGACACTAAGATAATTTTGTTCACAAAGCAAGTGCTCAAAAGAGTGAAGTAAAAGCATTGGTGAGTCCCCCTTACCTAGTGCCCACAATGGTATGTGTGCTAGGAGATAGTGTCCTCCCTCTAAGCTCTAGTTTAATATGTCCATCAACCCACATGGTCAACGAACAGGAAAGATTCCAAATTCTGGCCACAAGAACTACACACCTGGCTGCCTGGGCCTCTGGTGAAGAACTCCCTCCTATGATACTTTCTATCTTAGAAGGGTCAGAAATCAGGGCTCCTCTCTCCCCAGAGTGCTCTCTGTTTCCTCTGCCAAGCCCTAGTCTTTGCCTGATGTCTAAATATGTGTAAGAGCCAGTTCAAATGCCACTGCATAAACATAATTTGCAAAAAGAAGCAAAAGCAATCAGAGGCCTAGGTATAAAATTGGAATATGTATTTTAAAAGTTCATGGACAGCAAAAGCATCAAAATCCCATTCTGTTAAGATTTTCAAGGCCAAATTTCAGGGCAATTTAGAGATGAGACGTTTTGCCTCTTTAAAGACTTAAGTACTCAGAATAGCACACACATTGTATGACTGATTTTCCTATCAAAGCTGTTTAAAAAAGAAAAATGCCACTTTTTTGCCCTACATTTTATATGTGAGTAGTGAGAGGAAAGAAAAACCCACAATATGGTATAATAATAGCACCTAAAAGAAAGGAATAGGGAACTGACAAACAAGCCTCTTTAATGTTCTCCACAAATTAAACTAGTCAAGAGTTGAGAATTCCAGTAGTTTGTTGGTATATCTGACAGTCAGTTTTCAACCAAATTTGTAGTTCATGTTTTTTCCTATATTCAAATATAAATCAAAGATTGTAGCCATTTTGTTGCTGTTATTGTTGTTATCCGACTGTTTCTGCCCTAAAAATGAGTTGTTTTTTGTTGTATTTGATTCAGACTTCCCTCAGATGATTAACTTATCACAAAGGAATAAATGAAACCTACCTCAACAATGAATTGGAATACAATTGAAGGTTATACAAGTTGTTATTGATTTCCATTTCCTATAATTGAATTCCAGCAAGTCAATAGCAAAGTATAAAAGAGGACTGCAAATTTTGTCCCTTCTAGCATCTGTAACCCTGAAAGATGCCCTGAAGATCCCTGCATTCAGAGATGGAGTCTATTTTCTCATTTGTTGCATGTGTGTTGGCCATGTAACTTTTTTGGCCAATGGCATAGGAGATACTTGAAAAGCATTTGCAAATGGGAGCTTCTCTTGAAAACTTCCCTGGGCTAAAGTGAACAAATTCAGGCCCAAGAAATACATGACCCAGTCATCCATTTCCCATAGCCACTGCCACTCAATCCCCAGAAAAAAGCCATTGGCTGACAGGAAGCCAACTGAAAATGTATGAGACTAACAGAAGAACTTCCCAGTTGAGCCCAGTCCAAACTGCCAACCCTGAGACTCATGAACTAAATATATGGCCAGTGGTTTCAGCCAATATATTTTGGAGTGCTTTATTATACTGGATGATTAATTAACACACATACTCTCAGCTTTTTGTTTTCTTTAAAAGCTACAAAATGAATTTCTTAATAAAGGACATTACAAAAGTCACATATATCAAGTAACATTCATGTCCATTTAATCTCATGATACATGGAATTGCCATCATGTTGATTTTTGAAATAGAATTCCTCTTGCTTCTTCCTATAATGGTAGTGTGAGGGTTAATAATAGGGTAAGGGTTAAATTAAATAAAGGGTGTGACCAGCAGTTTAAGATACAAAACATGAAGCTGGATTCTTCCAATCTCTTTTGCATCAATACTTGTGGGCACAGCAGCCAAGTGGCCAAGGTTCCTTTCCTCACAGCCACTGATCCTAAAGATTTCAAAGCTCCATTTTGTCTCTATGGTCCTCAGGATGCAACCTGAACTCCCTGTTCTCTTGAATCCATTTGCATAACAAGGCTTCATCACAACAATAAAAGGACAGCAGCCAAAGCCAACTTCATGGGCATCCAGTGCAGTTGTGTGCCGGCCTCCCATTGTGAAAAGGCTCTGTGATAGAAGAAACTTGCCCAACAGGCCTGTCAGCTGAGCTTTTCAAAGGCCTGCTTTCAAGGTTGGCCCTTGGCTAATATGTGGGAACTTGGATTTGGGGAGGGTTCCCACACTTCCCTCACTGATAAGACACTTGCCTCACTGATAAGACTGTCCGCTGTGCACTTGCTGTTACAATTTGTTTGTGACTCTATTGGGAGAGGACTCTTGGAAAACTGCACCTGGTCACCCTGGACTTTGTCCCACATCCTCATTACCTTTTCTGATTGTCTTTTGTAGCCTTTCATTGTAATAAATCACGAGTAATAAAGCCATGAGTATGAATATCTGTAGAGACCTTGAGTTTTCCTAGTAAATCATGAAACCTAGGGGTGTTCTCAAGGAGTCCTGGCCTGGTTCCAAACCAAACATTTAGTGCTCTGGAGTCACTGGCTTGACATTCTTTTTTTTTGGTACCGGATATTAAACTCGGGTCCTTGCACTTGCAAGGCAGGCAGGCCACCGAACCGCTGAGCTAAATCCCTGGCCCTTGAAATTCTTTATTTTATCTTTGAATGTGTGTTTATAAGTGTAACCAAGATAGGGCAATGAAACGTGCTTTCATTCCTGCCTCTCCCTCTTCCAGGTATAGTTTCTGTACCTCCCCATCTGCTCATGTATACTATGTAGGATTGCTCCTGAACTCTGCCAACAGCAGGGGCCTAGGCACAGGAACAGGGGCAAATGCATGTGCCCTGGGGCATTTCTGGTGGGACAGGATAACTGATGCCCTTGCTAAGGTTAGCAGCTCCACTACAGCTTCAGTCGGTAACACTATGGAAGCCTAAGCTTGTTACCCACCCTCATCCAGATTCCAAGCGGTGTCTCTAAAGTCCCTTTTGCATCTGCTGTGAGCCCATTGGAAGGGGGAATAACTCCTTGCCACACTGCAGGTCAGTCCAACAGCTGGTGACATCCCAGTGTCAGGGCAGAGCCCCTAGTTACCTGGGAGTTTGTATTTCACCTGAGGGATATATGCCCAAGGAAGCACAATATTAAATACCAAAGAAAAACAAAACAAGTGGAGACAGAAACCATGGGGGGTAAAAAAAGAAAAGCTCTACATTTTGGTATCTTTAACAGCATTTTTCTCTTGCCTTTCAAACAGGGGGCCCACCTTTTCAACTTGTACTGAGCCCATAAAATTCTGTATCCAGCTTTAACAAGAGCTGCATAGGCTGAGCTCCTGGCAACTGCCTGGAGTGCTTTTAGGCTGATACCTTAGAACTGAGTTTTCAACTTTTCAACCATGGCTTTAAGTAAGAAATAAATTTTATATCTTGACCCATACATATAAATGAAACAAATTTTCACTAAATAATACTACTAGTACATATGATAGAATCAAAACAACAAAGTTACTACCACATATGATTTCATGAAAACTTATGTACAGTATTTAAAACTCAATATGTACTATAAAAGATAACAGGTGAAATCATGTTTGATGTAGCTTTTCAGCCTATATCATAAAGAAACAAAGTTACATATGTATATGGATCACCCTTCAGCTTTTTCAAAACAAGGGTTTTCTCTCTCTTTAGGTTTTGTTTTTAATTGATGCATAATAATTGTGCATCTTTATTGGGTAAAGTGATGCTTTGTACATATTGTATATCAATCCAATCAGGCAACTAGTGTACTGTAAACATTTATCATTTCGTTGTGGTAACATTCAAAATGCTCTCTTCAAGCTATTTCTTCAAGCTATACGCGAAATTAGTGTGTCAAAGAAACATTTGTGTTTCCATGTTTATTGCAGCACTATTCACAATACCAAGATATGAAATCGACCTAAGTGTCCATTAACAATGGATAAAGAAACGTGGTTTATATTCACAGTGGAATACGATTCATGAAATCCTATTATTTATGATAGTATGGGTAGAACTGGAGACCATCATGTTAAGTGAAATAAGCTAGGGAAAGAAAAAGAAGTACTAAAGAAGGATTCACAGAGGAAGTCTCTTTTCCTTCTTGTGATAATTCTCCTTTTGCCCAATAGGGAGCCACCCTCCCTATATCCCCATAACAGAGTAAATTATAATGCTGGTGATGTTATCTATTAAAACTCATTTATATGGGAGGGAAGGTTCCGCCGGGCTTCTCAAAATGGTGGCAGCAGTGACACGCTTGCGTATGGAACTCCTCTGTCACTGCAGGGTGGGCAGGAAGCGAGGTTCTCAGAGGAACTGCCCGAAGTGTAGGGCGTCTTCGAACTCCAGATGGCCCAAAAAAGGTCCCCGGTGGGAATTCAAACCCTGCCAAAAGAGTTCCAACTGGATTCTGCAAAAGAGGGGAGAGAAAATGCCTACTACCTGCGGTCCGGGCAGCGGAGGCAGCCGCGACCCCAAGAAGTCGAAGAGATGAACTCCGAAGGACTGCCTGCCTTCTTTAGTGGCACTCAGAGCAGCATCCACTACAGTGGTCACCAGTTACCACCAGGAGAGGGTTACAGGACTCTCTATCCTCTGAAGAGGATGAACCATCTTCTCAAACTGTTACAAACCAAACAGTCTCAAAGAAATCTGTCAGAACACAAGAAGCTCCAGTGACCAGTGAAGATCCTGTAATTAACCTTTGTAGACCCCCTCTGTGAAGCACAAGATCTTATTCAGCATACAGAACAAATGAAAATACTACAATGAATCAATTAGAAGCCTCCAATGTCAAATAGAAGGCCAATTTCTCTGAAGAAAAATGAACTGATGATGACAGTTCTTACAGTGATTGTCACTACTGTTAAGGTGAGATCTGGGTATTCTGTTGAATCTGGAGAACAAACCACCAGATCATCTGCTCAGTGTCCAGAATCAGTTCAGAGATTATCACAAAGTCAAGACTCCACAGCTCATAATAAGCAATCCTCAGTGCTGAGCTCAGGATATTAAAAATAAACAAACAAATACCCTCAGGAATGGTTTGAACAACATATAAGAATGAGAACTAGGACACAAAGTGACAGCATTCAGATACCAAAACATGGAAACAAGTCTCCCTCACTCTCCAGCCAACAAGTAGCTGAACAGCCCCAAAATGAGTATTTTTTCAAGATGAAATGGTTTTTATGCTTCTTTGTTCTTGTAAGTGTTCTTGTCCTTGGGAATTTTTGTTTTTTCATACACCTGCAGTAGAAATTACTGCTGTCCAAATGTTCCATAACCAGATGAAACAATTTAGAAATAAGTACCAAGGTCAAGATAAGAAGCGGTGGGAAAGAAGCCTAACATTCCTTCAGAAACATCTTAATAGCTGCCCAAGATGCTGAAGAAGCATTTACGTGTCTGAGTGAACAAATTACTGATGCCTACTCTTCCTTTTGGAGTGTCTGTGCCATCCCAATTGATGGGACAGTCAAATCTGCTCAAGACAGTGATAATGTCAAACTGGAGGTAGATCAGGAATTGAGCAATGGTTTCACAAATGGCCAGAATGCAGCTGTGGTACACCACTTTGAATCGCTGCATGCAGGCTCTAGTCTTTTACAAATATTGTGATCATGAAAATGCTACCTTCAAAGATGTAACTTTAATCTTTGGAACCAGGCCAGGTCTAAAGGAAATTAAAGAAAAAGTGAGAGATTTCCTCAAAGTTAAATTCACCAGCACCCCCAGCTCCTATAACCATATGGACCCAGACAAATTGAATGGGTTTTGGAGCCATATTTCTCCCTTAGTCCTGCCTGTACAGCCTGAAAATATTCTGAAAGGGGCATCTGCTTGTAAGGGGGTGAAAGAAGAAAAAAAATCACATCTCAAAATTCTAAGAAACTTTCAGCCTTTTTTTTTTTTTTACCAGAGACAGAAATCAAAGCACTTTTTGAATGAACTGGTTTCTTTTTAAAAGAAGTTAAGTTCTTATATAAACATAAGACATCTAAATCATTTATTCAACCTAATTATCTGTGACATGAGAGAATTATTTCTCTGTTTCTAGTGAGAGTTATGTTGAGTATTCAGAGGAGTGCAAATTGTACGCATTCCTGTCAAGGATCTGTTTTGATTCTGGGCAGGATCATTGTTACAGTGTGAACAGTTTGAGAATTAGGGGCCTTTCCTATGAATTAGCCTGGTTTTTAAACTTAACTTAGATTTTTAAGTTTATTGAGTTAATAAGGCTGCTCTTTAATTGTAACCATGGGTTTTCATGTTATGATTCTTCTTACATCATTTAGGCCTGAGTTCCTTAGTCAGCTTCTGCTTATAGGAACAAAAGTAATGAAAGATCATCTGTGCATGTGTTTAGATTCTTTTCCCCTTTATTTTTGGAGGGTGGAGGGGAGGAGGAAAGGGAAGAGAGGAATTGTAAAATGAATAAAGAAGGAAATGGAAGGATAAAAAAATCTTCAAGATGAAATGTTACAATAAGCCACTAAGAGGTAGGTTAGTGAAACCTCTAAACCCTTATCTTGGTAAATTGTATTGGGATTTTTTTGCATTTATTATTTTTTTCCCTCCTCTAAGAAATTCTTGGTTATCCCAAGAATTTTTAGCCTATATATTAGAAAGCTTAGTTTATTTTCTCATTTGACTTTGAAGGGTAAATTCACAGCAGTTTATTTTGTGCAAATCTGAAATTTTTGTTTTGAATTGAGAAACAATAGCTTCAGAAATTGGTAAGCCATTTGTTAACCTGCTATCATGAGCTATCATTGATTTAATTTCTGTTTGTCCACTAGTTGCAGTCTAAGTTTTTTAATGACACTCCATAACATAAAGATTTACTATACATGTGATAAATTTGAGTGCCTCAAGCCAAAAAGATAGTGGACTTTTCTATATATAAAGAATGTTAAACATATAACTGGAGTTTTCTCATCTTTCAACTGCTTTGTTTTTCTTCAAATATAATTCTAGATCTACTTTGCTGTTTTTTTTATTAATTGTCTACAAGCTATTAAATGAAAATACTGTTTTTAGAGTACAAGGGCCAGACATCGACTTCATCATTTACCCTTTGAGGGGCTCACAAATTATAATAAGTTGGTCTGATTTCTTTCAACTAGAATTACCAGCATTCATAAATGCATAACGTTTTATTATAATTTGCTCCTAAAAATCAGATTATTTTATAAAGGATTATAATATAAAATTTTGAGGATTATGTAGGGAACAGGGAAAGGGAATGTTACTAGAACTTCTGCAGTAAATCCTAGTCTCCTGAAGACATAACAGCACAAGGCAAATTAATTAATATATAGTCAGAAAAGATAGAAAAAACTAAGAGTTAGAGAAGAACCTGAACTTTGGGCCTCATCAGTGCTGCTCTGGGCAGCAAAGAGTAAAGCCCCAGAGCTTGCCACACCTTTAGTCAGTACATCAGGAGAAATAAATGTAACAGATGACTCAGGGCAGAGAGAGTTCAGAACATCGGAGTAACAAATGTTAAGAGGTCACTTGGGGGCAGCAGCAGCAAAAATCCTAGAACAGTGAAGAACTATGCAGATGAAAGTTTTGTTCCTCTCAGGATGTCTTCAACTGGTGTGATCTTGTACTGGAGCATCGCAACATCACCAGACCATTGAGGTTTTAGGTATGACCAGAGGCAAAGATGGAGTTGTGTCTCCACAAGCCGTAGCTGGCCTGTAGGCAGGAGAACTAGGCCTAATCAAGATTTAATTGTGAAATGATTTTCCCCCAAAATTATGTAGACTTGCTCCCAACAATTTTATACATACATATTATATGGAGAAACAGACATTTTTATAAAATGTTTTGGTCAACCAAATAATTTTAAAGTAATATGCTACTTATTATCTTTCAGGAAAAATAATTGTAGCTGCTGATAAGTAAAAGCTATTTTAGTAATTTAAATAAATTTACTTTCTTGGTTAAAAAACTCATTTATAAGAAGCATCAAAGGGGGCAATAAAGCAGGACTTATACAAAAAGAAAAACAAATTTCTCCAACCTAAGCAAATTCCCCTCCAGACTTCCCCCTCCCTAAAGCTGTTGTTCTTTGTTCGATTACAAATAAAATCAGTAACTTTATCACCCTAAGTAAGGTTCCACAATCTCCTCTTCTCATAAGATCTTTTTTTTTTACCCAACCAAGACCACCAAGATATGCTAAGTTAATGAAGCTTTGCATCATTAGACAGACCAACCTTCCCACACACACAACATGTATAAAACTAGTTCCCTCTCTTTGTGCTGGGCTCAGCCTTTGCATAGGAGTCCAGTGAGCTGGTATATACCTACAAATAAATACTCCTGTTTCACCCATTGGTCTCTCTGATCTCTTAAAAATTTGCAACTGTACCACACAATCTCACTCATATGTAGAATCTTAAAAAGTTGATCTCATTGAAACAGAGAATAGAATGGTAGTTCCCAGAGGCTGGGAAGGGGAAAGATGGAAGGATGGGGACAGGTTGATCAGTGGGTAAAAAATTACAGTTAGGAGGAATAAGTTCTGGACTTCTACTGTAAAGGAGTGGTAGGGTGACTATAGACTTGATTTTATTTTAAGCTAACCACAACCTAAACCAATTTCACAACATATGATTAATGGATTACTTATTGTTATTTGAAAAACACTACTAACCTGAAGTAATACTTGCCAATCGCTGACCTTTGATATCTTACTTTCTCTGAAAAATTCTACAATGAAAAGGAATATATATCATTTTTAATCCAACATTTATCCATCATCAGTACATAACTCTTTGTATGTAGTTATTGGGTCACAGGAAAGATACAAATAGGTACCTATAATTCTAGCACACAGGAGGCTAAGGGAAGGGGATCACTGCAAGTGTGAGGCCAGCCTGGGCTACATAGTGAGTTCAAACCCAACCTGAACTACACAACAAGAGCCTGTTTCAAAACACCAAAACAAATCTAACACTATAAAACAAAATAATAAGATATTTACAATGACTGAAAATGGCAGCATTGTTTCTTGGATTTTATAGAATGGCATTAAGATTGCTCTCAGCTATAAATTCATAACCTCAACATATTTTATTATTTAAAAGCTATTTTACTACTTTAAAAACTTAGATTTTAAAATAAAAATTAAAGAGTCAATTTGAGGTGCAAGTATAATTCAGTGGTGGAGCATTTCCCTAGTATAAGTGAGACGCTTAGTTCAATTCCTAGAAATGCAAAAAAAATTTTTTGATTTGTGAAGTTTATCAAAAGCAGAACAATAGAATTATTCTTAAAAAATAGAGCAAATTTTGCCAAATAGAATTTTTTTAAGAATTTTGAGAATTTTTGAGATTTCTTTTTTTTTTTTGAGGTTTCACTATGTAGTTCAGACTGCCCTGGAATTCACTATGTAGCTCCAGGCTGATCTCGAACCCATAGCAATCCTGCCTTGGCCTCCTGAGTGCTGGGATTACAGGCATGTGCCACCATGCCCAGCTGCGTAATAGAATCTTTAAAATATAATACAAATAAGTATAATGCATAAAAGAAAAACAGATATATGGGTTTGACACTCTTGATGATATAGATAACTTTATGAGACCATACAGAGAAGCAAGAGAAAATCCAAACAGCTCAAGAACAATAAAGAAAGACAAGCATTTTTAAGGAAGTACCTTCAAAGAAAGAATGGACTTACCACTGAGTCCTTTCAAACTTTCAATGAGCTCATCTCTAATGCTCCATAAATTACTCCAGGAAAAAAAACAATACCTACTCAGCTTCTCTAATGCAACTAAATTAAGTTTGATACTAAACATGACAAATGCAACTAAAATCCACAGTCATAGATGATTTGCACTTATAAATTGAGCTAAAATGCATAAATGATAAAATCAAATGTGAAAGAACACTAAAATAACAAACTACTACACCTACACCTAATTAGTGTATTCTAAATCTGCAAAATGTGATTGATAGTAGGAAATCTATGAATATCATGTATCCTATCAACAGGTGAAAAAGAAAACTCATCAATACTAACAATTTTGTGAAAATGTTTTAATTAAATTCAAATCTAATTCATGATTTTAATTATCAGAACTGTAAAATTAATAATAAAACATAGTGTCTTAATATCAAAAGTTCTCAGCATAAAGTCCTAGAAGTGCAAGGATAATAGTTCAGGAGGGCTTTGAGCCCATGAAATTATATACAAACTTAAGCATATATGTCTGTAAGCATTATCTGGAAGTAAAATTCATAAAACTATCATCAGATTCTCAAAGGAGTCTAAAATAAACAAACATAAAAATAGGAGGCATTCATATAGGAGAAGGAAAACATTAATGTTCACTATATATTAACTTATTTTATTTATTTTTCTATTTATTTATTTATTGACTGGATATCACTATTTTGCCCAGACTTTCTTCAAACTCTAAGACTCAAACAACCTTTTTCCTCAGCCTCCTGAGTAGCTAGGCCTACAGTCATATGCTATTATACTGTAATTGCTAATTTTATCATGATTCTATGAACTCTCATTAAAGAAACAAAAAATAAAACAGAACTAAGAACTGTAAAGATTGGAAAGGAAGAGACACATTTATCACTATATGATGGTATAACTAAAAACTATGAAATAAATTTTAAAACATTGCTCAAGCTAACCAAATTATGTAGAGTAGCTTATTACAAAGGAATCGATCATAGAGTAGGAAAAGCTCAATATAATATCAGTAAAAAATAAATAGGAATAAACTTAACAGAAATCTAAATAATTCAATAAAATATTTATTTTTTTCAATTAAATATTCCAAAACATTGGTTAGATAGCATTTTACAGTGGAAAAGGAGGTATTGTCTTTTCTCAGTTGTTCCTGCCTGTCTTACTGTGCTGGAGACCAAAGCGGGCCTTTGCACGTGCTAGGCAGGTGCCCTACTAGTTAGCTGCATCCCTAGCTCCAGACAGTTTCTATTGTTTGATATTTTATTGTTTTTGTTTTTTTGAGCCAGAGTCTTAAACTTCTAGGCTCCACTGATCTTCCTGCCTCAGCCTCCTAAGTAGCTAGAACTATAGGTGCACACAACTGCACCCACCATCAGGGCAATATTTTGATGACCAGAAAAATGTATCATATCAATAATACTTCTATGGTATATATGTCACTCTTCCTCCAATTAAATAATTGAAATTCAAATGTTTTTTTTAAAACTCCAATTAGAGTTTCAAAGGGATTTGATATTACATTTTTCAAAATGATGTTTAAAGAACATTTAACAGAATAAAATATACAAAAATATTAAAAATCTGACTTTAAAAACCTAAGTTAAAACCATACAGAAAAGTAATATTGGGTTATTTGTCCTTCCCAATATTAAAACATATATTATAAGGCTATAATAATTAGAAGAGTATAATACTGATGCAAGTATAGACAAAAAGTATATCATTAACCTAGAAACTTCCTAGTTCAAGACCCCTGATAAAGGTAGAATCACACATATCAGCAAAGAAAGAAATGAGTATTCACTAGAAAGTCTGACAAATTAGCTAGTTACTTTGAAGTAATAATATTTATTATCACTTATTGAATACTTGTAGAATATAAGTATTCTGAAAAGTATTGTACATATGTTTCTGACCTAATTCTTTAAAAAATCTTTAACAAGCAGATATTGTTATCCTTATTTTATACTTGATGAAACTGATGTCCAGGGAGGTCAAGCTATTACACTGAATTGCACCTCTAGTTAATAGTCAAGCAAAGTTTCAAATACAGGTTGGCCTGTATCTAATACAAAGGCAAATAAATTCCAAATACAATAAAGGGCTTTTTTAAAAATCATAGAGATAATTCTATTTTCAGGAAGATGGAGTAGATACTAAAAAGCCCTTGCAAATTATAGAAAGGAAATAGACCATTCTTCTTTCCTTGAAACTCTTTTTAAAATTAATTTTATTGGTACATTTTAGATATACATAATGATGACATTCATCATAAGGAATTTGTGTCTGCACATAATGTATCTTGACTCATCTTTTTTCCCCAATCTCCTCCTCTCCTTTCAATCCTTTTTCCCTCATTTAAAGCCCTTGCAAATTATAGAAAGGAAATAGACCATTCTTCTTTCCTTGAAACTCTTTTTAAAATTAATTTTATTGGTACATTTTAGATATACATAATGATGACATTCATCATAAGGAATTTGTGTCTGCACATAATGTATCTTGACTCATCTTTTTTCCCCAATCTCCTCCTCTCCTTTCAATCCTTTTTCCCTCATTTACAAAAGCTTTTTTCACATTCTGTTCTTTTTTTCTTTCTTTTTCCCTTCTTTCTTTTCCCCTTCCTCCTCTCTTGTTCCCCTCACATTTGAATATTTTCTTCCTATTTCCCAATATCTATTATTCATTTTGGTCCTTATTTACCCTTTCAGTTTCTCACACCAGAGAAACAGTGGGATATTTAAACATGTGTATTTGATTTATTTCTTTTAAGAGTATGGCCTCAAGGTTCATCCATTTACCTAGAAATGGCTCAAGTTTATCCTTCTTTGTGGCAGAGTAGTACTTCATTGTTTAAAAAAAAATCACATCACCTTCATCCATTCATCCATTGATGGGGATTTGGGTTGTTTCCAAGGTTTAGCTATTACAAAATATGTTGCTATAAACATGGGTTTGCATAGATTGTTGAGACATTACACTTTTAATTATTTCCAGAAAGTACCAAGAAGGGGAATAGCTGGGTCAAATGGAACCTCCAGTCCTAGTTTTTTGAGGAATCTCCACACATTTCCGTAGTGGTTGCATCAGTCTGCACTCTCACCAATAGTGGAGCATGGCTAGGTTCTTTTTTCAATACATCCCCACCAGCATTTGTTATTGGTTGATTTCTTGATAATAGACATTCTTTCTGGGGTGAGATGGAATCTTAGAGTTCTTTTAATTTACATCTCTCAAATGACCAGAGATGTTGAATTCATATATATATATATATATATATATATGCTATTTGTACTTCATCTGAGAAGTGTCTATTCATGTCAGAT
>NW_022900951.1:39650881-39653381 GCF_012274545.1 Fukomys damarensis | reverse complement strand
CTTCCTACCCCAAAACAAGGATATGTTCTCATTTTGTGATATCTTATTTGATCTCCTTTGTCAGAGCACTGTAGTTTTCAATGTCATGGTCTTTTACTTCCTTTGTTAGATTGATACCTCAATATTTTCTTTTTCATGGTGCTATTATGAAAGGTGTGATTTCTCTCTTAGTGAGTTTATTTGTGTACAGAAATGCTATTGATTTTTGAGTGTTTACTTTGTATCCAGCTATACTACTGAATTTGGTTATCAAATCTAGAAGTCTTTTGGTGAAGTTTGTGAGGTCTTCTATGTAGAATATCATGTCATCTGCAAATAATGATAATTTAACTTCTTTATTTCCTATCCTTATTTCTTTCTCTTCTCTAATTCCTCTGGCCAATGTTTCTAGAACTATATTGAATAAGAGTGATGACAGTGGACATTCTTGCTTTGTTCCTGATTTTAGTGATGTATTTTAAGTTTTGACCATGTAGTATGTGATGCTGGCTGTTGGTTTGTCATAGGTGGCTTTTATCAGATTGAGATAAAGACCATCTATTTCAACTTTCTGTAGGGGTTTTACCATGAGTGGGTGTTGAACTTTGTCAAATATTTTTTCTGTATCTATTGAGATGATTATGTGGTTTTTGTCCTTGGTTTTCTTAATATGATGTATTATATTTATTGATTTGTACATATTAAATCATCCCTAGGATGAATCCTACTTGGTTATGGTGTATAACCTTGATGACTTGCTACATTCTGTTTGCCAGTATCTTATAGAGGATTTTTGTGTCTGTGTTCATGGGGAAAATTGGCCTGTAGTTCTTTTTGGGGGAGTTGGATCCTTTTCTGGTTTTGATATCAGGGAAATGCTTGCTTCCATGGATGAATTTGGAAGTATGGCTTCTTTTTCAATTTCATTGAAGAGGTTGAGGAGTAGTGACATTAGATCTCTAAATTTCATATAGAATCCAGCGGTGACTCCATCAGAACCTGGGCTTTTCTTTATTGGTAGATTTTTAAATTACCTCTTTAATTTCACTGACTGATATTGGGTTACTTAGAATTTTTTTAATCTTCTTGATCCAACTGTGGTAATTCATATGTATCTAGGAATCTGTCCATTTCTTTTCTTTTTTCTTTTTTTTTTTTTTTGGTTGGGGGGGACCTGGGATTGAACTGGGGACCTTCCTCTTGCAATGCAGGCAATGGCATCACTGAGCTAAATCGCAGGCCCTTGTCCATTTTTTATATGTTTTCCACCTTATTATAGTACGGGTTCTCAGTAGCTGGATACAAAGTCAACACTCAAAAATCAATAGCCTTCTTGTACACAAATAACAGACTCACTGAGAAATTAGAGAAACAATTCCTTTTACAATACCATCCCAAAAAATGAAGTATCGAGAAATGAATCTAACAAAAGAAGCAAAAGACCTCTACACTGAAAACTACAGCACTCTGAAAAAAGAGATCAAAGAGGATATAAGAAAATGGAAAGATATCCCTTGTTCTTGGGTTGAAACAATCAGCATAGAGAAAATGGCCATACTACCAAAACTGCTATACAGATTCAATGCAATTCCAAAGGCATACTTACAGAACTAGAAAAAACAATCCAAAAAATTCATTTGGATGCAGAAGAGACCTAGAACAGCAAAAGTCAGTCTAGGCAACAGAGACATGACAGCGTCTATCACAATCCCCAAGTTGAATCTGTACTACAAAGCCACTGTGATAAAAACAGCACGGTGGTGGCAAAGAAAAAGACCCTAAAATCAGTGGAATAGGTTGGAAGATACAGAAACAACTCCAGATGTACTCAGCTACCTCATTTCTGACAAAGGAACCAACCATACTCACTGGAGGAAAGATCGCCTCGTTAATAAATGGTGTTGAAAAAACTGAATTTCAACCTGCCAAAGATTAAAACTAAACCCTTATCTTTCACCATGCACTAAACTAAAATCCAAGTGGATTAAAGATATAAATATTAAAAAAGAGACACTAAATTTGCTGGAAGTTAAGTTAGGCAGAACTCTTGAAGACATTGTCATAGGAAAAGACTTTGTGAACAAATACTAAGTAAAACAGGAACTAGAACAAAGAATAAACTACTGGGATCTCATCTTATTAAAAAGCTTTTGCACTGCAGAAGAAACCATCAACAGAACTAAGAGACTACCTACAATGTGGGGAAAAAATAGTACCAGCTGCTCCTCAGACAATTGACTATTATCTAGAATATATAAATAATTTTTAAAAATCAGGCCTCCCAAATATAAAGATGTGATTCAAAAATGGGCATCTGAAATGAACTGAAATTTCTCAGACAAAGAAGTAGGAGCAGCAAATAAATATACGAAAAAATGTTCCACATCACTAGTCATTTGAGAGATGCAGATGAAAACAACACTGAGATTCCACCTCACCCCACAAAGAATGGCTGCTATCAAGAAATATGAGAAAATGTAAAAATGAAATTCAAGTGTTTGAAGGTGGGGAGGGGACGAGG
>NW_022900951.1:39619865-39650854 GCF_012274545.1 Fukomys damarensis | reverse complement strand
ATGTAAAGGTACAAGATCCCAGTAATGAATATAACTGTACTGTCTACCTAGAATGTACCAATAAATTCAATTAAAAAAAAAGAAATCAACCAATAACAAATGTTGGTGGGGTTGTGGGGAGAAGGGAACCCTTCTGCGTTGTTGGTGGGAGTGCAGACTGGTGCAACCACTATGAAAATCAATATGGAGATATCTCAAAGAACTGGGATTAGAGGTTCCATTTGACCCAGCCATCCCTCTACTGGGTATCTTTCCAAAAGAATTAAAAGAATCATACCATAGTGATATATGCACACCCATGTTTATAGCAGCAAAATTTGTAATGGCTAAAACTTGGAAACAGCCCAATTGCCCATAAGGAAGATGTGGTTTTTCTCTAAAATGGAATATTACTCAGCCATAAAGAATGAGAAATTAGAGTTTTTCATTGGAAAATGGATGCATATTGAGGCTATACTCTTAAGTGAAATAAATAAGACACACATGCATAAATACTGAATAGTTTCTCTGGGTGAAAAACTAAAAGTGTAAATAAGACCTGAATTGTATAACTGATAATGTGAAATAGGAAGAAAAGGGCTAAAGGTGTAGGGAAAGTGGGAAGGGTAGGGGAATGGAAATAAGGGACAGGAAAAAAAATATGATAAAAGGAAAAAAATGGAAACAAAATCTATGTAAATAGGGGAGGGTGGAAGGGGTGAAGGAAGTGAGGGATATGGCAAAAAAATGAGAAGCAAGATCTGTTATGTAAAGGTACAAGATCCCAATGATGAATGTAACTGTACTGTATACTTTAAAAATATCAATAAACTCAATAAAAAAGAAAATAAATGAAACACGTATATGTAAATCCAACAAAGTATAGAACTTAGATGGTAAAAACTGAAAATGCTGATGAAAGAAATAAAAATTCAAATACATGGGAAAACATACTTGTGTGCATGAATTGGGAGTCTACGTCATAAAAGGGTCACTTCTCAAATTGATATTTAGACTTAATTTAATTTCTCTCAAAACCCCATAAAGAGGGGCTGGGGATTTAGCTCAGTGGTTCTGCCACCTGCCTCACAAGTGCAAAGTCCCAAGTTCAATCTCTGTTATCAAAAAGAAGGCTGGGGGTCTAGTTCAGTGGTTCTGTTGCCTGCTTCACAAGCACAAGGTTCTATGTTCAATCCCCAGTAACCCTCCAAATTCAAAACCCCAAAAGCTTTTTGTAGATTATAGATAAGAATGATCTAAAATGTATATACAAATAGAATGACTTAGAATATCTAAAAACAATTTTGAAAAAGAACAAAATGAGCGGAATCACAGAATCCAATTGTAAGATATTATATAGCTACCGTAGTCAAGACTCAGTTATCCTGGCAGGACAGACACATAGATCAATTAAACAAAAAGGAAACCCACATACAAATAAGCACAAACACCTGATTTTTTACAGAGATAGGCCATTCAGTGGAAGAAAAATAGTCATTTCTAACTAATAATACTGGAGCAATTAGATATCCATAGATAAAAATATAAACCAAGATCTAAACCTCAGTTTTATGTAAAACTAAACTGATTTAAATGTAAACCATAAAAACCATAAGAAATTCTTTAGTCTTAAGGATTTGGTGGGGAGTTCTTAAACATGACACTCAGAGCAGAATCCATAAAAGAAAAGAACGAATCTGTTGGACTTCATCAGAATTTAAAATATTTGCTCTGTGAAGAGACTTGTTAGGAAAATGAAGACGATATAGAATGGGAGAGATTATTTTGATCCATGTATCTGACAAAGGACTCATATCTACAATATAAAAAGTACTATCAAAGCTCTCAAAAAATTAATTTAAAGTGAACAGAAAACATGAAGGGATATTTCATCAAAGAAGATGTACAGATAGCAAGTAGGCACATCACTAACCATTTGAGGAATGCAAAATAACACTACAATCATATATCACTATACACCAATTGCAGCATTTAAAATTTTAAAAATAGTGAAAATGTCAAATGCTGGTAAGCATGTAGAGAAACTGGATCTCTCATATATTGCTGATGGGAATGTAAAACAGCATAGCCACTCTAGAGAAAGGTTATCAATTTATTTTTTTCCTCATTGACTTTATTGGTACATTTTAGGTATACAGTACAGTTACATTCATTATTGGGATCTTGTACCTTTACAGGTTATCGATTTATTAAAAGAACAAAAAAACAAAAACTCTAAACATGGAATTCTGCATAATATAGCAACTGCATCCCTGGGCATTTATCCTAGAGACATAGAAATGTATATCTATTCCAAAACTGGCATAAAAATATTTATAGTAGCTTTATTCATAAAGTCCCAAACTCAAAAGACCTAAATATTCCTCAGTAATGGTTAAACAAACCATGGTATACTTATGTCATGTATACTTATACTATTCAGCAATATAAAGAAACAAGCTATTGATACATACAACTTGATTGAACTCCATAGTACTATGCTAGTGAAAAAAAAGTCCAGCGCATAAGATATGTATATATACTATATGATGGCATTTATAAAATAATGTGAAAATGACAAAACTATACAGAAATGGGTAAGTAGTTTCCAGGGTCTAGGGATGGTGGCATAACTTTAAATGGGAGGTAAAGATATTCTTTTGTTGATATCATAGTTTTGTAAGTTGATTATGGTTGTAGTTACACAAATCTATACATGTGATAAAATGAGATTGATCCACATACCCACATGCCTCATACTAATGCCAACTTCTCACTTTTGATATTTTACCATAGTTTTGCAAAATGCAATTATTTTGGGAAATTGCATGAAGGTTGCACAGTACCCCTCTGCATCATCTTTGCAACTTCAATGAACCTAGTGTTAATTCAAAATTTTGTTTTTCTAAAAGTAGAAAGAATAAATAAACTATAATCTATTTGTCTAATAGAATACTACTCAGTAATGAAATATAATAAACTGATAAACACAGAAAGATGGATAAATCTCAGAAACATCACACTAAATTTTAAAAAATTATATAAAGTAATATGCGCTACTTGACACCATATAAATGAAGCCCATAACAGAAAAAACTAATTAGTATTTTTTTAAACCAGAAGAGTGGTTTTGCAGGCTGAGGGTTAACTGGGAAGGGTTTTGAAGGAGCTTTCTGGAGTTATTATGATATTCTGTATCTTTTGCTGTTGTTATTGCTTGGTGCTGGAGATTGAATTCAGGACTTTGCACATGCTAATCATGTATTCTCATCCTGAGCAACAATCCCTGCTCCAATATTCTGTATCTTAAAAGGGGCTTAGGCTATATGGCTCTGTGAAGCAAGGATTCACTAAATGATACTGGGATAATCCTTTATTATTATATAAAGGGAGAAGTTGATCTCAGTACAAACTTTAATTCCCAATGGATTAAGTACCTTAGTAGGAAAAGCAAATATTAACTTTTAGAACAAAATATAGACTACGTTTATAACTTTGAGGTGAGGCAAACATTCTTGAGGATGACATTAAAAGGAGAAATGAGAAAAAATTATAAAAAGCCACTATAAACTCTGTGAAAATGCAAGCCACAGTTTGGTAAAAGATATTTACAGCCTGCATATCTAAAAATAGAAAAATTGGCACAGTTTATAAGCAGAGAATTTAAAGAAGTTCAAAGTGCAAACATAAAAACATTTTTCAATGTATTGAGGACAATGAAAATCAAAAAGAATAAATAGCAAATAGTATGGTGTGCCTGTAATCCCAGCATGCTGAGAAGCAGACAAGAGGATGGCAAGTTCCATCCCAGCCTGGATAACTTAGCAACTTAGTGAGACTATATCTCAAAAGAAAAAATAAAAAGACCTGGAGATGTAGCTCAGTGTAAAGGCCCAGTGTTTAATTCCCAGTACTACCACAAAAAAAAAGAAAGAAAACTTCCAGATGCTGTTATATCCTATCACCCAGTGATTGCACTCCTAGGCACTTACCCTACAGAAATTATGACATTTTCATATAAATAGATAGAAACAAGAATATTTATTGCAACATTATTTGAAATAACAAAAGATTTTTAAAAATCTGCTAGCAGTATTTTTTATAATACTCTTTCTTTCCAGAAACATTTCCCTCATTTGACTTCCAGAGAGTCCATCTCCTGACCTTCTGTTACCTCACTAGCTGCTCCTTTTCACTGTTGGATTCTTTCCTCTTCCAAATTTCTACAGTTTTGAGTGGCCTAGTGATCATTCTCTACTTGTTCCCAAGTTAATCTCTAGATAACCTTAAATACCATCACTAATTACTAGCCTGGACTTCTCCACTGACCTTGACTGGAACATCCAACTATTTGCCTATTTGACATTACCAGTTAGACACCAAGTTGGCAGCTCAAAATGTTATCATGTCCAGAACCAAAGTCTTAATATCCTTTTAAATCCCAATCATCCCCCAGGCCTCTTCATCTTAATAAATAGCATTGCAAGTCATCAAGTTACTCAAGTCCCCTCTTTCAAGTCCTCTCTTGTACATATGCTTGATATCTTTCTTTCCTTCACAGCCATCATAGCATTTCAACCCAGCTATCATTCCTTCTTATCTAGAATGCTGTGATTGCCTCCTTTGCATCTTTCCATTTCTATTCTATCTCTGCTTTAGCAAACAGAGTGATCACAGAAACATGTACACTTTCTGAGATCAAAGTGGACCTATCAAAAAATCACACCTCCTCTGACCACAGGTAACTCTGAATTCATCTCGTACATAACTCATTAACCAGGGTCACAATGCTCCAACCACACTGTCTTTCTTTCTGTTCTTTAAACACACCATGATTGTTCAAACCTCAAGGACTTTGCATTTGATGTTCCTTCTGCCATGGTTGTAGACAAATATGCCTGACATCACAGTACCTTGCTGGATAGCCTGGAAGAATCACAATTATATGCCCACATAGACTGGGAAATCTCAATGGCTATAGGATTTAGAGTTCCAAAAATTCTCTGCAGTTTTCTGCTTCTTTGTATCAGTGATATTCCCTGACTGAAAGAAATGCACCTTGTGTACTACCACTTCTAAGGGAACTAATGGTTGGGACAGGAGGAAAATCTGAAGGCAATACCCACTCCTGACAGGAAGTGCATAAAGGGGAGAGAGATTCACACAGTGAAGCAATGAAGCTCTTCTTTCAGAGGGGCACATCTGACATCAGAGACACATGGCTAAGAACTAAAATATGTCCCTAAGCAAGGGGAAAACATGAGAACCAAGACTTGCCATGTAGAGGTACAAGATCCGAACAATGAATGTAACTGTACTGTATCCCTAAAATGGACCAATAAACTCAATTTTTAAAAATAAATAAAATATGTCCCTAAGGGTATGAGGCCTCCCTATGAAGGAAATATTAGGTAGATAGGGCTTCCATAACAAAGTACCACAAATTGAGTGAATTAAACTGCAAAAATATATTTTCCTGTGGTTCTGGAGGCTGCAACTCCAAGACCAAGGTGTTAATGAGGTTATTTCTTTTTCTTTTCTTTTCTTTTCTTTTCTTTTTTTTCTTTTCTTTACTTTTCTTACTGAGGGTCAAACTCAGGACCTTGTGCTCACAAGGCAGGCAGCAGCACCACTGAGCTAAATCTCTGGCACAAGGCTGTTTCTTCTGAGACCTCTCGCCTTGGTTTACATATGGCCATCTTCTCCTTATGTCCCTACATTACCTGATTTGAGGGTGCTCATGTCTCCTTCTGGAGTTGGTTTCCAGATTCTTCTCCATCTTGAACAAAAAAATTAAACAAAAGAATCAAAAACAGTGCCAAAGTTTATTTGAAAAAGTAAAAATGAAGGGTAAGGGAGAAACTGACTCTGCAGAGCAAGTGGCCTGAGCAAAATAAGGAAAAAATAAAAATAAAAATATACCCTTGGAAACACAGGGTGGTCTACCATAAGGAAGCCACAGTAGCAAGTTCTTAATGGTGTCAATGTCCTTTTATTTTGTCCACACATCATGGGAACCTGTGCAAAGCCCATACACAGTGCCTGGGCGTATGTGTCCTGGAAACTGGTCATGCTTACTCTCCCAACCAGCTATTCCATGCCCTACCTTCTTATCTCATTTCCCCCTGAGAGACACAAATCCCCATAATTCTTTATTGGCTGCTTAGGAATCAGAGGTCTCTATCTTCCATAGCGTCTTTGAGCTGGAAGGGGCTATAGACACTACCTACTGGAAATTATGTGTTCTCTAACTACCTTGGGGTGTGGCCTACTGTTGGGGTTGAAGAAAGAAAAACCTGTCAGAAGACAATGAGAAAACAGTAACCATTGCTCTGTTTGATGGAAGAAAAAACTTCACAAAACTTCACTATTAGCCCAAAAATGAGGAGCAGCTCAGAATTCCATGCATCTTGTAGAGAAGAATATATATTAGAGATGTCAGATAGTCATGGTCTTAGGAAGGCCCTGTTTACTTATCTGTAGCAGCACTAAAATCTTGCTTTTTGAAGAGAAATCTCAAATCTTCCAGAGGCTCACAGGAGTAGCTTTCTCCTTTTGGATGATCTTGTTCTTCAGACAGTTCAAGTGGAATTGGCTTTATTCCAGAAAAATGAATCCAAAAGCTTCTGCACTGCAAAAGAAGCCACCAACAGAGCTAAACTTATAATGTGGGAAAAAAATTTTACTAGCTGCTCCTCAGACAATTGACTATTATCTAGAATATATAAAGAACAAAAAAAATCAGGCCCCCCAAATATAAAGACTCTATTCAAAAATGGGCATCTGGAATGAACTGACATTTCTCAGACAAACAAGTAAGAGCAGCAAATAAATATGTGAAAAAATGTTCCACATCACTGGTCATTCGAGAGATGCAGATGAAAACAACACTGAGATTCCATCTCATCCCACAAAGAATAGCTGCTGCTATCAGGAAATCACACAATAACAAATGCTGGCGGGGTTGTGTAGAGAAAGAAACTCTTCTCCATTGTTGGTGGGAGTGCTCTGGTACAACCACTGTGGAAATCAATGTGGAGATACCTCAAAGAACTAGGATTAGAGGTTCCATTTGACCCAGCTATCCCTCTGGCTGGATATCTTTCCTAAAGAATTAAAAGAATCATACCACAGTGATATAGGCACACCCATGTTTATAGCAGCAGAGTTTGTAGTAGCTAAAACTTGGAAATAGCCCAATTGCCCATCAGTTGGAGACCAGATAAAGAAGATGTGGTTTTTCTATAAAATGGAATACTACTACTCAGCCATAAAGAACAAGAAACTAGAGACATTTATAGCTAAGTGGATGCCTATTGAGGCCATACTCCTAAGTGAAATAAACAAGACATGTGTGTAAATACTGAATAGTTTCTCTGGTGTGAAAAACTGGAAATGTAAATAAGACCCAAATTGTATAATTGACAATGTGAAATAGGAAGGAAAGGGCTAAAGGTGTAAGGGAGGTGGGAAGGGTAGGGGAAAGGAAATAAGGGAAAAAGAAAAATATGAGAAAAGGAAAAAATGGAAACAAAGTCTTTGTAAATAGGGGAGGGTGCAGGGTGTGAAGGGAGGGCAGGGACAAGGGGAAAAAATGAGAACCAAGACCTGTCATGTAAAGGTGCAAGATCCCAATGATGAATGTAACTGCACTGTATATTTAAAAAGTACCAATAAATTCAATGAAAAAAAAGAAAATGAAACCAATAATTTATCTCTGGCAACTTTATTGCAGTGGTATGGTAAGGATCACTGAAAAGAGGCTCTTCCATGCTGGCAAGACCCTATTCTCATACATTTGGATAGTCTGTTGTATGTGGCCCAGATTAATGAGATATTGTAAGAGTCTCATGGTCTCTGAGTGTACTATCATATCAAAGAATAGAAATGGCCTCCCACATAACATCTCAAATACACTCAAATTTAACCCAGTTTTGGCCCTCATGAGTGCCATTGGCAATAATTGGAGCCAGGACTCAGTTGTTTCTTGGCAAAGTTTTGCTAGAGCTAGCTTTCGGGTCTGGTTGGCTCCTTTTACCCCTCCAGTACATTGAGGACCACTTCCCATGTAGGATTTTTTTGTAGCTTGTCACTAACTGAGGATTGTTGCCAATAGCCATAAAAAGAGAACTGTAGGGGAAAATCACAGGCTGTTGATTTTCTAGAAGCTTGCTGCAGATGGTTTTCCTGGAATGTGGTTATGGTTACTCCTTCGACCAGCTTTTCCACACCCTACCTTCCTGTCTCACTCATGTGGTCTTCCCTCCATGCATGTCTACATCCTCACTACTTCTCCATTAAGGACATCAGTCATATTAAATAAGGGTCCTTTCTAACAATCTCATCTAAAATTTAATTACCTTTAAAGACAAATTCCAAATAGACTCACATTCGGGGGTCCTGAGGGTTAGGAACTCCACATTCAAATTTTGAAGGAACAAAATTCAACCCATAACAAAAGGCATAACATATTTTCCTTTGGACTACAGGCACATATATTCAAAATATTTCCATTCCTTTGTTTCCCTATATGTCTGGGCCTTTAGAAGAATATTAATCATGTTGTTTGGTAGTCTTAAGGAGAAAAAAAAAAGTATGATCTTCCCTGCATTCATCCCTTCACTGGTTAGTGTGAAAGGCAGGACATGGTGGATTTGTTTTTTCTTTTGGTACCAGGGATCAAACTCAGGCCCTTACGCTTGTGAGGCAGGTGGCAGAACCACTGAGCTAAATCTGCGGCCCCAGGAGATGGTGGATTATAAAGGCGACCATGTTGAGGAACTCATACTAGGACCAGTGCAACAAAACAAGGTGGGTCTTGTCAGAAGAGCAGATAGTACATTACAGTGACCAGGGACAGGACTACTTTGTGTGAACAACTCTGCCATATGATCCAAGCTCACCCCTCCTCTATGTGTCAGAGCAAGAAGACCAGAAGAGAAGAGGTTCAGGTGATCCAGAGTCATTTAGTTATTCTTTCAAAATATTCATTAAATAATTTTCATTTATAAGACAGTATACTTGGTTTTGAGAATACTTAAAGGACAAAAGCAGACAAGGTCCCTGCCCTACCATGAAGAAAGAGATAATGAAATTAACATAAACAAATAATTTTAGGTGGTGAAATAATGTACAGAAAAATTAAGGGAAAAGAGAATGAAGAATGGGGTAGTATCTATGAGAGTGGTAAGAGGAAGCTTCTCTGAAGAGGTGCCATGGAAAGGAATCTGAAGGAAGTGAGAGAGGGAGCCTCACAGGGGACACAGGAAAGCATCCTAGCATGGGAAAAGAAACAGAGACCAATCAGTACTCATTGTCAGAGTATATAGATTGAGATTTGTGTCAGGTATAGAAATGTGCCCTTTATATCCCTCTGTGAAAAGGAATTTGCTAACCAGCTGTGAAGAGTATGGTCAACTGGTAACCTTCACCAGTTAGCTTTGAAAGGGTTTACTTGACTTTTGAAAGGATTTGCCTTGGCTTTCAAGTTGAGGCAGCTACGTCTTTCTCAGGATATGACAGTCCTTGCATGCAGTTAATGATTGAAGAGGTAATAGCTGAAGGCACATTCTTCTTGGGGAAGCCCCCATAACTAAGGTGGTGGTGTCCAGAAGATATTTTTACTTATTTTTCCCACTTGCTGCCATCTCTACTCTCCTCTTTGGGTTGCATGCTTTTTATTAGGTTCTCACCATCACAGACAACTTGCATTTAATGTACTTGGGGAAAAAAGTCATATTTTCAAAGGACTACTTTCAAAGGAGGTTGCCTGGGACTCACCTTATTTTATAAATACCTAGAAAGTAGGTAGCATTGCCAGAGGGACAGACAACAGAGACTATCTCCAGGTGGCACTGATATTTAGATAGTTTCTCTTCTAAAGCCTCCTCAGTAAAGTCAGGGAAGTCAATATACAATTGTAACTCTGAAAAATCGCTACTCTTGGTGAAACCTACCTGCATTTCATCCTGATTGGAGTTGGAAATATGTGAAAAAGCATCTTATTTCTACCTAAAACATATTCCTGTCTTTTTGGCCTTGCTGCTTTAAAAAGTACTTTCAGAGCCTATTCATTCCTCTTCAAAGAAGCACTTGGTTCTTCTTCTCCATCCCACACTGATTTAATGATTGCCAAGTATGCCTAAATTTAGGCTTGTTTTCAATAGGATCTGGTGGTTTATATAAGAACCAATGGCTTCCTTAAGAAATGCTACATTTTCCTTCTCTCGCATTGCAGAATCTGTAGAATCTTTTTGTCAAGTTCATGGTCCATGACTACCAGAAATGCCATGGAGTGCAGGTTTTTCCAGTTACAGTATTATCCAAACTTACGAGTAATAAGCCATGTTGGAAATATGTACTTGCAACCACCAGCCGTGGGGCCCCCATGTTCTTCATGTATCTGACAGTCTGGATATACGAAGAGCTGGCTTGCAGCACAATACACACAACACTTCCTCTTCCAACAAAGGGTTGATTCAGGTACAGAACTCAGCTTTGTTCTTCCGTAACAAAATGCCACCACTCTTTGCCACCTCACAAGCAAGGGAAAAAACTACAGTTTTTAAATGTCTTGAGATTGAGAAGAATGTTCCTCACTCTCGGTCTGAAGCCAAACACACTGCAGTAAGGACCACTTTTCAGTGTTCTTGGCAACTAAGCAGGGAGTGTGCCTGTTAGTTTGTCTTTTTGCCTTGCAAATAAAAGGTACTAATTGATTGATCTCCTGTGAACCACAGAAGCCTTTTCCAGCCAGAGCAGAACAATGAAAGTCCTTGCCTGGAGATATGCAGCCCAGTGTTGTAAGATCTCACTAGAACAAGAACCCAAAAACCCTAGTTCAAGTCTAGTTCAGGAACCTCAAAAGGCCAGGCTGCTGAGGCAGAGGATTGCTACAAGTTTGAGGCCATCCTAGGCTATAAGTGAGTTCAATGTCAGCCTGGAATAGTGATATCCTGTCTAAAAAAAAAAAAAAGAACTTCAAAAGAAACCTGAAGCCCTAAAAAATATTTAAACATCAAATATGAAATTCTTTCCAAAATATGAATATACCTGTTCAGTAGTGCCCTAAGCACATGTTTAGTCTGTGTTAGGTTACTAATCTTGCCAGTATTTACATTCCAGGATCTGACATTCATTGATTCAAAGCTCATCAATTTACCTCTTTTGGCCTCAGTCAAATTGGCATAGAAAATTAAACTAACCTTGCCTGCCTCGCACACAAGGACTTTACCAAAAAAAAAAAAAAAAAAAAAAACAAAAAATTGAACCAACCTAGATATTTGCTAAAGTTCTGTGATTCCTCCTGTTGTGTTAATTAGTCATTGGTCTTCAGTCTGACACTAAAAGATTTCTCAGGAACCTAACAGGCACTGTATCTACTGACTCACTCTTGGCACTTCTGTCATTCCCACACTTGCCACCTAACAGATAGCTTTCAACCTCAAACATGGCAACACTTTGCCTGAGGTTTTCCTCTCACCGTCAGAGTTCACTCAGCCTATGTGAGACAGGCTAAAGATGCCACAGAATCAATATCCCTCAGAGCAGTCCTCAACCAATGACTGGTAAGAGATGGCTTATAAATACCCAACTACTCTAGAGATGGAGGGAAGAGGGAAGAAGGGGAGGGAAAGGAGAAGTAAAAATAATTAAGAAGTGTTATGTACATGTACTAATTCCCCACAATGAATGTAATCGTGCACTACATACATGTACTAATAAAATTTTTTAATTATTTAACAAAAAAAAAAACAAAGCAAAAAAGAACATTTGAGCAGTTTCTAGTAAAGGTGATTGTTAGTAAAGCTATTATAAACATTTAAATAAATATCTCAGCCTTCTGGCACTCAGTCACAATAACTCTAAAGTGTGTGTTCTATATCCAAGGTCCCTGAACCCCCAAGTTGAAGACAGACACAGCAGGAGGTAAGCAGAGGGCAAGCAAATGAAGCTTTATCTGCATTTGTAGCTTTTCCTTATTACTCCTTTTACCACCTGAGCTCCATCTCCTATCAGATCTGCAGCAGTATTAGAATCATAGGAGCAGAAACTCTACCATGAATTGAACATGCAAGGGATCCAGATTGCACATTCCTTATGCGAATCTAATGCCTGATGATCTGTAGCAGAGCTGAAGTGATGATGGTAGCCCTGGGAAACAGCTGAAAGTACATATTGACATTATGACTGCATAGAGACCATAATAAATTGTTTGCAGACTCATATCAATACCTTAGAGTGAATGGCAAGTGACAAACTGCATCTGGTGGCAGCTTCTACAGTGGCAAGTGAGTTGATGTACTTTAACTGTGCAACTGCATCTGGTGGCAGGTTTTAAGAATCTGACACTTATTGTAGTCCATACATTGCCTGCTGATTATTTTATTTACCACTTCTGTTCACACCTTTTTCCCATACTGTGCACTAGTCTCAGTCATAGTTGTGGTAAGCCAAAAAGCTAAACTTAACCAAAATGATGAAAATGTAACAGGGAAGATTCTTGAAAGAGGGAAAAACCCAATGATGAGAAAACAGAAGACTCTGAGACTACCAACAACAAAAAAGCTTCATTTAAAAGAAAATACCAAGAGTCCTACTTAAATTAGAGGTTGATTGCAACAGGTAATTCATATTCTCCAAGCCCACTTTTTATAACCTACAGTAACCAACAAAGCCATGAAACCTTCAAAACTATTTCGTAATGTGGAGACCAAAACTTTGAAATGTGGATACCTGAATTAAAACATGACATAGGAGTTTTTCAAAATAAAAAACTGAACACAAAGAACAGAACCAATTATTGAAGGTCACCACTTCATCAAATGTGTCTGCAGTGAGTGCACCATTCCTAGTGGCTAGCTGCATTGCTGATGCTAAGGAGCCCTTCACTTTGGTGAAGAGTTGATTCTGCCTGATGCTAAGGATATTTGTTGTGAACTCTTAGGAGAAGCTGCAGTACAAAAGGTGGCACATGTTCCTCTTTTAGCTAGTACCATAATTTGACAAATTTATGAAATAGAAGACATTGAAGTACAATTATTACAATTAATGAACTGTGCTAATAAATCCAGGTTGATGAGTCTAACACTGTAGACAACAAGGAAACAATGCTTGTTTGTTGGGGATATATTTTCAGGATGATGTTCCTAAGGATATGTTATGTGAAGCACTTTTGTTGCTAATCAACACCACAATTGTAGAATGACTCAAGTCTGTGAATTATTACATATCAGAAAAACTGAATTGGTTATTTTATGTTGGTATGTGCACAAACAGAGAAGTTATCATTACTGCACTGAAATGCCTCCTTCCATTTCCAACATCTTACTTTCGTGGAATTCTGCAGTAACAGCATCCAAAACAAGATCATGGAGTTCACTGATTTCACTACTTGGGTCAAAGAGGTCACTTCTGAAAGTGAGTCTGTATACTATGTCATCCAAAATGCTTGCTAGCCAAAAAATGTCACCTAAAGTTCACAGTGTTTTCAGGATGTGATTACAATTATCAAGCAAATTAAAAATGCATGCCCTCCACTCACATCTGTTCACACAGTTCTGTAAAGAAACGGATGCAGAGCACACATACCTTTTCTTACACAGAAGTGAGATGATTTTCTAAAGATAGATTACTGGTCAGAGTTTTTGAGCTGCTCCCGAGATTTCTTTTACAAAAATAGTCACCACTGGCATCAAGTTTCAGTGACACAGAATGGGCTGCAAAAGTTGCTTACTCGTGTGACATATTCAACCTGCTCAACAAAATCTGTCACTGCAGGGAAGAAAGACAACTGTGTTCTAGTTGGCAGATAAAGTGGATCCATTCAAAGCCAAACTGGAATCATGGGGGCAATGAGAGAACACTGAGATTTTTTACATTATTCCAGCATTAGCAGGAATTTGAGGGAGACTCAGTCAGGGCCTTGCTTCTCCCAGCTGGTATATAATCACCTATCTCAGCTTTCAAAAAGTTTGAATATTATTTCTCAACCACACACACAAAAAAAACCCAAGCTAGGAAGGAATGGTCCTACAATCCGTTTGCAAAGATCAACTGCTTCAGATTCCACATAAGGGTTGCCTTATAAGTATGTTTGAGACAACTTAAATTCTCCATATATCCTAGATTAATGTCAAAGCAGAACATCCTAAGATTGCCACAAAAGCACTTCAGTGCCTCCTTCCATTTTCAACATTTTATCTTTGTGAAGTAGGGTTTTTCTGCAGTAATGGCATCCAAAAAAAGATCATGGGCTAGACTGGATATAAGCAACACACTTAGGTGTCATTGTCTCCCATCAACCACAGATGGGACTATCTCGTTGCAGGAAAACTCAGAGTTCCCACTGATTATGCATTATGGTAAGTTGTATCATTATTTCATTATATATTACAATGTAATAATAATAAAGTGCACAATAAATGTAATGCACTTGAACCATTCCAAGACCATCCTTCCTCCCCAAATCCGTAGAAAATTTGTCTTCCATGAAACCAGTCTCTGGTGTCAAAATGGTTGGGGACTGCTGCTCTACACTGTCTCCCAGAATTTCCCAGCATGGTTCCACCCTATTTGTCCACAGTGGCAGCTGTCTTCACAATGCATGCTTCACTGGCTTCTTTCATTGACTATCTTAGTTCTCCCTCCTCTACCAGTATTTTTAGAATCACTTCCCAAATAATCCATCTTCCCTCTAACCCATTCTTCATTCCCTCTACTTTCTTCCTTTATAAATATATCTTGTTTTGGTTTAGTTACCCACCATGTAAGAAAATCTACTCATGACCCTTGCTCTAGGAATACAAGCAAGCTAACTGGTGTAATCCTAATTCACTTCCTTATCGTGAATTAGAATTTGATCCAATTCTTGCCAATGAGACCTGAAGGCAGAATTCAAAGAAATACCTCTTTGCTCCAAAAACAGAGACACAAAAGCAAATATGTCTCCTATTACTCCACTGGGCATTGACATATCCCAACAGGATTACCAGAATTGCTGCCACTAACTTGCAACCATGGGAACTAGCCTAGAAGGAAAACTGACTGGCCAGTATGCAATGGGGAAAGGTGAGAAGATCTTGCCTCCATATATTTGAGCAGCTGGGACCACTGAATCTCTGGACTTATGTGAAATAATAGATTTGGCAGTTTTTAGACCAGTTCCTATAGAACTAGTCTGCTACTTGCAATTAAAAATCCCTACCTGATTTACTTTCCCAACAATTTCAAGAGCCAAAGCCAAGTGTTTTGTTTTGAAATTCTGTCACATGAGAAATTAAATCCTGCAAATTTTTAACAGATGCCTAATACTAGGGACTGATTAAGGTCTGCCTTCAGGTCTCATTGGCAAATTATGGTATATACTATACATCTATGTACAATTCTCTTTTAAGAAAAATGTCTAATGAAATTAAAATTATTTCAGTATATTTTAAGTGAAAAATCAGATATGGTATGAATGAACTGAAAATCATTAAAAATTAATACTGAGAACTGAAATAGTTGCATTATTCTTTTTTATATCTTCAAAGTTGTCTCTTAAAAAGATGCATTGCTTTTATATTTGTTAAAAATACTATTTGAAAAATTAATCTGTTCTCCTTTAACACTTCCTCCTCTTTTCTCCCTCTATTGGGAAAAGGAGAAAGGATCCACAAGCAAAGGACACATGTATGGGTAGAAAGTGGCCAGGGCATTACAGAAACCAAGTTTCAAAAGGTTAGCTTCAAGAGCTTCTTTATAGGAGAGTTGTCAAGATAACTATTTGCTTGCTTCTCAAGCATTGTGGGAAATTGTAAGAAGGCTTCCAATAGCCTGATAAGCATATATGTATATATTTGCCTTCCTGCCCAAGACACCACTGGGAATGATGTAAGTAGCAGCTGATCACCTAGCTTTAGGAGAAGTGACAGTGATGAGGAATTTTCTGTGAGCTAACTTACCAAAGAGGAAGCAGGATCTCTTTGCAGGATGGAATAAAAAAATGCAAAAAAAAAGCCAGAACCAGAAAGCAGAGAGAGATTTTAAAACCAGAATTCTGAGAATGGCAGTATATGGGGAATAAATAACACAAGGTTAAAAAGACAAAGCAGAGACAGTACCAAGCATGTCAATCACTGGCCAACTCTCCAAGAGTGAGGCTGAATATGTTGGCACTTCCTGATAATATAAGGGTCTTCACCAGCAGTAGTCACTGCTGAACAGAGAGGACATGAGCCATCTTCATGTGGCTGATTCCAAAGTATGCTGTCTTACGTGGATGTGTTGCCAAAACACATGGAAAGCCTTTTGAGAACACAATGCCGCTTCTGCACATCTAGGGTCTCAAGTTAGATCTACTGAAACCACCAGAACATACCCAAACTACCTCTTGAGAGGCAGAGGGTAGACTATGT
Organism: Fukomys damarensis; assembly: GCF_012274545.1. Taxonomy (NCBI): domain Eukaryota; kingdom Metazoa; phylum Chordata; class Mammalia; order Rodentia; family Bathyergidae; genus Fukomys; species Fukomys damarensis. Next base: position 39,634,478 of record NW_022900951.1, on the reverse strand, counting down.
TGTGCTTTAGAAGACCTGGGTTCAAGCCTCAGCTCTGATATGTGCTAGCTGTATAACTTCTGAATTATATTATCTAATCAAACCTCTGTTTTATCATCTATAAAATTATCATTATTATTATTATTACTAATTATAACTGTGCAGCTCTTTCATGATGTTGTTATAAGAATCTGGTAAAAGAATAATATGGTATGCATGGTAAACCTACAGAAGTCTCCACAGTGTAAGCTAATACTAGTGATTTTTAAGTCCAGGTCCAGAAAATTTTAAAGTGAGAAACTAGTGATTGTGAATATGCCAAGGGCAATTTTTAAACCATGCCCATCTAAAAAAATTAACCACAAAAGAATAGATCTACCCCTTGGGGCAGGTGGTACTGGCAAACAGAAAGCTAAATCTTACCAAGTGGTCATCTTTTACATTAAGGAAAATAATTTTCCAGGATTAAGGAGTAGGGCTAACATTGTTGAGAGCCAAAGTCAAACAATCTGAGAGAACTATATGAGATTTATTCCTTGGGAACTCACACTTACCAAATTATTCCTGAATCTCTGAAAAAGCTTGGGTATTTGATCTCAGGCCCAATGTCACTGTCAATGTCAATTGGGTCTTCCAGGAAGCAGATGCTGAAATCAGTGAACAGTGAAAGAGGTTTATTGGCAGGAGATGCCTGCAAAAAAATAAAGGGAAGAAAGCAGTTTGGGGCAGGGAGGGCCTCCAACCATATGTAGATCTGACAAAATCTCAGCCAACCCAAACTGACTTGGAGCAAAAATGACCCATTAAAGAGAATGCATGTTGGCCAGAAGTGGCCAGACCTTAAAACCTCCAAAATGTTCAGGCATTGGTTAGTTCCACTCAGAAAACTTCCCAAACAGAGGGGAAGAATTGGATATACAGATAAGTGAGGCATATAGGACCCCAACTAGCCACAATAAAAAAAAATCTATACCTAGACATAATAATCAAGATCCCAGAAATCCAACAGAAGAACAAAATACTACAAGCAGTAAGAGAAAAGAAACAAATCACATGCAAAGAAAAGCCCATCAGAATCACAGCAGACTTTTCAACACAAACCCTCAGGTCAAGGAGAGCCTGGAGTGAGGTATTACCACTAATAAAAGAAAACAACCTCCAACCTAGACTGATGTATCCTGAAACTCTATTTCAAAATGGATGGGGAAATAAGATACATCCATGACAAAGACCACCTGAGAAACTTCATAAACACCAAACCAGCACTACAAGGAATTCTAAACAATACCCTAGAAAAAGACAATGAAGATCACAACACCATGAGGCCCAACCGAGAAAACCAAATAGTCAAGGCAAGAAACTAAAAGGAAAGGGCAAAAAATTAAAAAGAGTCAACAAAAGGACAATAACTTGACAATAACAAGTTAGTACATATCAGTTATAACCATTAATGTCAATGACCTCAGTTCACCAATCAAGAGAAATAGACTGGCAGAATGGATTAAGAAGCAAAATCCAACAAGATGTTGTATACAAGAAACACACCTAGTACAAAAAGAAGCCCATAGACTGAAAGTGAAAGGGTGGAAAACAATTCTTCACCTGACAGGAGCCCAGAAAAACGCAGGGGTAGCAATCTTATTCACAGACAAAGTAAATTTCAAACCAAAACTGATTAAGAGAGACAAAGAAGGCCACTACATCCTCATAAAGGGAACAATTCAAGAGGAAGAGATGACAAGCATAAACATATATGCACCAAATATAAACGCCCCCAACTATATAAAACAAATATTAAGTAACATGAAGAACCAAATAAGCACTGATACAATTGTAGTGGAGGATCTAAATACCCCACTATCACAAATAGACAGATCATCTAGTCAAAAAATCAACAATGAAATAGTAGAACCGAACCAATCTTTTGAATGCATGGACTTATTAGACATCTATAGAGTGTTCCACCCCACAAAATCAGAATATACATTCTTTTCAGCTGCACATGGGTCATTCTCCAAGATAGACCACAAACTAGCTCACAGAACAGGCTTGAATCAATGCAAAAGAATTGAAGTTATTCCCTGTATAATATCAAATCACAGTGAAATTAAGCTGGAGATGAATAGCATAAGAAACCGTAGGAACTTCACAAACACATGGAAATTAAACAACACTCTCCTGAACAATCAATGGATCACAGAGGAAATTAAAAAAGAAATTATATATTTTTTACAAATAAACAAAAATGCCAATACAAAATACAGAAATCTATGGGACACAATGAAAGGAGTTCTATGTGGAAAATTCATAGCACTGAATGCCCACACTAGGAAAACAGAGCGAGCTCAAATAAACAACCTAACAATGAATCTTAGACTCCTAGAAAGACAAGAGAAAGAAAAACCCAAAGCTCGAACAAGAGAGGAAATTATAAAGATTAGAGCAGAAATCAATGCAATGGAAACTAATAAAATAATACAAAAAAATAAATGAATTGAAGAGTTGGTTTTTTGAAAGAATAAATAAAATTGATAAACCCTTAGCTAACCTTATCAAAAAAAGGAAAGAAAAAGCACAGATCCATGCAATTAGGAATGAAAAAGGTGAAGTCACAACAGATCCAACAGAAATCCAGAGGATAGTCAATACCTACTTTGAGAACATGTACTCTAATAAAATGGAAAACACAGAAAAAATGGACAGATTTCTAGATACTTATGAATTACCAAAGTTGAAGAAGATAAAAATATTTTAAACACCCCAATTACAGTCAGTGAAATTGAAAATGTAATTAAAAATTTACCAACAAAGAAAAGCCCATGTCCTAATGGATTCACTGCTGAATTTTACAAGACATTTAGAGAAGAACTACTGCCATTACTCTTCAAACTTTTCAATGAAATTGAAAGGGAAGCAATACTTCCAAATTCATATCTGGAAGCAAGTATCACTTTGATTCCCAAACCAGGGCAAGATGAAACTAAAAAAGAGAACTACAGGCCAATCTCCTTAATGAATATAGATGCAAAAATCCTTAGCAAGCAGAATACAGAGGACCATCAACAAGATCATACATCTGACCAAGTCAGATTTATTCCAGGGATGCAAGGATGATTCAACATATGTAAGCCAATAAACGTAATACACTGTATTAACAAAGTCAAGGAAAAAAAACACATGATCCTCTCCATAGATGCAGAAAAAGCATTTGACAAAATTCAACACCCATTCATGATAAATACACTGAAAAAAAATGGAATAGATGGGCTATATCTAAACTTAATAAAGGCTATCTATGAAAAACCAACAGCCAACATCATATTAATGGCAAAAAAAACTGAAAACCTTCACGTTAAAATCAGGAACAAGACAAGGATGCCCACTATCACCACTCCTCTTCAATATAGTTCTGGAAGCATTAGCCATAGCAATTAGACAAGAGAAAGAAATTAAAGCAATAAAGACAGGAAAGGAATAAGTTAAACTGTCATTTCCTGATGATATGATACTCTATATTGAAGATTCAAAAAACTCCACCAAAAGACTTCTAGATTTAATTGACACTTTTAGCAGAGTAGCAGGATAGAAGGTCAACACCCCAAATTCAATAGCCTTCTTGTACACAAATAACAGACTCACTGAGTGAGAAATTAGGGAAACAATTCCTTTCACAATAGCATCCAAAAAAATGAAATATCTAGGAATCAACCTAACAAAAGAAGCAAAAGACCTCTACACTGAAAACTACAGCACTTTGAAAAAAGAGATCAAAGAGGATATAAGAAAATGGAAAGATATCCCCTGCTCCTGGGTAGGAAGAATCAACATAGTGAAAATGGCCATACTACCAAAACTGCTATACAGATTCAATGCAATGCCAATTGAAATTCCAATGTTGTATTTCACAGAACTAGAAAAAAGAATCCAAAAATTCATTTGGAACCATAAGAGACTTAGAATGGCAAGAGCCATCCTAGGCAAGACACATGGCAGTGGATATAACAATTCCCAATTTGAAACTATACTACAAAGCCACTGTGATAAAAACAGCATGGTACTGGCAAAGAAACAGACCTGAGGATCAGTTGCACAGACTGGAAGACACAAAAACAACTCCAGATGTACTCAGTTACCTCATTTTTGACAAAGGAGCTGGCCATCCCCATTGGAGGAAAGACAGCCTCTTTAATAAATGGTGTAGGAAAAACTGGATCTCAACCTGCCAAAGATTAAAACTAGACCCTTATCTTTCACCATGCCCTAAATTAAAATCCAAGTGGATTAAAGATTTAAATATTAAAACAGAAACACTAAACTTGCTGGAAGATAAGTTAGGCAGAACTCTTGAAGACATTGGCATAGGAAAAGACTTTATGAACAAATCCTCAGTAGCACGGGAGCTAGCACGAAGAATCAACAACTGGGATCTCATCTTATTAAAAAGCTTCTGCACTGCAAAAGAAACCATCAACAGAACTAAGAGACCACCTACAATGTGGGAAAAAAAATTTTACCAGCTGCTCCTCAGACAAAGGACTATTATCTAGAATATATAAAGAACTCAAAACAATCAGCCCCCCCAAATATAAAGACCCAATTCAAAAATGGGCATCTGAAATGAACAGACATTTCTCAGACAAAGAAGTAAAAGCAGCAAGTAAATATATGAAAAAATGTTCCACATCACTGGTCATTCAAGAGATGCAGATGAAAGCAACACTGAGATTTCACCTCACCCCACAAAGAATGGCTGCTATCAAAAAATCAACCAATAACAAATGCTGGAAGGGTTGTGGGGAAAAAGGAACCCTTCTCCATTGTTGGTGGGAGTGCAGACTGGTGCAACCACTATGGAAATCAATATGGAGATACCTCAAAGAGCTGGGACTAGGGGTTCCATTTGACCCAGTCATCCCTCTTCTGGGTATCTTTCCAAAAGAATTAAAAGAATCATACCACAGTGATACATGCACACCAATGTTTATAGTGGCACAGTTTGTAATAGCTAAAACTTGGAAACAGCCCATTTGCCCATCAGTTGGAGATTGCATAAAGAAGATGTGGTTTTTCTATAAAATGGAAATACTACTCACCCATAAAGAATGAGAAATTAAATTCATTCATAGGAAAATGGATACATATTGAGGATATACTCCTAAGTGAAATAAATAAGTCACACATGTGTAAATACAGAATATTTTCCTTGATGTGAAAAACTGTAATAGTACACAAGATCCTAATGAGATAATAATTAACAATGTGAAATAGGAAGAAAAGGGTTAAAGGTGTAGGGAAATTGGGAAGGGTAGGGGAAAGGGAATAAGGGAAAATAAACAAATATGACAAAATGAAAAAATGGAAATAAAGTGTTTGCAAATGGGGAGGGGAGGAGAGGGTGAAATGAGGGCTGGGCCAAGGGGAAAAAGTGAGAACCAAGACCTGTCATGTAAAGGTACAAGATCCCAATAATGAATGTAACTGTACCGTATACCTAAAATGTATCAATAAACTCAATAAAAAGAAAAAAAAAAGAAGAGCCAAGAAACATGATGAAATCCCAACATAAGAAACAAATGGAATCCATAAAACAGATGTAAACAGATTTCCAGGAGATTAAAAACTCCATTGAAAGTTTACACAACAGAATGAGCCAATGTGGGGACAAAATTTCAGATATAGAAATCAGGATTGCAATTAGTGACCAAGAAAATAAAAATTTCTTAAAAATACTAATGGACCACCACAAATCAATCCAGCACCTGCTAGATGATACAAAGAAGAATATAACATAAGACTGGTCAGAATCAATGAAGAAATAGGAGAAAGTGCAAATGACATAAAGGAAAAAAAAAAAACTTCACAGAAGTAATGCCACAAAACTTCCCAAGCAAAGGAAGAGAACTTGACATACAGATATGTGAGGCATATAGGTAACTCCAACTAGCCATGATCAAAAAAATTACGCCTGGGCATGTAATAGCCAAGATTCCAGTAACCCAACAGAAGAACAAAATTCTACAAGCAATTAGAGAAAAGAAACAAATCACATACAAAGGAAAGTCCATCAGAGTCACAGCAGATTTCTCAGCACAAACCCTCAAGGCAAGAAGAGCTTGGAGTGATGTATTTCAAGCCCTAAAGGAAAACAACCTCCAAGCCAAATTGATGTACCCTGCAAAACTATCTTTCACAATTGATGGAGAAATAAGATAACTTTCATGACAAAGAGCACCTGAGGAACTTCATGAATACCAAACCAGCACTACAAAAAATTTTCAACAGTATCCTAGGAAAGACACAGGGATCACAACCCCAGGAAGCCCAGCAGAATTAATCCATCAGGCAAGACAAGAAATTAAAAGCAAAGAGGGAGAATCCAACAACAGGAAGAAGTCATGACAAGGATAAATCAATACATAACAGTTATAGCCATCAATGTTAATGATCTCAATTATTCACCACTCAAAAGAAATAGACTGGCAGAATGGGTCAAGAAGCAAGATCCAACAATTTGCTGCATACAAGAAACACACTTAATTAAAAAAGAAACTCATAGACTGAAAGTTAAAGGGTGGAAAACAATACTCCATGTGACAGAAGCCCCTCCAAAAAACAGAAGTAGCTATCCTCTTTGCAGATCAACTGGATTTCAAACCAACACTGATCAAGAGAGACAAAGAAGGATAGTATATCCTTGTAAAGGGAACAATCCAAGAGGAAGAAATGACAATCATAAATACATATGCACCAAACACTAGTGTGCACAACTATATAAAACAAATACTAATAAACATGAAAAATCAAATAAGCACTAATACAATATTAGTGGGGGACCTCAATACCCCACTGTCACAAAAATAGATCAACTAGACAGAAAATAAACAACAAAATACTAGAATTCAATCAAATGCTTGAATAAACAAACTTAACAGATGTTTACAGAGTGTTCCACACCACAAAATCGGAATACACATTCTTTCCAGTTGCACACAGGGTTTTTTCCCAAAATAGACCACATACTTGCTCATACAACATGTTTAAGTAAGTGCAAAGAAACTGAAGTTATCCCATGTATACTACCAGGCCATAGTGCAGTGAAATTGGAGATCAACAGCAAAAGAAACTGCAAGAATATCATAAACACATGGAAATTGAACAACATACTTCTGAATAACCAATGGGTCACAGAAGAAATTAAAGAAGAAATCACACAGTTTCTACAGTTAAATGACAATGTCAATACAACATATCAGAATCTATGGTACACAATGAAATCAGTCTTATGAGGGAAATTCATAGCAGTGAATACTCATATTAGGAAAACAAAGAGAGCTCAATTGAACAATCTGATGCTGAAGCTCTAACTTCTAGAAAAAAGAAGAGCAGGACAAACTCAAAGCTCCTACAGGGAGGAAATTATAAAGATCAGAGCAGAAATCAGTGCAATGGAGACTAAGAGAACAGTACAAAAAATTAATGAAGCAAAGAGTTGGTTCTTCAAAAGAATAAACAAAACAAACATTTAGCCAACCTTATCAAAAAAGGAAAGAAAAGACTCAAATCCATGCAATTAGGGACAAAAAGGGTGAAATTACAACAGACCCAGCAGAAATCCAGAGTATCATCAATATCTACTTTGAGAACCTATACTCCAATAAGATAGAAAAAAGAAGAAATGGATAGATTCCCAGATAGATATGAATTACCCAAGTTGACCTAAAAATTCTAAACAACCCAATGTCAATCAATGAAATTGAAAATATTATTGAAAACTTATCAACTAGGAAAAGGGACCTGATTGCTTCAATGCTAAATTCTACAAGACATTTAGAGAAGAACTATTACTACTGCTATTTAAAATCTTCAATGAAATTAAAAGGGAAGCAGTACTCCCAATTCATTCCTGGAAGCAAGGATCACCTTGATCTCCAAAACAGAGAAAGACACAACTAAAAAAGAGAACTATAAGCCAATCTCACAAATGAACATAGATGAAAAAATCCTTAATAAGATACTGGGAAATAGAATGCAGAAGATCATCAAGAAGATCATACACCTTGACCAAGTGGAATTCATCCCAGGGATGCAGGGATGGTTCCACAAATGCTAATCAAAAAGAATAATACTGATATTAATAGAGCCAAGGACAAAAGCCATAGGATCATCTCAATAGATGCAGAAAGAGCATTTGACAAAATCCAACATGAATTCATGATAAAAACGCTACAAAAAATTGGAATAGATGGCCTCTACCTTAATGTGATGAAAGCCATCGATGTAAAATCAATAGCCAATATCATACTAAATGGTCAAAAACTGAAATCCTGGGCCAGGGATTTAGCGCAGTGGTTCTGCCTCCTGCCTCACAAGCACAAGGTCCCAAGTTAAAGCCTTGGCAATATATATCTATATATAGATATATATATGCACACACACACACATATATATATATATACACATTATTTCTGTATAGATAGATAGATAGATGATAGATAGATGATAGATAGATAGATAGATAGATAGATAGATAGATAGATAGATAGATCTGAATACATAGATCTGAAATACTTCACACTAAAATCAGGAACAACACAAGGATGACCACTATCATCACTCCTGTTCAATATAGTTTTGGAAACATTAGACAAGAGAAAAAAAATAAAAGGAATAAAGATAGAAAATGAAGAAGTCAAATTATCATTATTTGCAGAAGACATGATACTCTATATAGAAGACCCCAGTAACTCCACCAGAAGTCTTCTAGACTTAATAACCAAATTTCAGTAGAGTAGCTGAATACAAGGTCAACACACAATAATCAATAGCTTTCCTGTACACAAACAACACACTCGGTGAAAAAACAACTGGACAAACAACTCCCTTCACAATAGCATTCATGCAAATGAAATATGTAGGAATCAACCAAATGAAAGAAATCAAAGACCTCTACTCTGAAAACAATAGCACTCTGAAAAAAAAAACAGATGGAAGAGGATATCAGAAAATTGAAAGATATCCTTGCTCCTGGATAGAAAGAACCAATACAGTGAAAATGGCCATATTTCCAAAACTGCTATACAAATTTATTGCAATCCTAACTGAAATCCTAGCAGCAAACTTTACACACCTTGAGAAAACAATCCAAAAATTCATTTGGAATAAGAAGAGACCTAGAGTAGCAAAAGTAATTCCAGGCAACAAAGACAAAGTAGGGTATCACAATCCCTGACTTGTAACTATTCTACAAAGCTACTGGGAATACAAAAAAAAAAAAAAAAGGCATGGTATTGGCAAAGAAGCAGACCCAGTATCAGTGGAACTGATTAGAACATGCAGAAAGGACTCCAGACACCCTAAGCCACCTCATCATTGACAAAGGATCCAAACACACTCACTGGAAGAAAAATAGCCTAAACTGGGTGTGGTGGCTCACGCCTATAATCCCAGCACTCGTGAGGCTGAGGCAGGAGGATACTTGGAAACAGCCCATCTGCCCATCAGTTGGAAACTGGATAAAGATGATGTGGTTTTTCTATAAAATGGAATACTACACAGCCATAAAGAATGAGAAAGTAGATTCATTCATAGGTAAATTGGTACATTTTGAGGATATAATCCTAAGTGAAATAAATAAGTCACACAAATGCAAATACCGAATAGTTTCTCCGATGTGAAAAACTAAAATAGTACTCAAGATCCTAACGGGACAATTAGCAATATGAAATAGGAAGAAAAGGACCAAAGGTGTAGGGACAGTGAGAAGGATAGGGAAAGGGGAATAAAGGAAAGGAAAAAAATTATGAGAAAATGTAAAAATAGAATTAAAGTGTTTGAAGGTGGGAAGGGGAGGAGGGGGTGAAGGGAGGGTTGGGACAAGGGGAAAAAATGAGAACCAAGACCTGTCATGTAAAGGTACAAGATCCCAATAATGAATGTAACTGTACGGTATACCTAGAATGTACCAATAAATTCAATTTAAAATAAAATTTAAAAAAAAAGACTAGAAGATGCAGAAAGAATTCCCGACACACTCAGATACCTCATCTCTGACAAAGGAAACAAACATGCTCACTGGAGGAGAGATGGCATCTTTAATAAATGGTGCTGGATAAATTGGGTTTCAACCTGCCAAAGAATAAAACTAGACGTACATTTCTCACTATGCACTAAACTAAAATCAAAATGGATTACAGATCTAAATATTAAAACAGAAACACTGAACTGGCTGGAAGAGAGGTTAGGTAGAACTCTTGAAGACATTGGTGTAGGAAAAGATTTTATGAATAAAACCTCAGTTGGTTGTAGTGAACTAGCACAAACAATGAACAAGTGGGATCTCTTCTTATTAAAAAAAAAGCTTCTGCACAGCAAGTGAAATGACCAACAGTGTGGAGAGACAACACACAATGTAGCAAAAGGTTTTCACCAGCTGTTCCTCAGATAAAGTTCTACTATCTGTAATTCATAAAGAATCTTAAAAAAATCAGACCTCCCAAATTTAAAGACCCAATCCAAAAATGGGCATCTGAAATGAACAGACATTTCTCAGACAAAAGTATAGAAATAGCAAATAAACATATGAAAAAATGTTTGACATCACTGGTCATTTGAGAGATGCAAATGAAAACAGCACTGAGATTCCACCTCACCCCAGAAAGAATAGCTGCTATCTTGAGGTCAACCAATAACAAATGCTAGAGAGGCTGTGGGGAAAAAGAAACTCTTCTCCACTTTTGGTGGGAATGCAGTATGGAAATACGTATGGAGCAAATAAACATATGAAAAAATGTTTGACATCACTGGTCATTTGAGAGATGCAAATGAAAACAGCACTGAGATTCCACCTCACCCCAGAAAGAATAGCTGCTATCTTGAGGTCAACCAATAACAAATGCTAGAGAGGCTGTGGGGAAAAAGAAACTCTTCTCCACTTTTGGTGGGAATGCAGTATGGAAATACGTATGGAAACTCCTCAAAGAACTAGGACTAGCAGTCCCATTTGACTCAGCTCTCCCTCTGCTGGTTATCTTCTCAAAAGAATTAAAAGAATCATATCACAGTGATATATTTGCATCCATGTTCATAGCTGCACAATTTGTAATAGCTAAAGCTTGGAAACAGCCCAATTGTCCATCAACTGGAGACTGGATAAATAAAATGTCGGTTTTTAAAAAATAAAGTGGAATACTACTCAGCCATGAAGAATGATAAATCAGAGACATTTATAGCTAAATGGATGCACACTGAAGCCATAGTCTTAAGTGAAATAAATAGGACACACTTGTGCAAATACCAAACAGTTTCTCTGGTGTGAGAAATTGAAAGTGTAAATAAGGATGAAAATGTATACTAGATAATGTGAAATAGGAGGAAAAGGTGCAAAGGGGAAGGGGAAGTGGGAAAGGGTAGGAGAAATGAAAGAAGAGAATGGAATTAATATGAGAAAATTTAAAAATGGAAACAAAGCCTTTATAAATAGAGAAGGGTGGAGGGGTTGAAGGAAAGGCAGAGGAATGGGGGAAAAAATAAGAATCCAGATATATTATGTAAAGATAAAATCTCCCATGTTGAATGTCATTATATTGTATACCTAAAATGTACCAATAAAATTAATTTTTAAAAAGTTTAGATGAAATCATAAGGATGGAGCCCCTCGATGGCATTACTGACTTTATAAGAAGAGGAGGAAAGATCTGAGCTAGCACACTCGATTTGTCTTGCCATGTGATGCCTCTGCGATGGTACACTACAGCAAGAAGACCCTCACCAGATGCTGAGCAGATGCCAGCGCATGCTCCGAATTCCTTAGCCTCGACAACGATAAGCCAAATAAATTTCTATTTCTTAGAAGTCTTCTGGTCTCAGGTATTTTGTTTTAACAACAGAAAACAGACTAAGACAGTTGTCCCAACCACTTCCTTTCTCAATGTATCAGGCTCTGAATCATTGCTTGCTGCAGCAACCTGTTGCTGTTTTGTCCAGAAACTCCTCCCCTGGATTCTTGGCTCCCTGCTGTTGAGACTACCTGCAGGGCCTATAAACAAGGTCTTAAAGTCATAGTAAATATCAGTAAATATTTTGCTACATTACATTGAACCTGGAACAGCATTTCTTGTGCTTTTCCAAGGGCTCTGTACTTGGCCCTGTATCATTTCAGTATTGTGTATTATTTATCAATGCACTGGATTAAGGCATGTTTATAAAGTAACAGATAACAGAAATTGGAATTAACAGTCAAACACAGAATGTCGTCAAAGGTTAAAACTTAAACCAAAACCAAGGTGTAGTTAAACAGGGAGGAAATGTGAAGATCTCTGTGTAAGGCTTTTTAGAAATAGACCAAGGACATTCGATGATGCAATGCATATGAGAAAACGATTGGAGAATTTTAGTTTAATAAAAGGTTGCATGAAACAAAGGGGTCCTATGCAGCTGGCCAAAAAAGAAAATATAATATTTAAATATATCAGTAGAAATATAAAGCCTGAATGAGAACCAAAATCCAGACTATATTTATCCCTGAAGATACATATCACTGAGTTTTACTGCTGGTTCTCAACATTTATCATATTCACACAGATTCGTTACCGCACATATTGCTGGTCCCCACCAGCTTCTGATTCAGTAGATCTGGGTGAGACCCAAGAATGTGCATTTCTAACAAGTTCCAGATTAAGCTGGTTCTGGGACCACACTTTGAGAACCACTGACTTAAAATGTTGTCAATGGGGACACCATAACAATAGCAAATGTTCTAGAACCCACAACATGAGGAAATGTTGAAAGAACTGGACATATTTCATTTACATAAGTCTTACATGGTAAATTCCTATCCATATTTGAGGACTTGTTTGACATAACAAATGGTCTTGACAGCTTTAGTTCTGAAGGCAAAATTAAAGCCAATAAGTGGACATTACAAAGAGGAAAATTTGAGCTCAGCATAAAGGCACAATTTCTGTTAGGACCACTCAAAAACAGAACAGTTTAAGTAAAAATAAGCCTGGTTATAGACTTGTGTAGTATACTTCCTTTCTATGAAAAAATATATAGCCTCTCTTAAAACCTAGAATCATATTATATACCAGCAATTCAGAAGTGATTATCTTTTGGTGGTGGCAATAACAATTTTTTTTTAAAACCAGGGATTGAACTCAGGACCTTGCACTTGCAAGGCAGGCATGGTGCCACTGAGATAAATCCCCAGCCCAAGGCAGAACTTGTTTCTTTTGGTTATCTGAATTGTCTTATTTTAATACAATGTATATGGATTAATTATGTAATGAAGCACTGAGAGCTAAAAGTTTAAATGGGTTGCCTTGTATGATAGGTAGGTGGTTTTCTGTCCCATAAAGTTATTAAACTTATCGAGCAGGTGCTAGAATAAAAGTTTAACAAATGCTTAAAGAAGTGGTTTTCAAACTTTAGTGTATATCAGTGTATCAGATTCCCTGGAGGACTTTTTAAAGGGTCTCACTGAGGCACTAAATCATTCAGGCTGGGCTCAAACTTGCACTCTTCCCCCTTCAGTCCCACCCCCACCCTTACCCCCATCAAATGCTGAGATTAAAGGTATATTCCACCACATGGACTAATTTTTTTTAATGTAGTTCTGGCTCCAACCTCAATGCTTCTGATTTAGCAGGTCTTAGACTGGGCTCAAGAATTTCCATTTCTAGCAAATACCCAGTGATGTCAGTAGACATCCTTATAAAATGGCTCTCACATTTTCCTCATGTTCATGTCCTTATATAATTCTCTCTATTCATGTATGATCTGGACTTAATGACTTTCTTCTAGCAAATAACACGCAGCAAAAATATAGTATATCACTATTGAGACTACACTATAAAAGTGTACAAATAGACAGGCTTGTTGGCCCATGCCTGTATCCTACCTAGAACTCAGGAGGCTGAGACAGAAGGATTGCTGTGAATTCGAGGATAGCTTGGTCTATATAGTGAGTTCAAGACCAGCCTGAACTACACAGAGAGATTCTGTCTCAAAAATAAAAGTATATAAATAGCTAGGTACCGTGTTGTACTCTTGTAATCCCAGTGCTCTGGGAGGCTGAGGCAAGAGGATTGCAAGTTCAGATACAGCCTGGACAATTTGGCAATTTAGCAAGAACCTATCTCAAAATAAAAACTAAAAAAAAAAAAATGTAAAAGTCTGAGGAAGTATCTCAGTGCAAAGGCCCTGGATTCAATTACCAGTACTGTAAAATATTTAAAAGCTGAGAGATTTCTGCTTCCAAAAAAGTAAATTAGAACTTTTTCCTACTTCTCTTGTTAAGTACAACTAAAACTCCTGGACATTGTATGTCAGCCGAATATAAAAAGATACTGAAAAATGAATACAAGAAGTTAGATGGGCTAGGGGTCTTGGATCCCAAGGATGCTATTGCTGTAAATTTCTTACAATTTCTTTTTGCCTCATATATCCAAGACTTGTAGCTAGAGAAGCTGGCAGCATGGAAAAACCAAAGGATAGAGATTTATTTAAAGCCCAGTAAATGGCATATCTCTCTAGCCAAATGACTAGGAAAGGGGTAGGGTACACTAGAAAGATGAAAAAAGCTTTGGTCCTATCCCAACCAACATGGCCAAAAGGACAGGCCAGACTTCATCCTTG
>NW_022900951.1:39603128-39616865 GCF_012274545.1 Fukomys damarensis | reverse complement strand
ATATATATATATAGTATTATATTCTTGGAAATGCTTAAGAAAATAGATTTTAAGTGTTCTCACCACAGTGAATAAGTATGTGGGGTGATGCATATATTAATTAGCTTGATTTAGCCATATATATCAAAACATCATGTCAAACCCAATAAATATACACAATTTTGTCAATTTAAATAAATAAATGACAATTTAAAATACAATGTCATTTATAGGACTAAAATGCTGAAATCCACAAAACATTGATTTTTTTAAAAAATCAAAGATCTAAGTTGAGAGATATACAGTGCTCATGGGTTTGAAGACTAAATGTAATAAGGAGGTCAACTCTCCCGAAAGTGCTACACAGATTTCACCTAATTCCTATCAAAATCTCTGGGAGCTTTTTTTTGTAAATATAGGCAAGATTACTTTAAAATGAATAAGGAAAAACAAACTAGAAGAGCTAACATAATTTTGAAAGGGTAAGTGCAAGGAGTCATTATTCAATTTCAGGATATGTACTTATGGTAATTAGGATTAATTATGTGGTGTTGAAAGACGAATAGACACATAGATCAACGGGATAGAATAGAGAAACCCAGAAATAGCCACATACGTGTACAGATATGTGATTTGTAACAAAAGTACAAAAGCAACATCAGTGGAAGATGTAGTCTTTTCAGCAAATGGTTTGGGAGCAATTGGACATCCATTAGCAAAAATATGATCCTTGATGTAACATCATACTTGACACAAAAATTAACTCAAAATGGTTCATGCATTTAAATGTAAAACTATGAAACTTTTATAAGAAACCATAAAAGAAAATCTTCAAGATGTAGAGCTAGGTAAAATTCGTATACTTGTTTAAAAAAAAAAAAAAAAAAAAAAAAAAAAACTAGGGGCCAGGGATTTAGCTCAGCGGTTCGGTGGCCTGCCTTGCAAGTGCAAGGACCTGAGTTCAATCCCCGGTACCAAAAAAAAAACAAAAACATAACTAGGCCGGGTGTG
This sequence comes from Fukomys damarensis, assembly GCF_012274545.1. Lineage (NCBI taxonomy): Eukaryota > Metazoa > Chordata > Mammalia > Rodentia > Bathyergidae > Fukomys > Fukomys damarensis. The sequence goes on along the minus strand of NW_022900951.1, from coordinate 39,615,875 downwards.
GTGGTGCATGCCTATGATCCCTTCACTCAGGAGGCTGAGGCAGGAGGATCGCCATGAGTTTGAGGCCAGCCTGGGCTACATATTGAGTTCAAGGCCAGCCTGAACTACACAATAAAAACTTGTCTTTGAAAAAAAAAAAAGCTTTTGAAAAATAAAAAAATAACTAGGAGGTCATTAGATAGGGTAGTTCTGAGGAGAGGTAGCTCAGTGGTACAGCACTTGCCTAACATGTGTAAAGCCAGGTTCAATTCCCAACACTGAATGAATGAATGAAAATGAATGAATAAATAAAATTCTCATATGAACAAACCAAAGCCCAATGTAAACAGTAAATTGGAAGTAGAAACTGTACTAATCAGAATCAACTAATCTCTAGCTAGAGACTTTCCACTCTAAGCAAAATTGTTGTATTTGTCTTGCTTCTGCAAACACTTTATAAAATAACTGTTTCCCCTTTTGTCTCTCCCAGGAAAGTGTTTACTATTTGGGATCTGGTGTTGCCTTGATTTATGAATTGCTGAATACTCAGATAAACTCTGTAAAATTTAAATGTGTTTAACTTTTCCTTTGATCACACTTGAAACCAAAAGTATGATCCAGGGCCAGGGATTTAGCTCAGTGGTTTCGCTGCCTGCCTTGCAAGCACAAAGACCCAAGTTCGATCTCCAGTACCAAAAAAAAAAAAGCATGATCCATAAAATGAAAATTTGACAAATTGGAATTTGGCAAAATTGTTAACTTTTGCTCTGCAAAAGAGTCTGTTTAGAGGATGAAAGACAAGTCACTGTCTAGGAGAAAATATATGCAAGCAATATGTGTTAATCAGCTTCCTATTGCTATAACAAATACCTGAGCTAATCAACTTATAAAGAGAAAACGGTTATTTTGGTTCACAGTTTTAAAGGTTTCGGCCAGTTGGCCCTGTTTGTTGCTTTGGGGCTTGTGGCAAGACAAGCACTTCATGGCAGAAGGTGTGATGCAACAAAAGTGCATAGTAGGGGAAGAAAAGAGAGAGGAAGAGCAAGAGACCTGTGGACCCAGAATCCCCTCCAAGAGCAAGCCCCCAATGACCTAAAGACTTCCGACTAAGCTCTGCTTTTTAGTTTCCACCACCTTCCAAAAGCACCACGGACAGGGAAGCAATTCATAAGCCTTTAAAGGACATTCCAGATCCAAACTATAACATCATATACCCAACAAATGCCTAGGATCTAGAATATACAAAAAAAAAGTCTCAAAACTCAACAACAAAAAATGAATGTGACCAGACATTCTGCCAAGGAGAACATGAAAATATACAGATGACTAATAAGCACATGCTTAATAAGCACTGCTCTTCTCATCAAGGTTTACCCAAACTCACTACTTCTGAGCCTGTTCCCATCCCCTCTCGCCTTCTATCTTGCCTCTCCCAGCCCCACCTTCTCATGCACTCTCTTACATTCTCAGACTGGCCAAACAACCAAGCCCCAGCTCCCTGTAGAAACTCAGACAAGCTGCCCTGCCTTCCCTAATTTAGTCTGTATAGCTCTCTCTATTCCCACATTAGTGCTGCCATCTTCTCCACATGGTCACCCTTCTCTCAGCATCCAGAGGAAGGCAATCCTGGGGCGTTTCGGTCTTCCCGAATCAGACTAGCTGCTGAGAAGTGAGGCGAGGTGAAAAGAAAGAGGGGCTTTCAGGCGTGGGGGAGACAGACACACTGCTGAGCACAGGCAGAAGGCTCTTTCTGGTGCTTTCCTTACCATGTCACAGAGGCCACCAGATTCTTTCCCCTCTCTTGTCCTCAGATCAGGAAGGGAAAGTGGATGAACCCAGGGTTCTCTATTCCCTAAGTAGCAAAAGGCCTTCTCTTTTAAAATCAATGTTAAATATGGCATTTAACAACCAGCAAATCAACCAATGGTTATTTCACAGCCGAATATGGTAAAATGGGGAAAAGTATAGCTGGTTAAAGGCCATATTATCCAATGCCGAAGGGGGATAGTGGGGTGTGTTGGGGGCGTGTGTGTGTGTGTGTGTGTGTGTGTGTGTGTGTGTGTATTCCATAGAGACAGATATACACAGAAAGAAAACAGTGGAGGGTGGTGACCTTCAGGATTCTTTGAAACCCCCAGGTGGAACCTAGGTCGGCACACATCCTGCCTGGACCTTTCCTGCCCAGCTGGGATATCCTGTGTTTGTTGAGAGGACCACACGGGGAAGCTGTGACCATTGTCCTTTCTAAAATCTGTCAGTGAATTGTTCCCCAGGTTGAGGCAGCCGCCCGAGGCAGAGGAAGAGTAACTCTGGAAACACGTTATCAGCATCCTCCACGAACTTCCTCACCCCCTCCCCAGCCTCATTAGCCCCAAGCAGATCAGCATCCTTAAACAGAAACCTGGGAGGTCGGTATGAGGTCAGCAGCCTGAAGCCCAGCCCGCTGCTCCGCAGTCTTCCTCTCCAGCCGAGCCTCCCTCCGTGCAGTCCTGTGTGGCAGCTGAAGTCGCAGCTCTGAGTCCAGGATGGAACCCGGGCTGGGGCCTGAAGCTGCCGCCCTCCACACACATTGGCTGGCCAAGTTGCTATTGGGGCTTACGGCCCTGAGCTGTTCTCTCTCCTCGCCAGCTTCTCCCGCTCCTTCTCTGGTGCCCCGAGTCAGAACCACCTACAATTTGGGACGGACTTTCCTCGGTCTTGATAAATGCAATGCCTGCATTGGGACATCCATTTGCAAGAAGTTCTTTAAAGAAGAAATAAGGTCAGAATCTCAATCAAATAACTCTAAGGGGCAAAATTCTGTTCTCTTCATTGAAGATGTCCAGATGTTTGTTAAAAATGAATCAGGATATAATTTATGGGTGGGAGCTACAGCAAAGCTACTTCATGATAGCAGTAATGGTTGGGGTGGGTGGAAGGGCAGTGGCTGAAAACAAACTCCAGCCCTAAATTGCTAAATCCAAAGGTCCCTTTCAAAATGAAAGTTTGAAATTTTCCTTTCTATGAATGGCACAGCCTGGAGCTATTTCATTTTCCAAATTTATTTGGCACGATGAGAGCAACAAAATTTATAGAAAGCCTACTATGTGTGGACATTTGAAACCATCCTGGGTCCTAATAGTTTACACCAGTTATTCTGTTGGTGAACTGTGACATAGGGAGATTGACTCACTCAAGGGCACCACCTAGTAAGTGGCAGATCTGAAATTCAAATTGGGACAGTTTACTCCAAAGTTTCAGAACCCGTTTATCTGTTGTGAGATGTTGCCCTGATCAGAGGAAAACTCTCACCAAAGAATGGTATGGTGCTCTGGAATTCGAGCTGATCAACACACAGTCAAGGTGATTTACCCAAGGCCAGGGCCCAGAAGGTGCTGCATTGACAGCCACTATAACCAGCCATTGTATTCCAGAGGAAGGGAGGCAGAAGGAGGGAACCATGTCACAGGTAATAATATGGCTTTTGATCTGATACAGAACAAGGTGAGAAGCTCCAAAGTGGGGACCTGATTTCAAACTGGAGACAGTGAAAGGGCTTCCCCCAGCGCAGAATTCTGAGCAAGTTCTTCAAAACTGAGCTGACATTTTGTGGGAAGGAAGGGCTTAAGGCAGAATAAGCAGCTGAAGCAAAAACCTAGAGGTGTAGGAATTGTTGAGGTGCTCAGTGGCTGGCATGGCAAAACATTAGAAGGATTGAGGAGCTAGGGAGCCTTGAATGCTGTGCCAAGAATTAAAACTTTAACCTGTGGCCAACAACTCCCGGACTTTTCAGTACCAAAGACCCTTTGTCACACACTCCTTCTCTGCAAGGCCTCAAGGCCCTATCGTGATTTTAAGATTCAGTGACCAAACAAAAAGTATAAGCAATGACTTTATTACCAATCTGTATTATCCAACTAAATTAGTAAACAGAAATCATAAATAGAAAGTACTCATTGAAAATGTTAAACTTCTTTTGAGAGATCACAGATATTTTAGAGAGTTTATGTGAACATTTCTTATTAAGCCTTCTTTAAGGTATTTTAAATGTCAAAAGAGGCTCAATTAGGGCAGTGCCATTGTAGGCAGTGCTGATGGTATTAAGCAGGGAAGGGGAAGATGCCTCCGAAAGCAGTGTGGAGAATGGACTGGAGTTGCTAGCAGGGCTTGTGAGACCAGTTCTCATAGTTTGGAAGACAGGTCATCTGGGGCAAAGGAGGGCAGGAAGCATACAAGTCGGTTCAACCATACAGTCACTTTGTTCACTAACTGGTTGTGAGGTGAAAGGAAGATGGAGATGTTGAACAGGAATTTGAGGTTTCCCATCTAAGAAAGGGGATGAAGAGGACCAAGAACACAGGTGATGTAGTGCTGACTCCTCAGAGGAAAGAGGCAATGGGAAAAGGGGTATATATTAAGACAGTTTAAGATAAGAGGGAGAGAAATTAAGGGTTTCAACTGAAGAAAAGATCTCGGTTCCCTTCCTCCTTTTTCACCAAGTGTCAACAAACAAAATTTTCTGCCCCTCAGGCAGGTACTGGCCAGACTCAGAAAGTATTATCCTGAGTAGATTTGTGCTCTATTGGTGTTCAGGATATTACTTCACCTCCCTTAGAATTCATTTTCCATGTGTGTCTGAAAGGAAAAGATACAGATATACACAGGAAAACACCAGGCAGGGCAGGGGCAGGGTTATAGCTCTCCACACTGAGAATATTCATCCTTAGTGCCATGAGGCAGAGAGAAGCCAGGAACTGTGGTTCATTCCTATAATTCCAACGCTTGAGAGCCTGAGGCATGAAGATCTCCGAGTTCAAGGCCAGCCTGAACTAAATAGTGAAACTGTCTTGAAAAAAAAAAAAACCAGAAAGAGGCCGTGAGTGGGTCTGAGGAGGTAGACTTATTTATAGTCCTCTCTGCATTGTAAATAACTTTCTTCTTACTAAAAAAGTAGTACTTGTTTATTTCAGAATTATCAGGGAATATTGACTAGGGATAACACGAAATAAAAGTCATGTATAATTACTCCCACAAGAGAACAACCCTTAAACATTTAGTTGTATAGCTCTTCCACCTTTATTCTAAATATGGATTAAGAAACGTTTGCAACAAAAATATCATCATATCATGTTTATTACTTGGGGAATTTTCATTTTAAAATATAGTGGGAACATCTTTCCATATGATTAAATATTCTTCACTACTGGATTCTTAATTCTTTTGTTATATTCAATTACATCAATTAACCATAATGTATTTAATTCACTACCATGAGATGGCCTAGTATTTTTTCACTTTTCACTACTATAAAGTCTTTTTTTTTTTAGTACATGCAGTTTAAATCATCTTGGGGAGTAGGTACATGCACACAGTACAACTTGCTTCCTTTTTTTTAAGTCCCCTTTCCCTTCCCTCCTTGCTCTCTCCCTTCTCCTTTAATTCAGCATTATAAAGTGTTATGTTGAACATTCCTGTGGTGAGATTTTGTGCCTAGCCTTGATTAATTCCATGTGAAAACTCTTAGAAGTAGGGTTTCTGGTTCAAAAAACATGGAGTGTGTGTGTGTGTGTGTGTGTGTGTGTGTGTGTGTGTGTGTGTATCCAGAGACTTCTATGTAGAGTTCGCTTCTCACTCCCAAATGTTTCGAATTGCTATATTTTCATTTGCATTTCTTCTGTTCTGAGTTGAGCATTTTTTCAGGCTTATCAGTCATCTGTGTTTCTTCTTTGCCCCCCACTTTTCCTCAAATTATTCATTGGTTGTTTGTTTGTTTGGGTAATGGAGGTTGAACCCCAGACCATGGGCATGCTAAGAATGTGTTCTACCACTGAGCTGAATGCCCAGCTTCTCTTTCCCTCTTTCTAATAAGACGTTTGTTCATCTTATTGATCTCCAAACATTTCTCCACTTTTAAAAATGATCATCATTTCTGTACTGTATCCCTAAAATGTACCAATAAACTCAATTAAAGCTGAAAAAAAGATCATCATTAAATTTCAGGAGAAGTCCCAACTAAACTCTGAGACATCTGGCTGCATACTTTATTTACCAAGGCCAGTGTTCAGGCTCCTGCTCTGGTCCTCACTAAGGACTATGTGATGCTTATATCTGTTCAACAGCAAACCACAGATAGGCCCCTCAAGCTGGTGGGTAGCTGGTGAATGCTTTATCTCACCTTCCTGACTGCATGTATTTGGCCTAATATCTCCAAACCTTTACACCCAAAGTCTTAAAGAAGATTTAAATATTTCCAACAGAGCAGCAGAGAGCTGACAGTAAAAAAAAAAAAAAGAAAAAAGAAAAAAGAAATTGTTAAGCTGAGTACTGCCTTCCTTTCTCCCTTGCCTCTTGTCTTTCTTCTTCACCTCAGAAGATGATAGTGATTATTGCTTTATCTCATTTCCTGACACCAATTCAGAGGCCTTGAGAGCTGCAGGGCCCTAGAGGTAATGGAAAAAGTATCCATCTACACATTCAGTCAACCCTCTGTGTATTCTCTCACTAACCATCACTTTGTGCATCCCAGCATCCATCTCCTCATGCACGTCTCCACTCACTTCTCTTTCTATACATCCAAATACCCACCACTTATCCACCTATACATCCAAACACTTATCCATCTGTCCACTTACCCAACCATAAGGTATTGAGCACTGACTTGGTGCCAGCACTCCACTGAACACTGAGTTACAAACTTGGAAGAGACCCTATCCTTGTCCTGAAGGAATTTGCTTTCAACCAGGAAGGTAGGGAAGTAAATCAATAGCTAAATCAAAGTATTAGGAAGGAATTATGCATACAAAATGTCCCACACAGAGCATTATGGGAGCATATGGGAAGGAATGGATCCCAATTAGGAGACAAGGGAATGGCCATCAGAAGATTCCCCTGTTTAGTGTATAAAGGGTTAGGTAGATGTTATCCAGACAAGATGAAGAAAGTGTCTTATGCAAAGGAAACACAACATGGCAAATGGATAGAGACTCAGAGGTCCAAACAAATGTGGTTTAGACAAAGGTAACCTGTGGTTTGGGAGACCAAAGCAAGCTTATAAGAGGAACCACAGGTAAAAGGCCTAGAAAGGGCACTGTGAACTGTGCTGAAGAATGTGACTGCATCCCAAGAGCTTTGGAAAAATGCTAGATGATTTAAGGTTTCAGTTCAGAGCTGAGGGATGGAGAATAGAAGAAAGAAATAAATAGAAAGGCATGTCTATGTGCAAGAGAAAATGACATTTCACTGTAAATCCCAATGCTGCCTCTCCTTCACACATAGCCTCCCTACCCTCCATGTTAAGAGGCTCAGGGGATTGGCCTTGGTGCTTCCTCCCAGCTCTGAGAAACTGTGAAACTATAATCCCACTTGTCCATCTTTTTTTCTTTTTCTTTCTTGTTTATTGTACTGGCGAATGAACCCAGGACCTTTGCAATGAGCTATATTCCCAGCCGCCGCCCCAACCCCATTTGGCGGGGGCAGGGCTTGCTAAGTCTCTAAGTTGGCCAAACTGGGTTTGAACTTTCAATCTTCCTGCCTCAGCCTCACAGAGTGCTGGGATTATAGGTATGCATCACCATGCCTGGCTCTGCTTGACTGTCTTTTAGCCCAATAAGGAACCTGGTCAGCATCACATCAATTATGTCCATGATCTCAGTGCAGAAGAAAACTTTGGAAGCTGTGTCTGTTTTGTGGTTTTCCAAATTCCAGGATATTAACAACTTGGTGAATAAAAAGTAGGACCCATATTTTCACTGACATTCTTCTGCTCAATAAAGTAGGTGATTGATATTGGGAAAATATGCATTTCTCCCATTCGATGGAAAGGAGGTTTGGAAACTTCTCTGTTTCGGTCCTTATGGAATGCCCTTGGCCACTGCTAAATCTGCATAGGCACTCACTGCAGGTCTCCTACCAAGACACTGCTGTCATCTCAACAGTGCCTTCTCAGGAGGTGGGGACAGAAGAAAAGGACAGAAAAGTCTCTCTACCCAACCCACCAATTAGGTGAACAGGAGCCTGAGATCTCCCTCCCTCTCCATTAATTGTCTGCAGCTCTTCACACAAGTCACATATACTTATATATTCTGGCTTCAGTTTTCTCATCCACAAAACAAAATAGGAATGAGAGCAAGGGCAAAACAAACTTTCAGGACCTAGTCGGCTCTAAGCCTTAGTAATGTTATCAATCTATTCCCATGAGCTAATTCATAAAATGGATGATAGAGGAATAAGCAGCATGGTGAAGAGGTGAAGACTGCAAGCTCAGCTGCCTTGAATGTCACATCCTCTGACTCCTGCTCATGTAGCCTTGGATAAATGATGTAACCATTCTGTGCCTCAGTTTCTTCATCTGTATGGTTAATAATAGTATCAACCTTATAGGTTTATTGAAAGAATTAAATTAACATACATAAAGCGCTGAGCAAAATGACCACCATGCTTAAGTATTTCATAAATGTATGTTATTATTATCATTAACCAAAAGAGCCATTCAGCTGTAAATACTTAAACTCAGGATCTCTGGTGGGTTGAAACTCCACAAGCAGGAAGAGCTGCAGAACACAGGCAGATAGGCCTGCCTTGGGGCCTTGGGCCCTAGTTGATTCTCCCAGTAGGGTGGGTCAGTTCCCATGATTGCCCTGAAACTTCCAGTAAAATCAACTTATTAAAGTTTACAGTGTTTCATCTTTTTAAATATCCTTGTGGAAATGTTCTTGAATAGAATTCCATTGCAACTTGCACTGTCGAAGTTGCTCCCTGACCATTTCTGTTGGTTGCCCATCTTGCCAGATGTGAGAGGTCCAGAGCTCTCATGCATTCTCCAGGGACTCAGGGGTCTGCACTCTCTAGCTCCCTGGACAAATCCTGTGACCTCTTCATCCTTGCAAGATTTTTGTGTGGCTTTCTTTGCCATCAAAACAATAGGAAAAGCTTGTGGTCTCAGGCAAGGCTGCATCATAGAAGTAAGAAAACAAAACAATCTAGGGTTTGGGGCTCACTAAAATGCTATCTCTCCCAAAACATTATCCAAATCTCATTGTCATGGGGTTACTCAATATTGCTCCATAATAAGAATTTAAAGATTCTCATTTATATTAAATTAATGTATTATATAGCCCAATTTTCACTTGCTGTATGACACTCAGTTATTAATAATAATGAAGGTAAACTTTTTCTGGGTAGTTTTTCATACATAAATCAAAAGGAGATAGGACTGAGGATTTAGCTCAGTGGCACTGCGTCTGCCTCACAAGAGCAAGGTCCTGAATTCAATCCCCAGTACCAAAAAAAAAGGAGATTTGAAATTCTACTCTAATGGAAATGCTAGCATGCAGTTGGAGAAATGAGTAGGGAGAAAAAAGTGACCGTGAGGCTGAGAAAATTGGCAAATGATAATAAGCCTGTGCCTCTCCTCCTGGAACCCAGGTAGCTTCCAGTTTTGGTGACCACTTGCAACCATGGTTGTCTGAGACTTTGTTGGTGTTGATGACTTAAATCTTTGTACTGAGAAAAAAATTGAAGGGGCTCCTTCAAATTGGATGCGGAGAGGCATTGGTCTCCCCAGTGCAGGCCCAAGAGCCTCTTCGAGAACAATGGATGGGTGGTTTGGGTAACTAAAAGAAGGGAGGGAAAAGATGGTGGTGCTCACTGATAGACAGCCCAGGGTTTTTATCCCTGCAATATACCGTCTGACCCTTGGCAAAGTACTCAGGTTCTATGAGCTTCTATTCCCAAACCAGCAAAGCGAGGCTGGGGTATGAGAAGAATCAAAAGTGTCAGCATGTGTATAGTTACTATCTTTACATGAGTAGAAATTCAGTAGATTGCAGCTAGCCCTTCTATACCAGTTGAGTGAAAAGGATAATTTCTGTCCTGCCCATACCTCTCTCACCTTTTCTGACATCACATAAACACTTCTTGGAGTCTGAGGAAATGAAAAGACTCCTCTCATTAGGAAGAGTTTGGAATACTTTAGTCTAAGAGAAGTGGATCAGGTGGGCTATTTTTCCCTGTCTCCTTCCCCTCGGCTCTGCTGGCCTCCAGCTCAAGGTTAATCCTAAAAGGGCTATTCTTCCAACAGGTTTGACAACTCGCTGGCTTCCCACCTCGAATTGCCTTCTGAATACTTGCCTTCTTACCCTGCAAATTACTCAGATGATTCTAAAACCTGGCGCACTGTAGAGATCTCTAGGCTGATCAGCAGATACCAAAATGAGGTCTCAGACATGAGAATCTGTGCCTCCATATCAGCCCCAAAGACCTGCAGTATTGAGCGTGTCCTGAGGAAAACAGAAAGGTTCCAGAAATGGCTGCGGGCCAAGCGCCTCACACCGGACCTGGTGCAGGTGAGTGTGTGGCCTATAGGTGTGTGGGTGGGCACAGGGAGAGAGAAAGAGAGGGAGGGAGGAAAGGAGGGAGGGAGACAGATCCATTCCAATCTCACATCTCATCTGAAGAAAAGGAGACATGCCGGCCTGTCTAAACTATAATAAAGCCGAGTGGCTTGTGACAAGACAGAAACTTAACAATATTTATTTCTAAGGCTATGTCCCATTGTCATCCACCATTTTTTTTTTATGTGACCCTCAGAGATTATTTGAGAAATAATTTCCAGCTGCCACTTCCAGGCTGAAGACCTTACAGGATGACTTTTAGCAGCCCACCTCCCAGACAGGGTGAAACTCACCTGCAGCAGTCCCCTGGCAGCCTTCACCAAGCCCCAGGATAGGTGAGCATCCTCCCACAGAAGTTCCCATATATATCCTACTGTACATCAGTTCCCGCCTGCACTATTGTCTTCTTTGTTCAGACCAGCACAGCCATGAACCTCCACACACATCTAGCTGAGACCTTAGAATGGAAGATGCTCCTTCTAAAGACTGAGCAGTGGCTCACCTTCAGCAAAGACGGGAAACAAGAGGCTTGCTGCAACCTCCCTACCATGACAAGGCTGGAGGACTTGAACTGCCCTTCTCATGGGGACGCTGGCTGCTTCCCACACTCCCTGGGCCACTACCAACTTCACACGGACACCGAAACTGCCTGGGTGGATGGAATCTGAGCATTAACAGACCCTCCCCTGGCTCCTTCAAGATGAAGGACATACAGCAAGAATATTCCTGGATATCTCATCCATATAACCAGACTGGCTTTGCTCTTAGGTTGTGTGGCATGATGGGTACTTTTATGTGTCAACTTGATGTGGACATAGAATGCGCAGTATTCTGAGTCAAATAGTATTCTCAGTGTTTCTTTGAAGGCCACATACCATTCCACAGCTAGTTCTGAGGCTTGGGAAAGACCACCGTGAGACTGTTTCCACTTTGCCACATATGTGCTGAGGACTATAAGAAGATAGACAAGGAGTCCGGGAAAAACAGAGAACTTATTTCAGAACTTCTTGAAAATCCCATTAGTTCTTCCTGCCTCCATGTTGTCAAGTCACACACTGCAGAGTACAATATGCAAGAAAAGACTACCTGGACAACATAGTAAAGGAAGGAACTTCCTGGTGCACAAGACATTCTTGAGATTCTACGTAAGATGGCTAGTCTGGCCTTAGGCTTTGAAATGAGGAAAAATATTTCCCTTGCCTTCTAGACACTTCCGTAATAAAATAGAGTAGGAATTAGTCTAAGAGACCTGACAAATCCAAAACAACCTTCCAGATACATCCAATGTCGCTTATCTTGATGGATATAAATATTAGAGTGTAGGAAAAAGATTTGGGGACTGGAAACTATGGTTAAATTCTAGATCTTCCACTGAAAGCTGTGGAAAAATGAGGAGCAGAGATCCAGGAAGAACAGAGAACTTCTCATTCCTGTTAATCCATTCAACAAGTTTCAACAACTGTGCTGCATCCTGGGGACTCAATGATGAGTCAGACACAAGCTCCACTCCCAGAAGCTTATGGCTCAGTGTAGAAACAGACAAGAGTACGCATTACTGCAAAGCAAAGTAGTTGATGTTATGACATTCCATATGGGGACAAAGAACAGACTACTGACTTGGGTCTTTCATTTACTGACCAGTTTACCTTGAATTTAAACTCAGGACTTCCCTACTGTGCTCTGCCCCAAAAGTGACACAGGAAGAGAGCCTAGGGCAGTGGTGGCAAACCTATGGCACACGTGCTGCAGTGAGCACACAGAGCCTTCTCTGTCTGCACTTGAGCCAAGTCACTGCAACAGCTAAGCATCAGATAACAGTTGCATTTTCTAAACTAAAACCTCAGTATTCAGGTTTAATCGCAGTGTTGGCACTTTGTGGTAAGTCAGTGGGTGGGTTGCAGTTTGGGCACTCGGTCTATAAAAGGTTCACCATGACTGGCCTAAGGATCATCTCAAATATCCTCTGAGCTCTGACATTTGGCTGGATGTGACTCTGCTTCATTTATGTAGCAAATACTGACTGAATGCCCACTGTCACCAGGTGCTGTGCTAGGTAGGCCCTTGAATTTGCTTGTTTCTCAAATGGTAGCAAATGGTAACTGCTTTGCCTGATTCATTCATCCTAATGAGCTTATAGACATGAAGATGCTATAATGGAAATGCACAGCAAGTGCCATGCTTGTAATAAGTGAGTTCCTTTTTTTTCATTGTGCTTAAATGTGTTCTACCTATTTTAGCATCTTGCTTTACATCCAACTAAACAAGTCTCCCTTCTTTCTGCCCAAACAACATCCATTAACAACACCCTGTTAAGACAGCCCGATCCATAATCATTTAGGACCCTCCCTCATTTAGGAGCACCCAAACTGCTGCTCTTTTTTTTTTTTTTTTTTTTTTT
>NW_022900951.1:39541325-39602697 GCF_012274545.1 Fukomys damarensis | reverse complement strand
TGCCAAAGGCAAACACACACACACACACACACACACACACACACACACACACACACCTCATTTATCCACTCAAGGGGACTAGAAACATGTGTTCAAGCAAAAACTTTTAGTTGAATACTCAAACCAGCATTATTCATAATAGCCAAAATGTGGAAAGAACCCAAATGTCCATCAAATGATGAGAGCATAAACAAAATAGATTGTATCCACATAGTAGAATATTATTCTGCCATAAAAAGGAAATGAGTACTGATTCATGCTACAACGTAGATAAACCTTGCATACATGCTCAGTAAAATAAGCCAGACACAAAATGCCCACACATGATTCATTTACAGGAAATATCCAGAATAGACAAATTCATAGAGACAAAAAATACATTAGTGCTTTCCAGGAGCTGAGGGGAGAGGGATTTGGTGCAGGGTTTCTTCAGGGGGTAATGAAAAAGATCTGGAATTAGAGAGTGATGCTGGTTGCACAGCATTATGAATATACTAAAAGCCACTAAATTGTGCACTTTAAAATGATGAAAGCAGTGAATATTGTGTTATATGAATTTTAGCTCAATAAAAAATAAATAAGTCATTTGAAAAATAACCTACCTTAGACTCTTAGAGACGTGTTATGGTTAGCTAACCTAATAATTTAGTTTATGCCAAGATGCCAATAGCTAGTAGCATTTAACCATTGGCCCTCCAAGAAACCATCTGAATATAAAGTCAATATTGTAAAGTTTCCACTAGTGCATCTATGATTGTCTTGGACCTTCCTAATATTTCTGCCTCTGCATGCATGGGCTCTGCATCTGTGAATTCAAGCAACCACCTATCAAAAATATTCTGTGAAAAAACTGTGTCTGTACCTAACATGAACAGACTTTTTCCCTGTCACTGTTCCCTGAACGATACAATATAACAACTACTTGCATAGCATTCAGGTTATTATAAATAATCTAGAAATGATTAAAAGTATGTAGATGGGTGTGCATGGATTATATGCAAATATGCAAATAGTATACTATTATATATGAGGGACTTGGCCATCTGTGTATTTCGGTATCCACGGGGGACCTTGAAATGAGTCCCCTGTGGTTACTGAGAAACAACTGCACATCCCTGTGTTCTTCGCCCACTAAAGCCAGATGTGGCCCCAGAGTCTTTCTCAGATATTTTCCAAGCAAGCAGCCTCTGTCTTTGATCTCAGCTGGAATAATACTGACCATTCATCCTAGCTTTGGCTGAATGGCTCTGCCCTATTTTTTTGATAATTCATCAGACACCAGCCCTATTTTCTGGTTTGGAAATCATGGTCTTTTTATGCTTATATGGTAGTTTCAGGAGCCAACTGAAGAGCTACCGTAGGATGGATAAATGGTAGGGAGACCTGCCTGTTCCTTCCACTTATACCAAATGGCCCCATGGCAGCCCAGTCTACCACCAGTCAGGCCAGCCCCTGGGATTTTCTGTGTTTGACTGAAGTGTATTTTCCCTGATTTTCTCAAGAGCCACCATCCAAGAGATCTAGGACAGAGCCCTCAATTGTGTGCATCTGTGCTGTGTCTGTGTCTGTGTGTGTGTTCACGCCCGCATGTGTGTGTATGGGTATGTGTTTGGGGAAAAAAAGAAGCCACCATGAACTAACATGCTTTTCTCAGAGAACTGACAAGGCCAACATGAGAGGAGAAAAATATCAAAGAAATGAAAGTAAACTGAAGAGAGGAGGGATTTGAATGGTTTGAGGGCCTTGGAGCCTTAACTCTCAGTCCTGTTTATGAATAAATAAAGTCACCTTGGACAAAGAGCCCCAGTAGTCATCATCAGAGTCTGTCTGGGGCCTCCCTCCTGCAAGGCCAAGTGCAGCTTTGTCTTAAGGATACTCTCTTGAGACACAGGCAGTAGGCTACAGCAGGAGCTGCCAAAGAGGAGGACAGGAAGAAAAGGAAGAAACAATGCAGTGTGTGTACACAGTGTGTGTGTGTGTGTGTGTGTGTGTGTGTGTCAGCACTTATGCTAATAAAACCATGACTTCTCTCCTCGGAAAGCTGCATTATTCAGCTGGGAATACCCCACAGCCTAAATTACTACTCTACAAATAGAACCACAGCCAAGAGCACCACTCAGAGTTTCTCATGATGTGCTTGTTCTCAAAACCACAAAGAGGGCTTCCTCTGCTATTATGCCAAGCGCAAAGGGGTAAGCAGCCCAAACAGCTCGTGGCTAATGAAAGGAAAACGCATATCCTTCATGGTGTCCGCCTCTCATCCCCTGAAATACGATCCCATCCGATTCTGACTTTGTCCTAAACACAAATACAGTTCCTCCGAAAGAAATGAACTAAGAGGCTACAGAGCCTTTCCTCCCACTAGATGGCAGTATAGAGTACTCCAGCAGTTTTGTTTGAACAAGGAAGGATGGCAGTTTTCCTAAGTCTCCATTATTTCCTTAAATACATAGAATCGGGTAAGTAAGCAAATTAACCAAAATTCAATTAATAATGCAATAAAATATAGGTTTATATGTAACTACTAACCAAACGAAATTCATTTTTGCTTAAATTTAACTTGAAAATATGTAAAGGGCTTTTATAGGACCTATTCTTGGCCCTTCAAGCAGGGCATAAGGGTGCTCAAACAAGGTCTGCTCGAACAAGGTCTGTGCACTCTGGAAGATGACACCCCAGTGAGGAGAGAGACCATTCTAGACTCAATCTTCTATAAGACAGGCTATGATAAAGTGTTTATAATGAAGATAGAAACTGTCTATTGGATTCATAGCTATGTTTCAGGCTACAAATATTTTAATCCCTCATGAGCTACCAACCGTCCAAAATCATTGCATGTGATTTTTAGAAAATAACATGAGTGTATCAATGCTGTCAAAGAAAAACAGCTGATTGATGACTATATCATTTTCTCACTTATATAACATTGCAGTCAAAGATGACATGACTAATAGCTGAAAAGGAAATTTAAGCAATCAAAATTGCCTGGCCAGTATCACATGGGGCAATATTCCTTTCATGTCCTCTGGTGAACAGTCTTCTGGATCACAGCCCCATCAAAGGTACATGGCAACTGTGCGATCATGAGACTTTTCTTCCCATGTCCCTTGGGAAGTAGTCACTGTGCAGTGTCTGCTGTTCATAGGAATTTTGAGAACCAAGTGGAGAGGTAGTATGGGAAGGATGCCAGCTGTCCCCAAAACCCTGCTTTCTCTTTCTTATTATAAAACTCAGGAGAGTTGAAGCAATTAAGATTTTAAGTAATGGAATTTCTTTACAGGTGTAATCACTGAGACTTTTTAACCTCTTGTTTGTGGCAAAGAGGTTATTTGGAAAGGCAGGAACTTTACCTATTATTTTTCTGGCCTCCAGTGTATCATCCATAGACTCATAGAAAAAAAGACTGACAGGTCATCTAGTCTGTTCACTAAACTGACTCCTAAATCATTCTTGATAGACCTCATAAATGAAAAGGAGGCAGTTAAAGGCTTCCCCAGTCTAGATATATTCAAGTTGAGAACGAAAAGGGAGGCCAGAGAAGACTAGGGGAAATGCAGGCATGAGATGGATCACCAGGGGCCCAATCCAGAGGATGCTCAAATACAGAATAAAAAGTGGCTCCCAGCCAAAGCATAACTGTAGCCTAAACAGCCATCAAGACAGTCTTCATTTTTATAGGGCTCTCAGTTTGGCCTGCACTTAGATGCTACTCAACTGAGCACCTTTTAAAGAATCAAATCCCCCATTGTTTTTGTTATGAAGTTATTCCTTTGATATCTCACTATCCCCATTCTGATGTACAACAGCCCCCCCACTTTTCTCTACGTTTCCTTAACATACTATTAGTTATCCACAGTCAAATATGGTCCAAAAATATTAAATGGAAAATTTCATAAATATCAATTCATAAATTTTAAATAACTTTTATTACAGTGTATTGCAGATGTTTATTTTATTATTAGTTAGTGATGTTAAATTTTACTGTGGCTAACTCTAAAGTTAAACATTCTAATAGTTATGTGCAGGGAAAACACGTAGAATTTCACACTATCTGTGGTTTCAGGCATCTGCAGGAGATCTTGGAATATATCCCACACAGATAAGGGAGGGCAGAGCAAATGCTTTTGCTGTGTGGCTTGGCTCAGAGGCCTGGACTGGTTATGCCTCTCCATATGTCCACATAATATGAAATAATAATGAAGTTAATCTATATAATTATATAATATTTATCTATAAAGAACACCACTTGGAAGAATTAATGCTAGAACAAATTTATGTATTTAGATAGGCCACAAACCCCTTCAACAAATATTTTAATTTGGAAATAGTAAAGACTATTTTCTCTAATAAAAAGGCAATAATATTATATATTAACAATAACTGAAGCAAAGGAAAAACATTACCAAACCGGGAATTTAAAAAGATTATTTTTTTAATAACTGACATTGTAATAATACACCAAGAAAATAACAATGATGAAAAGTTGCATTCCCTCAATCTGTGATTTCGCTTTTGCCAAATCACTGCTCAGAGGAAAATTGGAAATCAATCCAATGTATTAAGCCACCATCAATAAAGTTCAGTCAGTAATGTGGGAAAATAATGAAAAATATTAAACTGCATCTTAATCTGGCCCTAACTTGGGGTCATTTATGGTAGTTATAATTTTTCAAATCATGTGAGCTCTTCTCTCAAAGGATTATCAAGAGTTCTATGGAAAACATTATTTGTAAACCCTTCCCTGGAATTAATAAGTATATAATACATATATTCCTGGTTTATATATGAGCACAGACCACAGAACAATATTATCAATTTGCTAAAGATTAAACTAGATTTCCACTCACCAAACAATACATATGTGATAGATCCTTGAAATAAACTTGAAATCTCACCAATTCAAACTTGCAAAATATTTACACCCCCTCCACATCCCCAGTTCTCTTTCCCATCTGGCCATTCCCTTCATATTGAAACATTTTTAACATTATGTTAACTGAAACTCCCTCTATGGCTAGATTTTAGTTTACATAACACAACCTTTGATTTCTTCCACTAAATATGATCTTGGATTAAATCTTTTACTTTAGGCTATCAATTAATATGAATCATAACCAGTATTACCCTATACATATCATCTTCTGTGTTGATAAACAAAAATGTTATCAGTGCCCTGGGTGTTAGTAAAAATGCTAAACAGAACAGGGCCAAAGAGAAAGCCTTATTTCTCTATGAGGGTGAATCCATTAATTGTTAGACAAACTCAGTTAACCAATTACTAATTATCTTAATTTTCTAGCAGCCAAAATCTTGCTTCCCCGGTCTTCTTTACAGGGTTATCCTTAGAATCACTGTTGAATACCTCACCAAAATCCATATATTCTAAGTCTATTGCATTTTTCTGATTAAAAATGAAATAACCAGGTCAAAGAAAAAATTAAATTAGTGTGGAATGATTTGATTAAAAGAATCCTCAGTGGCTCCAAAGGATCATCATTTCTCCTTCTAGAGGTCCACAAATCATCCTACTAATAGCCTGTTTTAGAATATCTGCTATGATCCAGGATCAACGCATTAATCACCAATTTGTCTCAGCTACTCTTTTGCTCCTTTTGAATATCAGGAATGGGTTCTCATGTCTTTTTTGTTCTCTACACTCATGCCCTGTGGTTCAGCAATAGCATGTGCAACGTCTTGTGAATCTTACAGGCTGGGGAACTCTGAAAAATAAAGCTTTCCTTTATCCATCTTGATTTCCATTTCTGTTCACCACATTTCACTCTACTCTTTTCAGATCCAAGTCTCAACCCCTGATAAATAAGACAAGTAAGCAATAAAAAAGATTAATGGGTTTTCATTTTGCTATGCACCACAATTTTTTCTATGACCCTATTAGACAAGTGTTCACTTTCTTTGTCTTCTTACTTTGGCAAATGTAAATTATATCCTTAAATACATAAATCTGAAATGTATAACTGGATAAAATTTCACACATGCATTCATTCATGGCTGCCATCTATATCGAGATCCTGAACATTTTTGGCCCCTCAGAATGCTCTTTTCAAGTCCCCTCTCAAAGAAGACGCCTCCTGTCTGTAGGTTCTATGAAAATGCTGTCTGCTGGGGGGAATCTGGACCCAATCCCCATGGGTGCTAAGAGACATGATAGAACACTCGTTTAGCAAGCGTGAGGCCCTGGTTCCATCTCCAGCATGAGGGTGGGGGGAGAAAGAAAAAGGATAAAAAAGAAAAGAGGAAAGGAAGAAAAGAAAGAAAGAGAAATCCCTTATAATCAGGAAATTGCTGTTAATAAATTGAAGTTTTTCCTTCTAGTTTTTTTTAGTCATACTTCCCTTTTTACAAATAAGTTGTATATGTAATGTTGCATATTCCTCTGTGGCTTAATATTATATCTCATACTATCTCCCATATCATCAAAATCTTCTTAAGCAATGTTTTTTTTACATGGATATAACACAATTGTATTCTCTATTCTTGAATATGTTTTTTTATTTTCAATTATCATAAATAATGTTTTGACAAATATTTCTTTGCAAAGGCTCTCTGAATTTTATATTATGTCCTTGAGACAAATTTTCCTTTCAAAAGTACCACCTACTGGACTCTGGAAGAAACTGGAGTTTGGTGTGAACATGGGGAAACAAAAGAAAGCAAGGAAGTATGCGACCATGAAGCAAATGCTTAGGCTCAGAGAGGAGAGACTCAAAGAAAAGGATAGATTAAAACCTAAAAAGAAAGATCCCAGTGCTCTAAATGAAAGAGAAGTCCCCCAACATCCTTTCTGCTTATTCTTCCAATATAATACCCAGCTAGGCCTACCTTACCATATCCTGGCTGATACCAACTTTATCAACTTTTCCATCAAACCCAAATTGTTCTTAGTACAATCGATGATGGACTGTCTCTATGCCAAGTGCATCCGTTGTATAACTGATTGCATAATGGCTGAAATTGAGAAAGTGGGACAGAAGTATTGAGTGGTTCTAATTGCCAAGGATCCATGATTTGAACGATTACCTTGCACACATAAAGGGACCTATGCTGATGACTTAGTGCAGAGAGTAACTCAGCACAGGTGTCACACTGTGGCCACAGTTGACCAGGAACTTAAATGGAGAATCTGGAAGATCCCTGGAGTTCCTATCATGTACATTTCTAACCACAGATACAACATCGAGCAGATGCCAGATGACTATGGAGCCCCTCGGTTCTAATTCTTACAAAACAAAAGTTCCTCTGCCTTCCTCGGACCAACTTTCTGTTTTCAGTTCACTGAACATGCTACAGCTTGAATTATTAGTCACCTATTTGCTCTATTATCAGTCAAGTATGGTTAAATACATTCACTTTTTGAAAATGATTTTTTTTTAAAAAAAGTACCACCTACTGACTACTTTCCATGGGCCAGGAATGCTTGATATACATTTATCACAACTCATCTTCAGAACCCTTTGAGATATTCTTGTTTCCATTTTGCTGATAGTGAATTTTAGGCTTAGAGAGATGAACATACCTTGCTGTAGGTCATGCAACTACTAAATTTTGGAACTGAGAGTTGAACTCAGGCCCGTCTCCTGCCTCCTGAAGTCACACTCTCACATATTATGTTTGTTGCTTCCTTACTTTCCTATGGTGAAACTACTAGATAAAAGGATATAAAAGTTTTTACATCTTTGAATACATATTGTCAAACTGAATTTAACTTCCATCACAAAGTTTGGAGGATGCTCATAGCATCCTTGTGAGTAATAATTTCATCTCCATAGAATAAAATCTAAATTCCTAAATATCATATTCCAGAGCCCCAGAATTTGGTTCCAACTTAGTTTTTCGAGTCTTGTCCTCTAGTGAATCCATAGGCTAGTCTATATCCCATAGGCCAGATGGCCTTTAACTCTGCTTCTTATCTTTGCTCAGTTCTGACACTTCAGCTTGAAATACATTGACATTCCCTCCACCACAGAAAAGATCAAGTAGATGTGAAGCCACCCAGGATGCAGTAGAGTTGGGAACTATAAAGAGGAGTAGAATATGATTAAGACATACAAAGGAGGTTCCGGGGTAGGGCTGTTTAGTGGTGGAGAGCTTACCTAGCATGCCCGAAGCCTGGAGGTTCATCTCCAGCACCACGAAAAAAAGAACAAGGAGAAAAGAAAGGAGGTCCATTCCACCAGGAGCTCTTCTCAAGTATCTAGAGAATACATCACTGGCTCCTCTGTGAGCTTTGTCTGTAGTATGCCTGTCAGCCAGGTGCTCCGCACCTGCAAGCCTGGCTCAGAAATTGCCTATACAGGTCTGTTCTTCCATCCAGGCTTTTCTCGGACAGTAAATCTCCATGCCACAAATACACACTGAAGGCATTTAGGCTCTGGTGAGGTATCTCAGTCAGGTCAAAGAAGAGAAAAGTCACCATGAGAGAAGCAAAGAAAGCCAAAAGTGATGCTGTGGCTTCCTGATTTGTCATCTTGGACAGGCCGAATTACATTTCCCAGAATTCCCTTTCCTGTGTTTTCCCCTTCCAGTAAACCACAAAGAGATTCTGTTGTAGGCTTAATAGGGCAGAAGTGAAACAATGATCCTTTGTTAACTCTCACACATTGTAGCTTACCTGCTGGCTTTCTTTGCCAGTAGGAAGCTGTGGCTGGGCCTGCAGCTAACTCTCCTTTCCTCTGGCTCCTCCATCTTCTTCTATAATCTATTGGACCAGAGCACCATACCCAAAGAGGCTGGCTACAGGACACTGCCCCATCCAGGTCAAGAGCTTGAAGAACTGACCTGGACTTCGGGCAGTCTTCATAGGCTCCAGTTTGTGCTGGTGGGTTCAGTCGTGTCCTTGCTCTTACCTAACTTTGTGTCCACCCTCTCTTTCCCACTGTCTGCCTTGTGGACTTAAGCTCCAGCATCAGGTGTGATGATAGCAGCCTTACCAAGACTGCATAGCCAGCTCCCACAACGGTAGGAAGTCAAGAATCCATGGAATGTTTTAATTATCCTGAGCTGCAAATGTAGTTTTGTGTTATAGCATGTGATTAGCATGAGCGAGGCCCTGGTTTCAATCTCCAACATCGAAACAAAAGCAAAATCTTGTGATTCCACTTCTTTAAATCCTGATGGATGCATGTAATAGAATCTCAATGGAAGGACTAGGAGAAAGAAGAATCCCAGCAGCCCCTCTTCCAGGCCAGCATGAGGGTTCTCCTGACAATCAAAATTCTGTCTGAGCCTCCTGGGCCACAGGACCTTTGCACAGCAGAAGCCACTGAGAACTCCTATGGATATTTCTACAAGTTTGGATGCACAGATGAGCTGTCAGAAGCACTTGACTTCCTATCTTTTCATAAGAGAGAGAGAGAGAGAGAGAGAGAGAGAGAGAGAGAGAGAGAGAGCCAGGAGCCCATAGAAATAAATGGCCCAGTGGACCAGCCTTAGCATTCCAAATCAAAATGACCATGAAATAATGTTTTACTCTGCATCAGCTGCCCTGTCTGCTCCAACTATCAGCTGAATTGCCTGCCACAATAATTATTTCATCTGCCAAGGTGAAAATCTTTTAGCAACCCATAAATGCTTTAGTGACAAAGTCCCAGGGATCTTGGAAAGGAGGAAAATGGAAGTCAAAGTTGGAGATAGCAGGAAAGAAGGCACCTCTGATAGGAAGAGAAAGCCGGTTTCTGCTTCCACCAGCAGGCTTATCCAAGATGTCAGCTACCCCATGGAAGAGGGGGACACGATTGCCCCCAAGTGAGCCTCTGGATGCCAAAAGTTTGACAGCAAGGGCACAGGAAGGCAGAGAGGTAGGTCTGAGCAGGGTACTGCTACATAGACAATATACAAGTCATTATGGGCTGTTTAAGACAGCTATGTGTATAACTATGTCAAGGAATGTCTTCAAATGCAACCATCGGCTTGGATCTTAATCAGGGCTCAATAGTTGCAAGGATCAGAAACCTCATCAGGCCAATTAAAATCTAAGGGGGGGCAGGGGTGCCAGAAGTACATCTACCCTGACAACTGGGAGACCGGAAGACACCTCCTCAGTTCACCTCTGTCTCCAGGGCCACATTGCTTCTCAGCTCTGCTCCTTTCTAGAAGTCTGCTCTACAATTCTGGGCAGACTGGATGTCTCTGGTTATAGTCCTGCTCCCTGTTCCTCCAACACTACCTGATATTACAGTTCCTGGGCATACCACCAGCTGCCTGACCACCTCTCGGGAACTGGGGCTTGGATCACACATCCCAAATGAGTGTGCTGCAGCACATCATTCAGTCTATGGACAAGGATTTGCTTCTTAAGCACCTCCCAGGGTCCCACCCCTAGTAGTTGCTGTGGATTACCGAAGCATGGTGTTTCAGAGTTGCTGTTTACAAGGCACAGAAGAGAGGAGAGATCTGATGCACGCAGAAGAAACTGCAGGAGAGGAAAACAAATGAGGGCTGGAAGGGTCACAAGAGCTCTTTGGCAGATGTGGAACCTGCACCGGAAGAGGAAGGATGTTAATGGTGGTTCTTCCACAGGCAACCAAAGACCAGAAGTGAGAATGAGGTGGGATTGTAGGAAGTAGTAAGTGTCATGAGATGCAATTATGGTGTCGAAGAGCAATCAGGTAAAGTTTGAAATGGCAGGCCTGGAGCTTGGAGCGAAAACTAAACTGCATTCTATGTGATAGCGATTCTCAAACTTTATTCCCTGGTGGACTTCTTAACCCACACATCACTGGACCTGAGCCTCAGAAGTTCTCATTCAACTGGTCTGGGGCAGAGTCTGAGAATTTATATTTCTAAATGACTTAGTGGATCTGTCTGCAACAGGTCTAAAGGTGATGTGCAGGGTTGATAGGCAAGGCTCCAAGAGAGAAGGGTCCAGGTGGCTTTATAGCAAAAGTAGGACAATGCCACTCTGATGCAGGCCAATGGAGAATGTAGGGAGAGAAGGGCCCATCTAAGAGGTATGGCATCTGCCATAGACCAGACAATGCCCAGAGTTCCTGGAGAAATGAGGCCACATGGGATCCAGTTCCTGCACTTGAGGCACAACAGCCTATCAGTACTGTAGAGAGAGAAGGCACACTGAGAAGGCTGGCAGACCAATGCAAGGAGGTAGGGTGGCCTGGCTGGGACTCACGCAGGTCTGGGTTCATATCTTGGACCCACCACTCTGTACAATGCCCTCAATGTGTCCCTCAGCTCCAGGCATGCAGAATCTTGATTGTGGGCTATGGCCCCCACGGAAGTGTGAGAATTAACAAGGCCAACACATGCCACAGAGCACCATACTCCAACAGAGCAAGCATAAGTAATATCAGTTCTTGTTTTCATTATCATCATATCAAAGTTTCTAACATGTAGCAACTTTTCACACCTTTGACCTTCTCAACACTCTTATGAGCAAGCACCATGATTATGAGAGAGCAATCTGTTCAGGTTTGTCTGACATAGTCCCAGTCTATTCCAGCTCGGTTGATTCATTATTGAAACTACTCCTTTCACTCCACAAATATCTTGGTTCAGGAGATAAGTGATAGGATTCCCTTAATTATTACCCCTTGATTACACATTGGGAAACTGAGGCGTAGAGAAATTAAAGAACTTACCCCAAGCCGTGCACTTGTCAAGTGATAGAGCTAAAACTGGCAGCTTGAATGTGAAGGGCATACTTGAAACTACTTCATCATACTGCTGGCTGAAGAGAGTATGAAAGCACACTTTTTCTGCCTTCAGACTTTGGGGATGAAAGCTGTCCATCCATTCAGGCAGAGACCATTCCCCAAGCCAATGGACTACGAGGTAGAAACAAGGAAAAACTGCCAGGCATGATGGTGCACACCTGTAATGCCAGCACTCAGGAGGCTGAAGCAGGAGGATCCCGCAAGTTCCGCCAGTCTGGTCCACATAGTGAGCTCAAGGCCAGCCTGAACCACAAAGCAAAACTCTGTCCCCCTGCAAAAAAAAAAAGAAAAAGGAGCAGCATGCTTGGAGAGGTGAGACACAGATATGTCAGTGGCACCAGTACAGGCAGGAGAATGGCTAAAGCCACCTATAGAAAACCATGCACTCGGGGTGCTTCTTCATTACTCCTGTACAGGGAACCCCTCTTCTGAGTCAAAACAGATCCCCTCCAGAGAGAACATTCCATCAGGGCTCAATCCAGAACCTCTGCAGAGTATGAAAATCTAAACAAACAGAAACCCTGTCTGAGGAATGGATGCCACCGGAAGAAAGCAAAAGAGCTGTCTTACATAGAAACTAGCTCTGTGAGAGACAGAACTTCTGGTGCAAGGGAAACCTTCCATATCTCTTGCCCAACCCCAAAGAGTCTGTTCAGTTTTCAGTCTAATGTGGGTATGCTAATTCACTGTGATGTGATCCAAAGAAAACTCCAAGTGCTCTGCTCTCCCTTGGCTCATTTTCTCTCTCTACTTCTACCCTTTGCACCTGAGTTTCTATCAGTGACTTTCTCATTGACTGAGTTTCAGGAAACCTGAGTTGATCAACCCAGACAAATGGTAGCAGAGAGAAACTTCCTAAAGGGAGGAGGGCTCTATCCTAAACCTGCCATAATCACAGATTCAAAGCAAATTTGAAGTGATTTAGGAAGTGTCTATAGCTTCCCCTCCCTCCTCTAGTACCTGCCAGTGAGCTAAGAGAGGAATGGTGCCTGTAAAGCAACATGACTGCAAGCTACAAGGACTACTAAAGTCATCCAAGTGCTTTCTCCAAAATAATCACAGTGATGGCAGACACTTGTATAATGGAACCCAGCATAGCAAAATTTCTCGCATTGTGTCTGAGTTTCAGAGGGAGAAATAATCAGAAAGAACTTTACCAAAAGGAAAACAAATATTCTATTGTAGTAGGAAAGAACGGTGAGATGTTTCTCTGAATAACAAACTGAATGGGAGTTTCCATGCTTCTGAATACAAGGCTTGAAGAAATGTTCAGTAACCCTTGGCTTAATTATCCATAACAACTGAGACAGTTATTGAATTGTCATTGTTTTAATTATGGCACATTGATTGTGATATATGTGATATGTGAACCTCAGCCCTGTTTCACAAGCACATTTAACAACTAAATCATGTAAAAAGGTGTTTGGGTATGTGATCTGGAAGTAATTTTATTAGCACTAGAACTTTCTCTTCTTTTCCCTGGGAGCTAGGAGAGCTTCAGAAGAGTTAAATTCACTCAAAGTAAAACTTTATTTGTTCAAAATTTCCCTCAGCTTTCCAAATCTAGCTGGTGAGGATGACCTTCCTACTGATTAGAAGCTGACTTTCAGTCTTAGATAGTGTCTTAGTAACTTTTCTCATTGCTGAGATAAAATACCTGACACACAAAGCTCACAGTGTGTAGAGGTTTCAGTCCATAATCAGCTGGCTCCAAAGCAAGATGGCATGCAAGAGGGACATCTCAAAGGAGAGCGAGATAGTTTGTGACAACGCAGGGCAGGCAGAAGGCAGCAAAGCAGCAAAATATTGAAGCAGCCAGCCAAGCACCAAGTGACAACAGCAGCCTTCTTTCTGTCTCTTACATTTTAACCAGGCGAGGTAGCACCACGCCCAGGGTGGGGCACCCTTAATCCTAGCATTGCACCCTGAATCAATTCCAGCATCACACACCCCTGAAAAGCCCTACTTAGGAGAGTGTGAGGCTTTAGGGGGACACTTAGATACTAACCGTAATAGAGGGAAAAGCCTCTCTTCTGGCTTTAGGTTTTCTTTCTAAGAGCAGTTCATGTTCTTTATGTCCATCAGAGCAAATATTCAAATATGTTCAGTAGTGATAAATTTTTGTGTTTTGAGTAATATTTTCTTTTGGAAACAACCAAAAGTCATTCAGAGCCCAGTCAGATGATTAATAGGAGGAATGAGCTTGAATAAAATATGCATATACAGGACCCTGGGGTGTTGAATGCTTTACAAAAAGGGCAGGGGAGGGGCACATACATTGCAGAGTCTTAAATTGGGTTTCAGTCGGTTCAAGACTTCTAATTCTACCCTACTACCCTTCCCTCATGCTTCAATAAAGCTACATTTGTCTGGTTTGGTGGGCTGCTTTACTCCTTGGGGGACAAAGAGCAAAAACTCAGTGAGCCCACTTTCTGGGAAAGGAATTTGTGGTTATGTCATCTGTCTTAGCCTGTGTTCTGTTGCTATCCCTGAATATTGAAGACCAACATATAAAGAAGAGAGGTTTAAAGCACAGGGACCCAAGTACAATCCCTGGTACCAAAAAAAAAAAAAAAAATACAGGTTTATTTAGCTCACAGTTCTAGAGGCTGGGAAGTTAAAAAAGCCTGGCAGTGGCAACTGGTGAGAGTGTTTCTGCTGCATCATGATACAGTGGGAGGCATCATATGACAAGTCAGGCAAGCTGCTAACTTGGTCTCCCTCTTGTTGTGAAGACACTAATGCCATCCTAGGGGCCCCAACCTCATGATCTCATCTGGCTCCACCCCCAAATATGATTAATATGAATGTAGGTATTATATTTTCAACCATGAAATTTTTCTTTCCTTCTTTCTTTTCTTTCTTTCTTTCTTTCTGTTTTGTTTTCATGGTACTGGGGATTGATCCCAAGGGCACTCTACTACTGAACTACATGCCTATCCCTTTTTGTTTTGGGACAGGACCTTGCTAAATTGCCCAGGCTGGCCTTGAACTTGTGATCCTCTTGTCTCAGACTCCAAAGTAGTTGGGATTACAAATATATGCCACTATACTTGTCCCACACATGAACTTTTGAGGAACACATTCAAACCATAGCACCACCCCTATTCCAAAACTTGGCGTGAAGGCTTCCAGGACCTGAAGTCTAGTATTCAACAGAGATGAGATGCATCTGTTGCTTCTGCCTCTCTCCTTCCTTTTTTTTTTTTCTTTTTCTTTTTTTTTTTTTTTTTTAATACCTGGGATTGAACTCAGGACTCTGTACTTGCGAGGCAGGAATGGCACCACTGAGCTAAGTCCCCAGCCCTGCTTCTGCCTCTCTTTCCTGGGCCCCCAACTACCATGGCTCATAGTACCTCTACTTCTTTCAATGTTTCCTCCTTATCCTCTTTCTCAGCTAGATCCCAAAATCTAATTTGGGATTTGATTCCAATTTGGGAATCCCAAATTAGAACCCAAATCTAAATCTCGAAAGGGAGTCAGAATACTTGCCTTAACTCTTCACTACCAGCCCATTGGGTAGAGCCTTGCATACCCAGAACCCTCATCCATCCCCAAGCATGTGGCCATGGGAGAGAAGCTTCAGCTAGAAGGTTACAGAGGGATCATTACAGAAGGCTCATCAGTAACAGCAGTAATGCTGCTCATCATGATAGACAGTGATGCATGCCATATACTGAGGGCAGGGCATGTGCCTCTCGCCTTGCCACGCCTTTTGTACGCATGTTCTGCAAGGCTTATGAACACAGTCTGTTCAATTCTGAAGAGATAGCATGACAGGCAGTAGTAGAAAATTCCAACAACTTCTTTCTTCCGTTCTTCCACCATGCTAAAATTCAGTAGAATGACTTCTTGCCTCTTTTCCTGGCTAAAATAACCAAAAGGGTAATTGCAGTATCTTCTCCCATCCCTGACCCAAAATAAGTCTACAGGGAGGCAGCAAGGATTCCAGCCGTCCTTTGTTCTTGTCACCCTGAAGTATAGCAGGGAATAATGGCCAAGTGGATTCAGTATGTGGCCCTTGGATGATCAGTGGCCAGACAAAGGCCATCTGCACTCTTGATTCTTCTTGAAACCATTCTTGCAGTCTGGGATAGAGTTTAAGCCTTCTGAGAAGGCAGAGCTAGCTCCGTGATGTGATTTTAGGGATCGGCAACTCCGTCTCTCCCTTCTGAGATTAATTCTTTGTTCTTTATTTTGTTTGTTTGTTTGATTTATTGGTTGGTTGGTTGATTTTTGAGGTGCCTATGTTGTCTAGGCTGGACTCAAATTTATGCACTCAAGCAATCCTCTCATCTAGGCCTTCTAAGTAGCTAGACTATAGGTGTACACCATTCCCCGCTCCCCCAGGTTGTCTGTATTTCTAGGTCAACCTTATCATAAGGTGCATACCCCTTTCTAAAGGATAATTGATTGGGTTTCATCAGCCAAAACCTTTCAGGGAAAGATGACAGCTGTGTGAGGAATGAAGTCTTTTTTCTACAAGTGTCCTTACTCTACCATTGAAAATGTACAACCTATTGTGTTCGTGTCCAAAATGAAGGAAGCAGTTTGCTCCTAAGATAGGAAGGCTGAATCACATCCAGTTCCTAATCTCCCATGCTCCTTGCCTATGTTTCTCATATTTGTCTGATAATAAGAATGCCAAAAATGCATAGTCCTAGGTCCCTACTAGATTGCCTATCCAGAATTTTTAGAAAGGGGCCTAAGGATCTGTATGTTTATAGCACTCTGAAAACTTTCATCACCATTCAAATTTGGGACACACTGCTCATTCTAAAATCACTGATTTCCCCCCTAACTCTGCCAATTAAATCTTTCTCTACCTCCAATGGTTTGGGAATGTAGGCAAGCATGGGCCCCAGTAAACACCACGATGTTTATCGAGCCACTTCCTGTTCTGCATCCTTAGTCTCATCTGGAAAATTGAAGTGTTTTACTAGATCACTTGATATAACCATCTACCATTTGCATTTGGCAGCATGGGCCCTGAAAATCAACTGCCACAGTATCTTCCACAATTTTTTGAAGCTGTTTTCCAGAAAAGTCCCCAGGGCAAGAGCAAAGTAAGGGCTCCAGGTCTCTGTGAGATAATGCCTGGGAACTTCCAGAGAGTGTTAGCCACCTCCTTCTCCCAAGTGTGTCCCGCCAAGCAAGTTCTCAAACAGTAATTCCCATAGAGTTTCTGTGCCTACCCTGTGCATACTTCCTACCACCCTCCAGAATTTACCAACCCTAGGAAGGTGGGCAGTGGGCTACTTCCCATCACAGTTAATCTCTTGTCACACTGTGGTGCCTTAGACGTGCCATTTTCTCCTTCTGGCCTCTGTTCTACCCAAACACCTCACCCGCTCCAACCCTCACCCCACATACACTCCAGGCATAGCCTGCTCTTTCTTTCCCGCCCCATCCCCGCCCCCAAAAAACCGCTCTGCTCAGTCTCCTGCCCCTGCTTCAGGGGTCTCTTGCTCCTCCTCTCCTGCTCAGCACACTCCCCACCTCCCAGCAAATCTCCCCATCACCCAAGGGCTCCCCCAGTCTCGAGGTCTCCCCCACCCGAAGAGCCTTCTATCGCTCAGCACCCATTTCCTCTCCGGGTTCTCTCCCTCGCCCTCGCAGGGCCTGCCCAGCCCCCTCCTGCGCTGCCCAACACAGAGACTTCTGGACCGAGTGGTCCGGCGCT
The DNA here is from genome assembly GCF_012274545.1 of Fukomys damarensis. Classification (NCBI taxonomy): domain Eukaryota; kingdom Metazoa; phylum Chordata; class Mammalia; order Rodentia; family Bathyergidae; genus Fukomys; species Fukomys damarensis. The sequence continues at coordinate 39,585,327 of NW_022900951.1, read as the reverse complement.
ATGCTGAGGTGGCCGACGCTGGCAGCATCTTCATGGACCACTTCACCGACCGCGACAAGTTGCGTCTGCTCTACACCCTGGCTATCAACACGCACCCCATCGTCCTACAGGTACGGAGACCCTGCAAGCCCTCCAGGTTGAGGGTTCATCCTCCGTTTCCAGGGGCGGGCCCTGGGTCCATTTCTGTTCCCCTCTTCACGGCACACCTTGAGGACACCGGCCTGTGTGGGTACCTTACGGCATTCAGTGAGTATTCGTTAGTTTCTGCAATGTGAAAGTGCCATGGCTGCTGCTGAGGAAAGAGGTATGGGAACAAAAAGGTGGAGATGTGGGTAGGAAAAGACCACAGCCACTTTACTGCTTTTTCAAAAAATAGTCTTATTAGTATCTGTTTGCCAAGCATAATAAATCTTGGAGAATTGGTACCTCTCCATCTTAAAGCTCTGTCCTCCCCACCCCGCACACTCCATCCCGTCTTCCCCATTCCTAGATCCCTTTCTCATCTCTACGAAGTCTGGCTCCATGTTTCCTATCATCTATCTTTTATTTTGCTCTTTAAATTATAAATTATACTTTGAGTTTTTCATATAAGAGAAACCGTGCAATATTTAACATGCTATGTCTAATTTATTTTGCTTAGCATCATAGTCTCAAAATGCATCCATTGCCCTACAAGTGACTCAAATTTATCTTTCTTTAAGGCCAAGTAGTACTCCACTGTGTATAAATACCATCTTTTCTTTATCCATTCATCTGTTAATGGACATATAGGCTGCTTCCAAGATTTAGCCATTGTGAATTGTGCTGCTATAAACATAGGTATGCATGGATCACTGTAATATGATGTCTTTAACTCTTTAGGGATGATACCTAGAAAGGGAACAGCTGGGTCAAATGGAACCTCTAGTTTTTCATCTTTTATAGAATTGCCATACTGATTTCCATGATGGTTGTATCAGTTTACACTCCCACCAATATAGAAATGCTCACCTTCACTTCTTGTGGTAGCAGAAGGGCTTTGTGAAGGAAGGCAACTTTGATCAGTGCCTCAACGATCAGATTTGAGCAAGCTCAGGAGATGGGAAAATAGCCAAAGAACAACTCACTCAGAGCTGTGCCTATAGCTGTGCTTGGAAAGAAAAAAAATGGAAGTAAATTAAATGTCTGTCAATAGGGAAATGATCCAACTAATGAGTATGTGTTAGGGCCCTGGAATATAGGCATAGTGGTCCTGCCTTCATACAACTTCCACCTGATGGCAGAGACAGATGCTTAACATGTAAACAAACATCCATGTAAAATGAGAGTCCAATCCCCCTGACCCCAAGGCTTAGGCCACAGAGATCACATAATGGCCACAAAGGAAACCATGAAGTAGGAAGGGGACATAAGCAACAGAAAAAGAAGAGAAAGAGAGGGAGAGGAAGGAGAAGAGACAGAAGGAGAAGGGGAAAGGTGCAGGTAGAGGAGAAAGGAGCCACCGAAGACAGTTCATATATATTGGCCCAAGGGATGCCAGCTGAATACATAACCAATGACAGCTTTCATTTATTGAGAACTGGCTATGTGCCTGGTATTGTATTGGGTGCTTGATACCATTATGTCAGTTAACACTCACAGTGGCCCTCTGGAAATATTATTGTCCCCTTTTCTAGAGGTTAAATGGGACTCAGAGATCTGAAATGACTTTGCTAAAGTCACTTAGTGTCATGGATCAACTCCAAAGCCAGAACTGTCCGATGTCCGAGGCTGTGCTATACATGCTAAGTCCTGCCTGGTAACATCAACATTCACAATATTGGCAGCAGGGATGGAATTACTCTTTGTCGTGCACTCACAGAAGTCTTTTTCCAGTTGTTGCAACTTTGTTTGGTGACAGTAGACCATTCCTAGAGCTCTTGAGAGTCCTAGGCTAGGACCAGGGGCCTGGGATGCTACCACTCAACCCTGGGCTCCACTCACCAAGGGCATAGTGTGGAGCCCTTGCATATTTGTTTATTCATTTGTTTACTTTTGTAGTACTGAGGATTGAACCTGGACCTTTACCCTGAGCTTCATCCCCAGCCTGATTGATTGACTGATTGATTTTGAGACAGGGTTTCACCAAGTTGCTAAGGTGCCCAGACTGCTCGAACGTGTAGTGTTCCTGCCTCAGCCTCTAAGACTGTGAGGATCACAGGCATGCACAACCACACTCAGCTGAAGCTGCACATTTAGACAGTGACAACAGGTGTGGGATCTCCCTTCAAGGCACATAGCAGGAAAGGTTCTCCTCTGGTCAGAGGAAACTCAAAAAGCAAGTGGGCATGGCTTCTTCATAATGAGAATTAAAATGGGCAGAAGGCGACAGAAAATTATCAAAGAAAGATGACTTTGTCCTGTTTTGTTTTCACAGTGCTGGGGATGGAACCCAGTGCCTCTTTCATGCTACGCAAGCACTCTACCACTGAACTATACTCTCAGCCCAACTTTATTTCTATAAGAAGGAGAACAAGGGAAAAAGCACCAGGTTTTTACTGTTTTTGTTATTTTCCCCATAGTTGAAAGAAATACGTTACTAGATACAGCTACTTTAATCGGTGGTCAAGAAAGACCAGCCAGGATTGCTTACCCCCTTTTTCATGTCATAGACTGACAAGTTTGGGGCTCTGACAAGGAGTCAAGCCAGGCCGGCTGTGCTTCCCTGGGCCAGCAGCATTAGGCCTTCTGCGATGTTCCAATCTGTGAAAATGTAGTTTCCCCAGCCAGACAGGTTTGCCCAAGTCTGGAAGGAGAAAGATTTAGAGATTTAGAGCCTCGAATTACCCAAGGGCCACCTTCATGACTTTTGTCCTATCCAAGAACCAAGAAACTGCACTGTTATTTTAATTTTTTTTAAAGACTGGGGAAGGGAGATCTTGCTATGCTGCCCAGACTGGCTCAAATTCTTGGGCTCAAGGGATCCTTCTGTCTCAGCCTCCTGACCACCTGGGACCACGGACACATGCCACTGCACCACAGCTTGCACTATTTTTTTATTAAGTTTTTTGGTGCTTCTTAGATATACAGTACAGTTACATTCATCACTGGGATCTTGTACCTTTACATGATGTATCTTGGTTCTTATTTTTTCCTCATATTCCTGCCCTCTCTTTACCCCCTCCACCCTTCCCTATTTACAAAGACTTTGTTTTGATTTTTTTCCCTTTCTCATACTTTTTATTTATCCTTCTTTCCTTTCCCCTACCTTTTCCCACTTCCCCTACTCCTTTAGCCCTTTTCTTCCTACTTCACATTATCAGTTATACAAATTGAACCTTATTTACACTTTTAGTTTTTCACACCAGAGAAACTATTCAGTATTTACACATGTGTGTCTTATTTATTTCACTTAAGAGTATGGCCTCAATACTTACCCACTTAGCTACAAATGTCTCTAGTTTCTCATTCTTTATGGCTGAGTAGTATTCCATTTTATAGAAAACCCACATCTTTATCCAGTCTCCAACTGATGGGCAATTGGGCTGTTTCCAAGTTTTAGCTATTACAAACTGTGCTGCTATAAACATTGGTGCTACTATATCACTGTGGTACGATTCTTTTAATTCTTTTGAAAAGATACCCAGCAGAGGGATGGCTGGGTCAAACAGAACCTCTAATCCTAGATTTTGTGAGGTATCTCCATATTAATTTCCATAGTGGCTACACCAGTCTGCACTCCCACCAACAATGGAGAAGGGGTCTTTTCTCCCCACAACCCCACCAACATTTGTGATTGTGTGATTTCTTGATAGCAGCCATTCTTTCCAGGGTGAGGTGGAATCTCAGTGTAGTTTTCATCTGCATCTCTCAAATGACCAGTGATGTTGAACATTTTTTCATGTATTTATTTGCTGCTTTTACTTCTTTGTCTGAGAAATGTCTGTTCATTTCAGAAGCCCATTTTTGAATTGGGTCTTTATATTTGGGAGGTTTGACTTTTCAACTTCTTTATATATTATAGATAGCAGACTTTTGTCTGAGGAACAGCTGGTAAAAATTTTTCCCACATTGTACATTGTCTCTCAGCTCTGTTGGTGGTTTCTCTTGCAGTGCACAAGATTTTTAATAAATGAGATCCCAGGTGTTGATTCTTTGTGCTAGGTCCCTTGCTACTGAGGATTTGTTCATAAAGTCTTTTCCTATGCCAATGTCTTCAAGAGTTCTGCCTAACTTATCTTCCAGCAAATTTAGTGTCTCTTTTTTAATATTTAGATCTTTATTTTTTTCCTCATTGAGTTTATTTGGTACATTTTAGGTATACAGTACAGTTACATTCATTATTGGGATCTTGTACCTTTACATGACAGATCTTGGTTCTCATTTTTTCCCCTTGTCCTGCCTTCCCTTCACCCCCTCCTCCCCTTCCCCTTTACAGACTTTAATCCACTTGGATTTTAGTTTAGTGCATGGTGAAAGATAGGGGTCTAGTTTTAATCTTTGGCAGGTTAAAATTCAGTTTTTCCAGCACCATTTATTAAAGAGGCTATCTTTCCTCCACTGAGGATGGTTGGCTCCTTTGTCAAAGATGAGGTGGCTGAGTGTGTCTGGAGTTGTTTCTGCATCTTCTAATCAGTTCCACAGATCCTTGGGTCTATTTCTTTGCCAGTACCATTCTGTCTTTATCACAGTGGCTTTGTAGTATAGTTTCAAGTTGGGGATTGTGATACCCCTTGCCTTGCCTTTGTTGCCTTGAATGCTTTTGCTATTCTAGGTCGCTTCTGGTTCCAAATGAATTTTTGGATTATTTTCTCTAGTTCTGTGAAATATACTGTTGGGATTTCAATAAGGATTGCATTGAATCTGTATAGCAATTTTGGTATATGTGCTGCCAAAGTGAGCACAGTATAGCAATTTTGGAAGTATGGTCATTTTCACTGTATATATATCCTACCCAGGAACAAGTGATGTCTTTCTTTTTTCTTATACCTTCTTCGATCTCTTTTTTCAATGTTGCACTATTATTACTTAAAAGTATTTTTTTCTTTCATCAGTAAGTTTTTCCCTTAGCTTTTTCCTAAGTAGTGATATCTGTGAAATCTCAAAGACTAGTGCTGTTTTCTTCAACATTACAACACTTAAACATATTTCCCTGAAGCCTGGATATCATAGCAGATCTGTTAACATTTCCATACTCTTCTTGAAAATGTTGAAATACAATCCACTGCACAGAAATGAGAGCAACCTCCTTCCTGAATCTTTCCATCCACAGCAATAAAAGTGTGGGGAGGGGGGGCAGGGGTATTGCCATGTTCCAAGAGGTATAAACACTTTGCCAATATTTTTTGAAAGCATTGATGCCTGTGAATGCTGATTTTCCTGTATGCATTCCAGGAGAGGGAGAGGGAGAGCTGTCTCCATGAGATTTTTCTCACATATGTCTGATGCCTGTTCCTTCCGGCTTGGCAGATCTTCCCCGGGGCAGAGGGCTGGCCATTGCCCAAGTACCTGGGTTCCTGTGGCAGACTCCTCATCAGCACCAGCACCAGGCCTCTGCAGGAATTCTTCGGTGCGCCTCCAGACCAGGCAGCTGACATTGCCTACCAACTCCTTGGTGTCCTGGAGTCCCTGAGGAGCAATGATCTGAACTATTTCTTCTACTTCACTCATGTCGATGCAGGCATGTTTGGCATCTTTAATAATGGGCATCTGCTCATCCGGGATGCCAGCGCACTGGGCGTCATCGACAAGCAGGAAGGTACCCAGCATGGGCCTGGGCTAGCTGTCAAGGGAGATGTCAGGGTGACAGCAGCTAAGGAAGAGTGACCTGGGGTCACACTGTTGGGCCTTTCCAAGCTCTGTATGTCACCGTGAGAGCAACCCAAATTCAGAAAGTGTTCAATGCCCTTTGAAATATCCCTCACTCCCATCTGAATTTCTGCTCCAGCTCCAGCTCCAGCTCCAGCTCCAGCTCCAGCTCCAGATCCAGAGGGGAAGTGAATTTGTCCTTTTCCACAGGGGGCATTGTCCATAGTGGCTCATCCCCAACCACACCCTCCCAAGGCAGTGCTGTTGTGTAATTGGGTCTGTGGGCCCTGGGAACCTGCCCTGGCTGGCCCTACTCACACACATAACTCCTGGGCCCATCTCCCCTTCAGAGCCTTTCTTATCAGATGCCTTTATCCTCAATCCAAAACTTAAATATCTGGGTGATTCACTGGTACATTTTGCAATCCATGTTGGCACATTTACTTTTTAAAAAATTTTCAAATTACAAAACGTGGGCCCAAATGAGTTGTGTGAGTGAATCATGTTTCTTTCTACGTGTGAAGGCTTATCCAGCATTTAGAACCCTTTAAACATCCCCATTTTCCATGGTGATCAAATTTTCTAAGCTCAATTATAGGACAAAGGATTTTCTTTTCCTATTTCTGAATTTGTTTATGTAAGGAAGTCTACAAAGATAGAAAAATTAAACCACACTTACTCATTTCCTTATTTGCCTTTATTAAGAAGAATCAAGTAAAAAAAAATCAGGCTGATTCCAGAATATTCAGGCTATGTAAATCATTGAATATCAGTTCTATACCAACCTGCTAAATGCAACTTTTCAATTACCTGAGTTTTTTCCCCCCTGATTTTATATTTTAAATGGGAAAATGAAACTGGTCCTAATAATTTCCTGAGTTCCCTAATTTAGTAATGATAGGTGAATAAAAATATGAATATGACTCCTATAATTGTATGCCTGGCTTCTGGTAGGAATAAGAGGATTTTTCAAGTTCTGGCCTCTACCACTGTAGCAGAGAGAGAGAGAGCTCTTTCCACATTATTATCAGAAGGAACCATTGTGTCCTTGGACCCTTAATCTCCTGGCGACAAGGAAATATGAGGAGACCAAACTGCTTCCCCTAGCAAGTCTAATTAGTGGTGCCTTCTCCCAAGGAGAACAGGTTGTAGGGTGTGTGATATTTTCTATTTCTTTTCCAGGCAGCCAAACGGCCACCAAGACCAGAGAGAACCAAGATGTTTTCAGTTGCCTGGTTTCTGGCTGCCAGGCCCAGCTGCCCTCCTGTGACACCATCGCTGAGAAGCATAACCTCGTTTTGGTATGTCAGCAGTTGCTGCCTCGACTTCTCCAGGGGAAGTTCCCCTCCCCAGTGCAAGAAGAAATAGATTCAGCTGTTGCTCATTGTGGCAAGAGCTCCCACCCAGACTCAGAGGTCCTCTGGGCTGCTAGCCAACTGAAGGACATCTTGAGGTCCCTGAGAACCTGTGACCCGAGATTTGCCTACCGCTATCCAGACTGCAAATACAGTGATAGGTTCTGAGGGTCTGGAGCCCAAGCTGACCTGAGAGGATAATGCCCTTTTGATCCGTCCTCCCCATCCCCCAACCACCAGGTTGCTGCCGTTTTATAAGCAGCAGCTCCATTGCACATGTTAGGAGAAATACATTTATTTCTCAGGGACTGAGGACACTTAACCTAGGAGGGGAAATTATGTGACATAACATGATTGCCCCTAATGGCTGGGAACTTCACGGCAGAGCCCAGGGGTGGGCATCAGAATACCCTGTGTTGACACTCACTTGACGTCTTTGAGCCTCTGTGTCTCCTGTTTGCCACCAGACTGTCATGATAGTGAAGGAAGAGAGAGATGTGAGGAGCCCGGGACATATGCTCTCTACCCCCTGTCCAGGTAGGAGACACCTCAAGGTGTAGAAAAGAGCCAGAGCTAAGAGAAGAGGAGTCAGCAAGAGCCAGGGTATTAGTCCAGGTCATCTATGAAGTGGATGTCAAGCTAGGAGTGCACAGGTATGAATGTTCTTAGGGGAAACGACTGTGAGAAAAACAAAGAGCAGGCAAGCAAAGGCCCGGGGGACTGCCAAGAAATGCTAGTGCCTGACCCCAGAGAAGAGGAGAAGGCCATGGAAGAGAGGTTTCCAGGGTGCCTTCGAGACAAAGCCTGCCCCCAGAGGACTCCTCTTGTGTCCTGGCTGCACTGAGTCATCAGCGGGAACTGATGTGGGAAATGTGGCCTCACAGAGACAGATTTCAGAGCTCAGCCCCTACGACACAGACAGAGTCAGTTCTGCTCCCTGAGAGGCAGAACATTCTCATTGTGGCCACAGACTTGGACCAGGGTTCGGTTCTGTCCACACCATATGCTCCAGTGCACAATTCCTTAGCGTCTGTGAGAGTTTTCATTCAAATTTGACCTCACAGATCACTGGAAAAATATTTTTTCAAGGTCAGCCAATAGAACATATGCTACTCAACATTTAGTTTGCTTTATACCTTTTATATTAAGTATCTGGCCACGTGGGCTGTGGGCCTCCATGTACGCGCTTATCAGCTCCAGGAGCAGCAATGAGAGGACTCTTAGGTCTTTGCCCAGCTTCCTGCCAGCCCTCTACTCTCAGGAACCTTTCAGTCTACCTCCTCTTTTCTACCTCTGAATCAGCACCTTTCAGGTCAGAACACCTGGCTTAACAGACCTCATTATGCAGATGGGGAAACTGAGACCCACGGAGGAAGAGTGATCTGCTGAGATAGTCCCAAGAACTCCCACTACCAGCCCATGCTCTTCTTTTCTTCTCCATCAGCCTCTAACTCTCACCCTCTGCTATCCAGTTCTGGTTTCTCCACTCACATCTAAAGATGAACACCCCTCACCCAGTCCTATTTTGTGGTGTCCTGGGTTGCCTTTTGGGTTTGCCTTTTGATCGCTCCAGACACTGCCCTATGGCATCCAATGACAGTGAAAATGATAGGTCAGGCTTGAGGAAGAGCAGGCTTCAGTTACCTGCAAATCATTGAAATTGAAATGGCTGCCTTCTGATTTGGTCTGACCACCCTTCCCACCTGCACAGTCACAGTCCCTCCTGAATGCAGCTGGCCACCGGAAGGAAACCATAGCCCACAGACCTCCCAGAGCTCCACAGAAGAATGACGGTTGCCACAGAGATCCTCCGATGCGTGAGGCAGGCCCCAAAGCATCTCTGTAGGTCCAGGTGTTCTTCCTTTGCTGGATTCTTCCACACAGTGAGTGACTTTTGATTGAGGTCCCTCCCCAGGGAGTCCAGAAATGGTCCTTTCCTAGGACTTGAGCTAACCCTCCGCTAAACCTCCCACTGTCTGTCCACCTGCATAGCCCTCCAGACCTCTTCTCCAGAGCAGTTGCCTGAGACTCTGAGGAATGCTCTTTCAAAACCATCATGTAATGTGAAGCTGCTCCATCTACACAGGAAGTGCAGCTCCAGGCCCCTCCCGAATCAGGACAAGGAAATCTTATGCCTCACTTGCCAGAGTCCTGGGAGAAAGCAAAGAAGAAAAACACCCAAGGATCCCCCAGGTGGCTGCTGGGAGACTTGGTTTTAGTATTAATTATAGTTGAATTCTATTTGTGCAGCTGTGTTCACATCCACAGTGCAAGCCAAGAGTTAAGGAAGGCCAGATAGATGTCAGGCTGGGCCCACATGTGCTTAGCAATGGTCTAGAAATGGTTCACCAGCTAGTGGCTTTTCGTGGGATATGGAGGTCACAGAGTTCCTTTTCTCATACACTTTCATGTCAGAGCAGATCTGTTGCTCTTATCAGCATGGCTGAAGATCACAGGCCCTACTCGGGCACTGTCTTCAGGGGACATTTTGCTCAAACCCCTCCTTCTGCTGACGCTCTGCTACTCCCTCTCTGTGGTAGAGCCAGAGAAGAGCCATCAGATCCCTCTTTAAGTGACAACTGTCTCCCCAGTATGGGGCTGCAGTCAGTAGGCTGCTTCAGCTGTCAACCCCTTGAGCCTCTGCCTCAGCCCTTCTGTGGCGTTGGCTCAGGGTCACACCCTTCCTAGGACATCATCCTATCTAGTGATCAGGTATGGCCAGGGGCCGTTTGGCCCCACCAAGCTACAGCTCTGACAGGCAGTTCTCATTCCAGAAATTCCCACTGAGCCAATCAGGACTCCGCTGGACCTGTACCACAGTCTAACCTTCCCCTGCCCATCCTCCTTCCTCTGCATTCTTCTTACAGGTGTTGGTCCCTCTTAAGCATCTTATGCCCCACAGTGAGCTGAAAGATATATCCGTATCCTACTCCCCAGAATCTGTGATGATTATCTGACATATGAAAAGATGCAACTAACTCAAGGATTATAAGAGAAGGAGTTTGTCTTGAGTAGAACAGGTAGACCCTGAGTGCCATCTCATGTCCTTACAAGAGAGAGGCAGAGGGAGTTTGAAAACAGAAGAGGAGTGATATAAAGATGGGGTGATGTGCCCACAAGCCAGGCAACCCTGACAGCCATCAGAAGCTGGGAGCGGCAGGGGACAGAATCTCCTCCAGACCCCCCAGAGGAGTGTGGCCCTGCATGCATTATATCCTTTATCTTTCCAGCTGAATTTCACAACACTTTGATTTCAGCCCAATGAAACTAACTTCAGACTTTTGGCCTCCAGAAGTGTGAGAAAATAAACTGCTACTGTTTTGAGCCACATGCTTTGTTATAATTTGTTATAGCACTCACAAGAAACTGACACACACACCAATGTCCATCTTAGTATCCGCTTCTACAGATCCCAACCTGCAACACTTCTCAACTCCAGTCTGCTGTGTTTCACTCACATGGGAGAGTACAATATGCATCCATATCCCCCTGAGTTTCTTTCCTGCATTGACAAGGCTCCATGCATCATTGAAGACCCTGTCTGGGTCCTATCCTGATGCCAAATTTGGCTTAACAGGCCAGCACTCAGAGATCACTTTCTGAATCTTTTCTCTGAATTCCTGGGCCACAGGTCTGTATCCCATTTGAAGCAAATCCCAGGGGTAGCCCAGAAAGATCTATGTCCCAGCCTCCCAACCAGTTGGAAGCTTCTCAAATGCAGTGGTGACAGGGATTCTTCATGTTCCTATAGTAATTCAGGGCAGGACCCAAAGCAGATGCTAGTTAAATGTTCTTACTAAGGACAATAACTGTATTCTTCAGCCCTTTTCACTTAGTGCTGTGCATATACCGGACTGTCCATGTGGAGGAAGGACAGAGCCACTTCCCCAGAAATAGTACCTGCCTGTCACCAGCCAGGAGAAAGGGGAGTCAACACTCCAATGACTTCATCCAGAACAAAATTATTGTCATGTATTCTCAGTCCTCCAGAATTTGATTAGAAGCATTAAACTTTCTTTCTTTCTTTTTCTTTCTTTCTTTTTCCTTCCTTCCTTCTTTCTTTCTTTCTTTCTTTTTCTTTCCTTCCTTCTTTCTTTCTTTCTTTCTTTTTCTTTCCTTCCTTCTTTCTTTCTTTCTTTCTCTTTCTTTCTTTCTTTCTTTCTTTCTTTCTTTCTTTCTTTCTTTCTTTCTTTTCTTCTCTCTCTCCCTCCCTCACTTTCTTTCTTTTCTTTCTTTCAGTACAGTACTGATGATTGAATGCATGGGCACTCTACCCCTAAGCTACATCCTCAGCTCTAAAAAAATTTTTTTTAATTTTGAAATAGGGTCTTGCTAAGTTACCCAGTCTGTCCTCCAATTTGCAGTCCTGCCTCAACTTTCAAATAGCTGACATTATAGTCATGTGCCACTAAGCCTGGCTTAGAGTTAGCTTTTTTTTTTTTCTCCTTGCTTCCTTCCTTCCTCCCTTCCTCCTTCCCTTCCTCCCTTCCTTCCTTCCTTTCTTTTTTTCTTACCTCTTTCTCTTTCTTTAACAGCACTGGGGATTGAATCCAGGGCCTTTGCACTGAGATGCATCTCCAGCCCTCTTTATTTATTAGTTTGTGACAGGATCTCACTGCCACTAAGATGCACAGGCTGAAGTTGAAGTTGTAATCCGCTTGCCTCAGACTCCCAGGGTGTGGACTATTTTTCTGAGTTATATCAGCTACTGCCTTTTAGCCTGTGGGACTGACTACATGACCTGTGGAGCTCCGAGCTAAATAACAGTGTAAGTCTCCTACTCAAAATTATTAAGATTTGCACAAAGTTAAGTAGCCTTATGCGTCTGCGTAGGCTGCGGCTCACACAGCCAGCACTTGGTATTGAATGTTCTTGGCATTTTCTTTTTTTTTTGGTTTTTTGAGAGAGGGTCTCACTATGTAGTTGAGTCTGACCTGGAACTCACTATGTAGCCCAGGCTGGTCTCAAACTCTCAGTGATCCTCCTGCCTCAGCCTCCTGAGTGCTGGGATTACAGGTGTGCACCACCACGCCCGGCTTGTTCTTGGCATTTTCTGGGGTCTTATTTGACCTCCATGCCCAAGGGGAGCAGGTGTGCGACCGGGGTGATATACAAAATATTTAATAACCACAGTGGCAGAGACCTGTGAGAACAGACTCTGGTAGCCACAACTATCAGAAAGGTCAAACCACGGCCCCATGGGCAAGTCTGCCTTTTCACAGGAGGAAACTACTTTCAGTGATGTGCTCGAAGTGACAATTTTTATTTATTTATTTTTGTTTTGTTTTTGTTTTTGTTTTTTTGTGGTACTGGGGATCAAACTCAGGCCCTTGTGCTTGTGAGGCAGGCGGCAGAATCACTGAGCCAAATCCTGGCCCTGAAGTGACAATTTTTAGGTTTCCTGCTTTCTCAGTGTCTTCCCCTGTACCATCTGATTTCTGCCTATAAGCGATTCCACAAACCTGAACATTTGCTCTACTGTTAAAACAAATACTTCGTTGGATTTGTATTCTAATTTTAAAATTTTCTATCAGTACATGTTTGCAGTACATAATGATTACATCATCATGAGGAATGTGTACATGTGCATAGCACATTTTAATTCTTTTCTTCCCCTTCCCCTCCCCTCCATTCAACCCTTTTCCCCCACCACATTTACAAAAAGCTTGGGCTGGGCATTTAGCTCAGCGGTTCCACCACCTGCCTTGAAAGCACAAGGTCCTGAGATCAATCCCTGGTAGCAAAAAGAAAGAAAACTAAAAAAAAAAGCTCTATTTGCATTTTTCCTTCAATTCTCTTTTTCTTTAAATCCCTTTTCCCTTCCTCCCCTCCCCTCCCCCACCTTTTGTTCCCCTTCCCATTTGCATAAGTTCTTCTTACATCCTAATATCTATCCTCCATTTGTTCCTTATTTATACTTTGGGTTTCTCATGCAATAAAAATAATGCAATATTTAAATGTCTGTGTAGGATTTATTTCACTTAAGATTATAGTCTCGAGGTACACCCATTTACCTAGAAGTGTCTCAAGTTTATCTTTCTTTAAGGCAAAGTAGTATTCCACTGTATATAAATACCACATTTTCTTTATCCTTCATCTGTTGATGGACATCTAGGTTGCTTCCAAGATTTAGCTATTCTGAATTGTGCTGCTATCAATATGAGTGTACATGTGTCATTGTAATATGACGCCTTGAATTCTTGAGACTATACCTAGAAGAGGAATGGCTGGGTTAAACGGAACCACCAGTTTTAGTTTTTGAGGAATCTCTATACTGCTTTCCATAGTGGTTATCCCATTCTTATTGGAAAGGTCTAGAGCTCTGGAATCAGACAGACTTAATTCAGTCATGACTGTGCTGGTTACTGTGGGACCTTTGGCGGGTTACCTAACCTTTCTGAGCCTTGCTTGCCATGTCTACTAAATGGGATGAAAAAGACTAACCCTTGTAGGGATGTCATCCTGTACAGATAACATGATATCTCTCGAGAGCCTGGCATTCTACATTTGAAGGCAATGTAAGGGAAAGAGCAGGTTTTCCAGCAGAAAAGGTTCATTGCACAGCCAAGGTGAGCACATCAGTGTCTTGGAAAGGACCTTAATCCCTTCCCCAAGTCTCTACTCCAGCCCAGAGGAGCCATCAGGATGTCTCAGGCTGCTGGACAGTTTGGCTGGGGTCATTTTTCTTGTGTCTTCCATCTGGATCCTAGGCCAGTCATGAATGGCAGTTGGACAGCCACTATACACACTTCCCAACCAGACCCTCCACTGGGCTTGGAAGAGAATACGCTTCAAGCAGCTCGGTGGCACAGTGCCTGCCTTGCAAGTGCAAGGTCCTGAGTTCGATCCCTGGTACACAAGTCAGTGCTTCAGAGTGATTCATTTGCAGCAATAGTATTCACTGCAATTCAGTAATGAATAAGCCTATCATTTACAATGGATAAGCAAAGTTATTCCTTCTTGTATTTTTTTTTTTTTTTTTTTTTTTTTTTTTGGTTTTTTGAGACAGAGTCTCATGAAGTAGTTGAGACTGACCTGGAACTCACTATGTAGCCCAGGTTGGTCTTGAAGAACCACTGAGCTAAATCCCTGGTCCCCCAAAGTTATTCCTTGTAATTGAAAAAATATTGGAAACTATCTAAATGTCTGTACATAGGACAGAGGTTGAATAAACTACAGTCCATCCACGGTGGACTGCCGCTGTACAAGTGAATGAAGAAACACTCTACGAACTGGTATGGAGAGACTGGCAGGATACAGTGAGAATGGAGCAAGGCACCAAAGGACATTTACAGGATGAGACTGCTCTGGAATGGATGCTGTCAGTAAATAGGGGGCAATTCTGTAATTAGCTCTCTCAATAAACCTTAACCAAAGCCCACAAGGAAGGAAGAGTGGTTAAAGCTACAATTAGTAAAGCAGTGGCAGTCACTCTTACTCTCCTATTACCCAGGATGATCTTGGGGGGCGCTGGTACTAGGTTTTGAACTCAGGCCCTCACATTGAGACACATCCCCAGAGCTTTTTAGTTTCTTGTTTTGAGATAGGGTCTCACTAAATTGCTAAATTACCCAGGTTGGGCGGAAACTTGATTCTCCTGCTTCAGGCTTCTGGAGTGTTGGAATTATAGGCGTGCGCCACCATACCCAGCTTGTTTGGCCATTTTGTTTGAATAATTTTTATTTTGTTTGTATTCAGATGAGTATAGAGTGGCCTTGTTTTCTCATGATCCATCTTGGTCACAGAGTGGCCTTGTTTAATGTTGGAATTCTGAGAAATTGTTTATGTTCAAGGAGAACACCAAGGCTGAGCTGTAAAGGCCAGCCCAGCTGGAACAACAGCAAGGATCAGGCCTTACTAATAATGCCAAGCCAGTTCCCAGCTGCGGGGGGGCACTTTTCTTTCTCGGGGAGAACTGGTGAAATTCAAATACTGTCTATAGTTTAGTAAATAACATTTTATCAGTGTTGATATCTTAGTATTTATAACTGTACAATAGTTATGTAAGGAAAGTTGGGCAATGGTATAGAGGAATTCTGTTTACAACTTTGGAACTTTATTCCAAAAATAAAAAATTTATTTAAAAAAAACAACCCTCATTTCACAGAGCATAAGTTCAGCACCATATGAAGAGGTTGGCTTGCATATTGGGACTGTGCTGTGTAAAACAAAATACATATCTCAAAACATCAAAGCATTGCCTTCATAAGATGGTCCTGTTTACAAGAGACTCAAGGAAACTGACTTGAATTCAAAAGAAGATTCCAGTCTCCATTTGAGTTGTATGCTAAGCTAATGCTCATTCAGTCGAAGCGTGCCTGCGACATTTCTATTGTTACCACTCTTCCCTCCCTCTCTGTTTACTTTGCTCAGGTAGATGTGCCCATAATGGGGCCAGGGCTCTGCTACTAGCCAGGAAGGCAGCAGAGACCTGGGGCTTCCTCATGCTCAGTTCTGATTTCTTCCCTTCAATCCACAAAGCACAGTACCTCTTGCAGAGCAGGCACTGAGCATGGACTGAAGTCCACTCACCCTCATCTCCCCATCCTGCCATCCCCAACCTGTCTCCATTTAGCTGAGTCCATCCCTGGGAAGTTTCTTGTTAAATTTTTTTATTAGTACACGTTTGCAGTACCTAGTGATTACATTTATCATGGGAAGTTGGGACATGTACATAACACATCTTAATTATTTTTATGTGTCTTTCCGAAAAATCATTCTTTGAGGAGAATTGTGCCAAAAGTGAGTTAGTATTCCATTTGTCAAAATAACAAATAATTTAATATTTTATTTTTTAATGATCCTACCCAAGGCAGGCAAAAATTCAGGAAAAGAGGCAAGTCATGGAAACTTGATGAGTTCATAATCCTATTGAAAAGCAATTTGGCAAAGTTCATCAAGAGCCTCGGAAAGGATGGCACACTCTACCCAGTAATTCCACTTCTGGGATGCTATCCAAAGGAAGTAATCAAGAATGCAGGGAGATTTATGAGCAGACTGGCTGTTAAAAATCATACGTTGAACATTTGTAACCCCCTACTGAATGAGTAAGTGAGATTTTTAATAGGTGTAAATTATAAGACAGGGAAAAATGAGACAGGAGAAAAATAAAAACACAATTTTGAAAGCTGGAAAGCAAATAATTTAGGACCCAAAGAACTGAATTCTAAACTGGCAGCAAAGACTGCCAAGAACCAACCCAATTTATATCACAAAATCCTTCAAAAGGTGAAGGAACTGATCCTTCAGGAAGTGAAGCAGGGAGTAGATGAAATATGGATGAGGTTTAAGTGACAGTTTTCAGAAGCACTTGGATGTCTGATCCTGTCCACCCTCAATAGCCAAGAAATGGCCCTTCAAGACCAACCTAAGACTGGAAGTCCCTTCCCTGGAGAGAGGCAATCAAAGGAACTTCAGGGACAGTGTGCCAAGATTAAAGTGGCAGGTCACACTGAAAACAGAGGGATCAAGGGCTCATGTGCACAGTGACTGTGAGCTCTCCACCCTTTCCTGCAGATGGATACATGAGTGAAAGCCCAAGGGAAAAGATCATAAGACCTAACATCCGGATCCTTTCAACACCCCCTACCCAGCCAGGTCCCTACAGTGAAGGTCACATTAGGCAAACCCTACTAGCAGTTCAGAGTATTTAGTCATCGTTTCAGTTCTCCATTCCTTTTATTTTCTGTGGGTTTTTTTTTCCTCAATTATTTTGGAATTATCTCAAGGCTTTAGAAAAGCACAAAGAAAAGTACAAATAACTGCCATACACTTTGCATCTGTATTCCCAATTATTTGCATTTTTTCTCATGTTTGAGTTATCATTTTCTCCCTCCCGCTCCATCAATCCTCCTGCCTGTGTCGCTGTGATGCCTCATGCTTTCTCCAACTTCTGCACCCCCATTTTCTGATGCATTTTACAAAAGTTACAGGTTTACCCCTAAAAGCTTGAATCTATATCTTAAAAACAAACAAAAGTTCACATAATCATAGAATTAGGATCAAGATGAGAAGATTAACATTGGTATTATCAAACGACAGCTTTATTTAAATTTTGTCAATTTCCCCAAAATTTTCTTTCAAATTTTTTTTCTGCCCTAGAACTCAAAGAGACTTCACATTCTTTTAGTTTTACTAGTGCATGAGTGTAGCACCTGATGTTTACATTCCTTGTGGGAAGTTGCTATATGAACACAACACATCTTAATTCCTTTTTCATCCCCTTTCCCTTCCCTCCACCCCTCCTCTACCCATCCCATGATCCTCTTCCTTTTCTGCGTGTGTAAACGTTTGCAGTACATAATGTTTACATTTCCAGGGCTTCATATTATTGTATCTCTTTGGTCACCTTTAATTTGGGATAACTTCTGAGTGTATTTGTGTGTGTGTGTGTGTGTGTGCGTGCACGCGTGTGCGAGCATGTGTGTTTCATCCCTTTGATGTCTTCAAAGTTAGAAGGTCCACTTGTTTTGTAAAATGTTCTACAGTATGAGTTTGTCTGATATTTTCTTGTGATTCAAGTTAAGTTTTTCATTTTGGGTAGGAATGTGTGAGCTCTTTCTTGCATTCTATCAGAGGACAGATGAAGTTAGTTTTTTCCATTGTGGTGATATGCACTCAGTTAAGGTGAGGGCTATTGGGAAACTTCTGCTATATAGCTAATACATAACCAAAGAGAAAATAATTAGAAACTATGTCAATATTCTCAGTCATCAACTCTCCACCTACTTATTTTAATATCCACTCATATGTAGTTCTTACCTGAATCAGCCATTATTATGATGACTGTTGTATCTATCACTCAGTGCTCACTAGAGAAACAGATTTTAAATATATAATAAAATATATATATTAGGTTTACAGTGGTGGCCTGTAGAATCAGATGTGGAAGAGGGCGAAAGGGCTGTCAATGTGTTGGAGATTCAAAGGATCCAGTCAAAAGCCTGGAGCTCACTGTAGGGTCCCACTCAAGTTCTTATCAAGAAGCCAAGAAGGGTCTGTACTGGAAGGCTGAGGGTCTGTGCTGGGAGCTAGGAGATGACATCCAAGGCAAAGGCAAAGGCTGAAGCTTCTCCAAAGAAACAGAAGTGATTATGGAAAGAATTAAGTTCCTGAACTGAGGTACCACTGTACCTAGTCTCCAGATACAAAGACAAACTCATAATCATGCCTCACACCACACAACTACCCTGCATACAAGTGGAAATTCACTAATTCCTTCCCAAGAATGGAAGGCAAGCTTTTGTTTGTATGATATTTGTTCCTAACAATTCATAACTTGAACATTATAGCATAGGTTATGTTCCAAGTTGCTATCAGCCAGACTATTGGCTACAGCCCATAAATCAATACAGTGTCACACATCTGGCCATGTTTCTTTCCAGGCCAAAGGTACAACCAGGTACACTGCCCAAAGATCTGCCCACTGTGAAGATTTCCCTTCACCACTGTCTTTCAGGGATATCCTAGAAAGGAGCTGTAATGCTGCAGCTGTCCACTTGCAGGTGGTGCCTGCACAATGAGCAGAGCCATCTGTAAACCAGGACCCAGCCATTTTTTCCTCTATCAGCTGATCATATGGTACACCTCCTGAGGCTATAGGTGCTTGCTAGTACACAAAAGACAATGTAGAAGGACTAGGAACCATTTGAGCAACTTGTTAGACAACTTACTCATGGTTTCTAGACCTGCTTTGGCTCTGTCATGTAATAACATTTCCACTTAATGATAGACTGTTGTTGTGCATGTTCAAATTTATGACTTGGTGGGTCATATAATACCTAGCTCGTGATGGGTAACTAAGGTCGCATGGTAACCTGGTGTCCTATAGGCAAATGATCAGTATCCAGTAAGGCTCAGTAGCAGGCCAGGAGTTGTTTTTCAAGAGGAAAATAGTTGTTTACAGGTGACAGCAGAGCCTTGCTCCATAATCCTAAAGGCCTCTGCTGTAATTCACCTACCTGCCACTGACACTTCAAATACCATTGGATCTTCTGGATCATATGGCCTCAGTGGCAGAGCAGCCTGCACAGCAGCCTGGACCTGTTGCAGGACCTTCTCTTGTTCTGGACCCCAGTGAAAACTAACAGCCTTCCAAATCATTTGGTAAATGGGCCAGAGTAAAACACCTAAGTGAGGAATGTGTTGTCTCCAAAATCTAAAATAGGCCCACTAGGTGTTGTGCCTCTTTTTGCTTGTAAGGGAAGCGAGATGCAACAATATAAATTTCACCTTAGAAAGGATATCTCTGTGTGCCCCACAATACTGGACTCTGAGAAATTTCACTGAGGTAGAAGTACCTTTAATTTTAGTTGGATTTATTTCCCATTCTCTGGTTCACAAATGCTTTGTAAACATGTCGACAGTGGTTGTTACCTCCTGCTCACTTGGTCCAATCAGCATAATATCATCAACGTAATGGATCAGTGTGCTATCTTTTAGGAAAGATAGGTGATCAAGATACTTGCAAGACACAGAGCCAGAGCATTAATATAACCCTGAGGCAGGACAGTGAAGGTGTATTGCTGACCTTGCCAGCTGAAAACAAATTGTTTCTTATGGGTCTTAGGGAAGAAGAAGGCATCTGCTAAATCAATAGCTGCATGTCAAGTACCAGGAGATGTGTTAATTTGCTCAAACAAGGAAATACATCTGGTATACCAGATGCAATTGGAATCACCTCATGATTCAGTTTATGGTAATCCACTGTCATTCTTCAAGATCCATCTATCTTCCACACAGTCCAAATGGGAGAATTAAATGGGGATGTGGCGGGAAGCACCACCCCTGCACCCTTCAAGTTTTTGATAATGGCACTAATCTCTGTAATCCCTCCAGGGGTGCAATATTGCAT
Source organism: Fukomys damarensis (assembly GCF_012274545.1). NCBI lineage: Eukaryota > Metazoa > Chordata > Mammalia > Rodentia > Bathyergidae > Fukomys > Fukomys damarensis. The sequence continues at coordinate 39,565,353 of NW_022900951.1, read as the reverse complement.
TTAGTTTACTATTTTTCCAGATAAAGGCAACTCTAATAGCTTTTATTTGGCCTTTCCAACTGTAATAGCCCTCACACTACAGGTTAGGGAACCAATGGGAGGATTCTGCCAAATATATCTATCCCAATTATGCATTTTAGAACAGGGAAAATAACTACAAAATGGATTCAGGGACCTACTAAAAGCATTATGAGTTGGGCCTTTGCTGAAACTCCATTAATTTCCTGACCTCCAAAGGCCTCTACTCTTACTAGAGAGCCACATTGATGGTTTCAATCCCCTGGAATCAACATTAATTCAGAACCAGTGTCCAGTAGTCCCTGAAATATCTGATTCTCCCCTTCCCCCAATGTGCAGTTACCCTGGTAAAAGGCCTTAGGTCCCTTTGGGGAAGGATGGGAGAAAGATTGACCATATACATTTTTGGCAGTGCACCAGGGCCCTTCCTCAAGGACTTCCCCTTCATTCAGTGGGTTCTGGGCCTGTAAATGGGCTCAAATCTAGAAACTAGTTGAGAGTCTATGACTCTCTGTTACTAACAATGTGGGTTTGGTTTCTGTTAATTTGCCCTTAATTTTTTTTATTATATAAATCTAGTAAAAATTTAGTAGGCTTCCTGTCTATTCCACATTTGGCAACACTGTGTCTAATCAGCCCAGTGCCACAGATCTTCACATCAGACAATGCCAATCATTGTTTTGCTTCTGCTGTCCATTACAGGAAGGGTGTGCACCTCACATTTGGCAATTTAGTGCTGCCACTGGACTGCTGCCAATCTGGGATCCAATTAAATCCACTGCCCTTAAGTTTCCCTATTGAGTAGCCACAGTCCCTCACTGTAAGGGTCCAGCATACAGAGAAGAGCATGACATAAATTATGTCATTGAATAAAATAAGAATTTATTAGTTCACACTTATGTAAATGTATTAATAAAATAGAGAAAAAAAGCTCATTTTTTTTTTTTACAAAAGGATGACGACTAATAAATGAAGAAGAAATAATGGAATCGGAAAATGAACATTTGACAGTTGTGATAGTTAATTGTGTCAGTTTAAGAAATGCCCAACTGTTTGGCTTAGCATAGTTCTAAGTGGGACTGAATGGATGGAAGATCTACTGAAGATGGAAGACCTATCTTGGATGAGAATGGCACCAACCAATAGGCTTGTTGCTTGAGTGAAATAGAAGAAGGAAGGCTTGCTTCTGTCTCTTTGGAGGAGCTTCAGTCTTCACCTTGGGTATCATCTCCTTGCTTCCAGAGCAGGCTCTTCAGCCTTGCAGGGAAGACCCTTTGGCTTCCTGATACGGGCTTGCACAGGAGTCTACGGTGAGCTCCAGGCCTTCAACTTTTGACTGGATACTTTGGATCTCCAGCACACAGACAGCCCTTTTGACCTCTTCCACACCTGACCCTGCAGGTGGCCATTATAAGCCTATCTTGTAAATCCCTATCTGTCTATCTATCTATCTATCTATCTATCTATCTATCTATCTATCTACTCTTATACTAAATTTGTATCTCTAGTAAGCACTGACTGACACAGATTTTGGTACCAGGAATGGCTCTGGAGAAAAAGAATTGTTTAAATAAGCAAAAGTAGAGAGATAGCTAAGTAATCTGGGTCGCACTCACACAATTACAAGTATATGTGCAATTAAATTAAAATACTATTTAGAGAGGAGTTATAATGACAGAAGAAAATACTTATAACCCAATGTTAAGTGAAATTAACAGGTCAAAAAATATTCTATGTTGAGGCTTTCTTGGTTTTTTTCCTCGTGTTTGGCTTTTTTTCTTTCTAATAAAATTCTGTATAAAAATAAGACTGAAAAATATTAGGAGTGGTTGGATTAAGATCATGTGGCTTTAGATTCTTTAAAAATATTTTTATTTTTCTGTAATTAGTATGTATTCTTTGGATTTTTTTTTTTTTTTTTTTTGCAGTACCGGGGATCAAACTTAGGACCTTGCACTTGTGAGGCAGGCAGTAAAACCACTGAGCTAAATCTCCAGCCCTAATTCTTTTAGAATTTAGAAGTGCTTTCAATAATATTAATATGTTCATTATAGAAAAATTGAAAGTTTTAACAGGAACTATGAAAAAATTAAAATGGCCCAGATATATTGCTGTATTTATTTTTAAAAATTCAGACATTTTTAAAATGTATGCATGCTCAGTGGCCTGGGAGCAGCCATGCCTGTGACAATGTGGCCAACTGGGATCCATTGACCAAGGCTAAGGAGCTTTAGTTTTGAATTTGAGACAAGTGCCCATCTGAGGCACCAAGATCATTATTTTTTTAACTGACAAAACCTGATCAAATACTTTTGCATGCCTTTGTGATGAGTAAATGTGTAAAAAAAAAAAAAAAAAAAAAAAAACAATGGTGGTGCATCTGGGAGGCTGAGGCAGAAGGATCACTGTGAGTTCGAGACCAGCCTGGTCTATACAGTGAGTTCCAAATCAGTCTCAACTACATAGTGAGACCCTGTCTCAAAAAAAGAAAAAAGAAAAAAAAAGAAATAAACTAAACGAGTTCTTATGCTTATTTTCTAGTTAAGTCTAAGTAACTCAAGAAAACCAACACCAAGTTTCAGAAGATTTTCAGAAAACTCGATTTTAAGATTTACCATTCCTTTGGCTCCATTGGCTTCCACCCTAAATGTGCAGCCTGATTCCCCTGGGTTTCTGCTTGATGGTGTCCCAGTTCTTAGAGTCATGACTTGTATGGGGAGCCATAGTTTATAGTACCTTCTTGTACTCGGAGAAAAGGAGGGAGAGGACAAGACTGCTAACCCGTATTCACAAAGAAGTTTTGTCTAATTTGCACATGCTTAATATTTGGTTTCTGTTTATATTGAGTAATTGTTCTTCCGGATGAAAAAATATATATGGAACACACGAAATGGGAGCTAAGGAATAAGAGTGAGAGAGAAATCCAACTTAGAATCAGCAGGAGGAATCAAAAAGAAGCAGGGGCATACTCTAGGCTGATGGAAAGAGAGCCAATGGCCGGTGCTTATTGAAACTGTAGCTCAGTGCACCCAGAACATCCAACTAACACAGCAGTGTTTGTGGGAGCTAGGGATGTTTAGGGATGCAGGAAAGGGAAGGGGGGAAGGGTAGGAGCTAAGTTCACAATTATTTCTTCTTTTCCCTGTTCTATAGTATAGAAAATCAGAAGAGCCAATTATGCTGAGAATAGGAGGACGCTGCACCCAACATGGAATTTAGCTGTGTATTTGGGAAGATACTCTAGCCCTTTATTAAAGCAGTCTTGGCCTCCAACTACAATTTCTTTGCCTTTTCAAAGTTGCCGTTTTTCTTTCCTGTTTGGCAGCCTGTCTGTGGGATTAATGCCCACTCTGTTGTACTCTGGAAACTGTTTCAGCCATCTCTGTGATGCTCCAAAAGCAGCTGCCAAGAGGTTAAGAGGCTGAAATGGGTTGGCAAAAACTCATGTCATTTTTACAAAATTATCTGTCTTCTCAGAAAGACTAATAACCATTTCTGGAGGATGCGGAGCCTGTGCCGGGTAGAGCCAGTCTCTGCCTCCCCATCAAGTCAAGTCTCCCTACCCCCAACCTTGGGCCAATTCCACAGCAGGCACCAGCAGGAAGAAGCCAGCAGCATCACTGGGCCAGAACACTAGCTCCATTCACAGGGGTACCATGCCACAGCTGCCTGCATCTCCCCGCAAAGGACACGCCTCCATGGCAGACCCTGCTAGCCTCATTTGTGCTTAGTTGGATTTATTGACGGCTTCATTTCCCACTTCCCAATCCTGTGCTTTCTTTTATTTAATTGCAGTACAATTTAGCATAAAAGACACACACCTTCAGTGTACAGTCTGATGAGGTTTTTCATATACACACACCCATGTGAGCTCCACTGAGAGAGAACATTTCTTTTTTTTTTTTTTTTGGTGGGGGTACCTGGGATTGAAATCAGGACCTTGTGCTTACAAGGCAGGCACAGTGCCACTGAGGTAAATCCCCAGCCCAGAGAGAGAACATATCTACTTCTATTCCACAAGGTGTCCTACATACAACTTCTAGTCAATACTGCACCACCTTTGACCAGTCACAAACCGTAATTCTGTATTCTCACCACAGACCAGTTTTGTCTATTCTTGAACTTCATATAAATGGCATTATATAGTATGTCCTCTTTGGGATCTAGCCTCTTTCACTTAGCAAGTTTTTGAGGTTTATCCATCTTTTGTGTATCTCTTTATTTTATGTATTTATTTAGCTGAGTAGAATTCTGTTGTATGGAGAGGTCATATACTGTTTATATATATATTCATCCATTTAGGGATATTTGTGTTGCTGCCAGTTTGGAGCTGTTATGAATAAAGCTGTTGTAAATGTGCTTGCCCAGGTCTTTGTGTGACACATGCATATTTTTATTTTAAGGAAGAATCTATTTTTCCTAGGGAAGACTGAGGTCTGTGTCTGAGAACTTCAAGAGCAGCAGGATATGGAATGGATGGCCTTATTCCTAAAGGCCCAGTCATAGACAGAATGTCAAGGAAGGTCCTTTCCTTTGTCTCAATTAAGCTGCCTAATGCTTCTAACAGCTCAGAGGCAGCTGGGTCTGATGGTGATAAAATTTGATGGCAAGGAGAGCTGTGATTGGGCTCAAGTTTTTATTTTTAATTAAGATTTTGTTTGGCTGAGGTTCTTTAAACTCTGGCCTAACAAGTCTAGTGTAAATAATCTGGACATCATCTGTGGGTTTGAACCAATCTCTTCATGGATGACTCTGTCTTATGTCATCTCTCAGCTGTCCTATGGAACTCAGGTGGGATTTTTAGAAATGGGCGTGGAGTAAAGACTACTGATTACTCCCTATAACATGTAGAGCAAATTTCTTCTCCTTCACAAAATCTATGATACTAAAGAGATTGTGACCCTTTAGTACCCTGCAGTCACAATGGTGCCTGGGTATTTCCCCTGCCCTTCAATCCCAGTCCCTAAGAGAGACTCCACCTGGCCTCCCACAACAGATTTATTGAGTATATACTGTGTGCCAGGAACTGTTCTGACTTTGTTTATCTGCTTTTTTGCCTGCATTCACTACTCACATAGGCCCTTGTATGTAAATATTAGATTTTTTTCATGGTGAGCAAGCTGAGATTTACAGAAGGCAAGTGGCTTAGTGAGCTTGGGCTATAATTTTTTAAATAACATAGATTGAGTGGCTTATGCAACAGAAATTTATTTTCTCATAGTCCTAGAGACCGGATATCTGAAATCAGGATGGCAGCATGGTTGGGATCTTCTTTGTGGCTTGCAGAAGGTCATCTTATTGCTGTGTCCTTACAGGGTAGAGAAGAAGCAATCTCTCTAGTATCTCTATATATGAGCATGAATCCCACTCATGTGGGCCCCAGCCTCATAACTTTATCTAATTACTTCCCACAAGCCCCTTCTCCAAATGTCATCATATTATGGGTTAGGTTTTCAATGTATGAATTTGGGGGAACATAATTCAGTTCACAGCAATAACTTGCCTGTAGACACATAGCTAATAACCAGTAGATCTGGCACTTGACCCTAGGTCTGACTCTAGAGTCTATGGGTGTAACCACCATGCTATATTGCTTAGATGGCACTGTATCAGAATTTTTGGTCATGCTCTTGTTCTATCACCAACTGTCAGGCTGAATTCCAGCCCCAGAACAACCGACGCAGATCCTCATATGCCAAGTCAGATTACAGACATGGCCACTAACTCAAATGTCCCAGCAGACCCCATGCCCAGGCCCGCTTCTACATTTTCTCTTTTGTTTGCTCGGGATTTTTAGGCCTATGTATTCTAAATATAGCTGAAGTCTATTATCCTCTTAAGGTCTTTGTTGTTAGCGTTGCTCCAACAGTAGTTTCTTTTTAAGAAATTCTTATATTTATTATCCATATTATAAAATCAGCCCTATGCTCACTATCTTAGTCACTGACTCTACAAAACATTTTGCTATGTCTTATATGACTACCCTTTATCTTCATTTCTCTAAGGAGTGGACCACATAAATGCATGAGATATGTAAATCATAATAAAGAACACTTTACTTCAGTATGTTAGATACAAAAATGAATGATATAGACACCAAATGGAGAGATAGTCTTTCGTTCATTCATTCAACAGACAAATATTTATTAAGCATTTATCATGCAGCGTTAGCTAAAGCCTGTATTTTGCGTGGATTAGATATAATTGTATTTTAAAAGACATTTGTTGGGCACCTAAGAAATGATAAGCATCAGGAATTCAAAGATGAATATGACAAAGAAGGTCAAATTATTATGTAGAATAGAAAGGCATTAGGTTGTGAAAGGACAGAGAGATAAGAAATATAGAAAGAGCCCAGCCTGCCAAGAGCTTAATGACACATAGTGTGCTAAAATTTTATCCTTAAGGCCACAGGAAGCATATAGGAAAGCAGGAAAATGGGCTAATATAATGAATTCTGAATTCTAGGAAGAGGTGAGTGATAGTATTATGATGAGTGGTTTGCATGAGGCAGAGAAATCATCATGCCACATGAAAAGCAAGATCTGAATTGTGTTGATTAAATGATAATGTGGAGCGTGGAGAAGTACAAGAAAATGATCAGTTGAAGTCCTTAATTAGACCTATAAAAGATCACTGTTTAATGTAAGATTTGGCTGCTGGAAAGACACTAACAACCTGGATCCCTATGTCACATCTTACACAAATACTCTAGGATAGTGGTAATGAACCTATGACACCTGTGCCACAGCAGGCTGTTTTTATCATTGAAATCAGTAAAAGGTTTGCCATCACTCTTCTAAGGGATTGTGAAATTAAGTGTGGGCAAAACATTGAAGCTATTTATAATGTGTTATGGCTTGTATTTAGATGTCCCCCAAAGCCTTATGTGCTCATAGGTGGAGCTTTTCACAGGTGGCTGGATCTAGGGTGTGTGATACTGGAAGTACTATTAAGGGTGTGTGAAAATGGGTTTAGCATAGTTCTAGGTGTGGATAATGGAAGTCCCATCCTTGATGTGGGTGGTACCAGTAGGCTTATAGCCTGAATGGGATATAAATGGAGAGAGGGAAGACACAGCACAGACTATTTCTCCTCTGCGATGCCCCCCTGCCAGGCCACCCTGCCTTGGAGCCAGCTAAATATGGACTGAAACCTCTACAAACTGTGAGCCAAAATAAACCTTTCCTCCTTTAACTTTGAAAGGTGGCAGGTATTTTGTTGCAGCAATGAGAAAAGTAACTAAGACAGAATGGAATATAAGATAGTATCTTCACAGTGTGGGAACAAGGAGTTTCTTAAACAAAGGAGTTTTCTTACGCAAAAAACACTAACCTTAAAGAAAAAGATTGATACATTTGGAGCATTAAATTAAGAATTTTAAACAGCCCAATTGCCCATCCGTTGGAGACTGGATAAAGAAGATGTGGTTTTTCTATAAAATGGAATACTACTCAGCCATAAAGAATGAGAAATTAAAGTTATTCATAGGAAAATGGATGCATATTGAGGATATACTCTTAAGTGAAATAAATAAGTCACACATGTAAATACCGAATAGTTTCTCTGGTGTGAAAAACTAAAAGTGTAAATAAGATCCAAATGGAGCCAAGCCTCCAAATTTGCATGGACCTATTCTTTAGAATGAATCTCTACATAAACATATGCTCTTTTACTTACAATGAAGATAGCTCCTGACAAACTCATTGTAAATTAAAAAATCATAAGTCAAAATGCGTTAAGCCTAACTTACCAAATATCCTAACTTAGCAACACAATATATCATAGAATATGGGTTAATATTATGATTATGTGGCTAACTGGGAGTTGCAGTTTACAATATCATATGGTTTATTGAAAGCCTGGCAAAGAATCGAAATTCAAAATTCCCAGTACAATTTCTACTGAATGCATATTGTTTTTGTATCATTCTAAAAAAATATTTTGCTGGGTGTGGTGGCACATGCCTTTAATCCCAGCACTTGGGATGCTGAAGCAAGAGGATCACCATGAGTTCAAGGCCAGTCTGGGCTCCGTAGTGAGGTCAAGGCCAACCTTAACTACATAGTGAGACCGTCTCAAAAAAAAAAAAAATTCTAAATTGAGTCATGATAAGCTGCATGTCACAGCTCTGCAACCCTCACCACCATCAATTTTAGAATATTTTCATCAGACCCAAAAGAAACCCTTCATCGGTTACCCAATTTCCTCATTCCTCCCTCCCCCTGCCCTAGACACCAGTAATCTATTTTCTGTCTCTGTAATGTTGCCTATTTTAGACACTTCATATAAAAGAAATCATACAATGCATTTTTTTTTGTCCTTGACTTCTTTTACTTAAGATGTTTGTAAGGTTCTTCCATGCTGTGGGAAGTTATTAGTACCTCATTCCTTTATATGGCCAAATACTGTCTGCATAAATTTATTTGTTTATCCATTCATCAGCTGATGAGCATTTGGTTTTGCTTACCTTTTGGCTGTTATGAATGTTGCTTCTGTGAGTATTTAAAAACACAAATACACACAGAGAAGGTGGGGGAGACAAATGTAGTAAATTGTAAGGAATTTGTGAATCTGAATAAAGATCTTTGTTATGTAATGTTTCTTTCTATTGCTAACAAGTTCCTGGTTCTGAAATCAACTCTGCCTGGTATTAGCATACCCACTGCAGCTGTTTTTGATTAACATTTGTAATATGTGTGTTTGTGTCTGTGTGTGTGTGTGTGTGTGTGTGTGTGTGTGTGTGTGTGTAGTAGTAACAGTAGTAGTAGTATGTATGTATGCGTTTTGAAGGCCAGGAAAGGTATAACATTTTTCTTATAATTTCTATTTAGAGTCCCCATTCACCATTCACTGACTGGCAAAAACTAGCACAGCCAGTTCAGGGTTTAAGTCCATCCTCATTCTTGAATCTCAGATCTGCAGGGGGCGCCAAGGTTTGAGGAAGTCACACTGTTAATGCAAGCATCTGCCAATATGCCATATTCCCCCTTGTCTGTTCTTGGACCACACAGAATTTTTTTCACCCTGGATACCATGCCTGTCATTCCACTGTCACCAGCTCTTGGGGCCCCATCCACACTGTACACAGCTGCACAAAAATACTTCCTAGGTCTCTTTGCAATGTGTTGCATGTGGGAAAGACTCTGGAAGACTGCCTTGGCCTTGTCTTTCTTGCTTCCACCACCCCGTCCCATCTTCCTTTTAACTACTCATTAACCCTGCATTTGGAGATATGGTCTGATGTGGGATAAAAGAAATTCTCTTGCTCTTTTTTCAGAGACATAACTATCCTAAATGTTTATGTACTTAACTATAGAGCCCCCAAATACATGAAACTAAACCCGATATAATATAAAGAAAACATGGACAAATTTATATTTACACATCAACAATCCTCTCTCTGTAATCAGTATAGTACATAGACAAAATCTGTACCTATGCCCCTAGTCTGTGACTCCTTCGCCTCGCCCAAGAAAAATCACTCCACCATGCCTCCAATAAGATATCGCCAAATGTTAAATGCTCCTCCCATGCTCCTTCTCCATGGTTGATCCTATATAAGCCTGTGCATTTCCTGAATAAAGCGAAAGCGTTCCAGAAACCTCACCAGTCTGCTTGGTGATTCCGTGCCTTACCCTCCCAGTCCAAGCTCCCAAACCTTGCTGCGCAAGCGGGCTCATGGATGACAACAGCTATTTTATACTAAGATACATATCTAAGTTTGTTACAAAGATGTTATCATGATTGTCATGCTAAAATAATATCATTATGTGTGGCTCCTGATTACAAGTTTTTTCTGTTAATATTTTACAGAAAATCAACTACTTAAACAACCATGATTGATAAAATAATAGCCCTCTAACTATATTTTAGGCTCCAGGGTGCTTGCTATCTAGATAAATTTATGATACTTAAGCTCCTACTGTACTACTGATGTCACTGATCTTCTCTTCTGGGTGTTCAACCACCAAGGGCAAGCACCAACACTAAAAGGTAACTGGGCTAAGAAGATCGCCAATATTTTGGCCCTGGCCCTCCAAGGTCATCAAAGATCCAAGGTATAAAGGAACCATTTCTACAACATCTTACATCTTTGGTAAGTCACCCAACCTCCTGAACAGGGAGATTGCTGGACACTACAAGACAAATGTAACGTGTGCTAAAGGAGGGTCCCCAAAAAACCTCCCACGCTTTCATTAAAAGCACCATGGTCAAGCAAGGCCATGACCCATCCTAACACCTGACACTGGGAGCTGAGAGGCTCTATACGTTGTTCCAAAATAATGCATAAAGAGAGTTAACTGACCTTGACAGATAGCAAGAGGTTCATATTGATTAACACAGGTATCACTTTAATTTAGTCTTAAACACCCAGCAGAAAAGAATAACCAAAAGAGGCACTCAATAAACCGGCATTAGTGATAGACTTTTGAGGTCCACCTCTCCACCTCCCTATAAAGGGATAGATCTCCAAGTGGAAAACGAGATAACCCAGTCTCCAAGGCTACAACACCTATTTAATACCACCCTCTACTATCTCCCTGTAAAGATGTTCATATCTATTTACCCCCACTCATTCACTCCAATTCCCATCCCCCTAGATTTTAACCTATCTATCTCAAATACTGGCAATTTATCCACAGTCCTGGGACCCTTTGCTATGGGTCTCCCATTCCCTACACAAACCACTAACCTGACATACACAGGGCAAAAAGACAATATCACTTGCCTTGCTTACTCCCTCTTTATCTCAGAAGAGCACCCCATCTGCCTGTCTAATGGCCCATACTTCATATGTAGCCAGGAGACATTCTGATGCCTCAACTGATTTAAAATTTTCTGTTACATAGCGTTTCTCAGCCCACCCCCACCCCGACCATCTATACAAAACTCCAGATGTTTAAAAGGATCCTCCTGGGCCGGGGTTTTAGTTCAGCAGTTTGGTGGCCTGCCTTGCAAGCGCAAGGACCCTAGTTCAATCCCGGTACCAAAAAAAAAAAGAAAAGAAAAGGATCCTCCCATAGTCAAAGGTCAACAAGAGGATGGTCCCCTTCCTGGTCCCCTTCTTGGTAAAAGCAGGGGTCGTCACTGGCATGGCAATGGGTAAAGCGTGTATCTCTACACATTTCTATCAGGCACTGTCAATAGATATGTTAAAAAAAAAGAGGACAAAATAAGCCAATCCCTAAACACAGTCCAGGACCAGATTAATTCCCTAACAGCTGTCCTGCTCAAAAATAGACGTGCCCTCGACATGCTAACAGCAGCCCAAGGGAAAATGTGCCAGGCTCTAGGCAAAGAGTGCTATTTTGTTAATCAATCAGGCATAGTCAAGGCAAAGGTTAAAAATTATAACAATACATCAAAATCCTTAAAAACAATGGATTACATGAGGAATGACCCAAGACTACTCCTGGCTCCCACAGATTATGCCATGGCTACTTCCCTTATTGGCCCTGCTGAGCTGTGTTTATCTTCTGGCCATAGTAGGCCCGTCTGTTTTGCTGTTCTAATTATTGTAAAACAGATGTGTGAGTTCTAGCTTTGGTATTCAAGTTTATTTGTACAAAAAAAATTAATTTACCTTTCAATGGGTTTTTGTCTTCCTTCTGCATCTACAAGCCAACTGGGAGTTAATTTATTTCTAAAACAGTACAAGTTTTTTGGTTTCACTTACTAAGTAAATGGGTCTCTGTATCTCAAGGTTACACATTTTTCTACATTTCATTTAAGGCAGAGATAAAACTCCAGGGCTACAGGACATAATAGGCTATTGTTATATCTCAGATGTTACTGGACACCATAAATAATCTCTGTTCTTGACCCTCGTTTGCATCCTCATTCTGACCACGGTTGCCCCCTGCTTACTCCGATTCCTCCAAAATCAAATCCAAAAAATTTCTAATCAAACTGTCAACCAGCTTATTTCATAGGAACACATTCACTCGTCTCCCCGTTCATTGCCCAGTTACAACAAGATCTTCACTGGCATCACCCTTTAGAACAGTCTCCAGATGGAGAGATAGAGTGGATTACAGACCATTTTTACCAGGAAACCTTCCATGATTTCAACTTCCCAGAGTTAACTCTATATACATTTCTCCTTCTCTGCTGGCTCATACCCTCTTCCCCACAACCGCTGGTAGAAATACCAGATTAGACTCTAATGATGTCATACCATCCCAAGACTGTAAGGCTAGATGAACATTTTTGTGTGTGTGTCCATCTCCCAACGATATTTATCCCCAACACAAAGAGATTTAATCTGTCGCTTATCCTTTAAGCCACAGAACTGCCCCTATTGCGCTAAATATATGAGCTCCTTAAATCCATCATGGCAGAGGCAAGATAATTTAGTTCCACTCCCAGGATACTGTAATAACCACACAAAAAAGTTTGTGGGCCCTAATTGGCACCTGGGAGATTTAAGTCATGTCTGCTTCCCACCCAACTTCCACACTAGATTTTTGGTCCATCTGTTCTGCCATCCAGTCACCTTCCCAGCGCTAAATATATGAGCTCCTTAAATCCATCATGGCAGAGGCAAGATAATTTAGTTCCACTCCCAGGATACTGTAATAACCACACAAAAAAGTTTGTGGGCCCTAATTGGCACCTGGGAGATTTAAGTCATGTCTGCTTCCCACCCAACTTCCACACTAGATTTTTGGTCCATCTGTTCTGCCATCCAGTCACCTTCCCAGTTACACATGCGCCCCCCAACGATTTCACCATCATTGCCCTCCTCGAAGCTCCTCAACAAGTGGCCCTCCAACAGCTATGTCACACCCACAAGGGTAAGAGATGATAGACTAGAGATCCCTCCCTCGGCCTCTCATCACCCCACACCTGCCCCTTTTCAGCAGGAAGTAGCTACAGAAGAGAGATTCTTTGCCCCTCTTCCCAAGGCCACAGAAAACAAAAGAGGGAGGAATATAAGTGCCTTGGAATGGCTGCTGCCATTCTGATGAATAACCCCCTTCTTCACCTTAAGTTCCATTTTCCTACGTCACGGGCCACCAGTCGTAAATGAGACTGATGCATGAGCAAGGCTTGTCCCTATAAGGAATAGATCGCAAATAATGACCCCTGAGCGGCTGCCCGAGCAGCCGACACAATCCCCGACCCGCCTACACCAGTCACCCACTATATAACCAAGCCCCTTTCCTACTCCCTCTCTCTCTCCTTTTGTTCCTTTCTGCCTAGCAGACCACCGTGCCACCTCAGCTCTTTAATAAAAATCCCTTATATGAGCTCTGCTGGTGTGTGGGGAGTGATCCTTGGCAGGCGCCAGTTACTTTCAATTACCATTTATGTGATTATAATGCTATAGTACATATTCTAGGGACAATCCATTTTTGGATCTTGAATTCTCCCAACTTAATTCCACTTGAAAGACTTTCTTAGTTGATTACCCAAACTGTCCCCTAACCTTAAAAAAAAAAAAAACTAACTAAAACCATCTATCACAACAAAATTAAGTAAATGATACACTTTAAAAGTTTCATATTTGCATTAAAGAAAAAAAAACCCACTGTATGTGAGAGTAGAATTACTATCCTAAAAGAAACCCATGAAAGCCATATGGTTATCTATAATTAAAAATTGGAAAATAAAAACCATGTACACAAAGGTTAGACTCATTATACTCTTAGCTTCACTGAAATATAACTGACAAAAAATGTTTTATATATGTATATACATATAGCATTTAGCATGTTTGATATATTTATAAACTATGAAATGATTATAAATCAGGCTAATTAACATATCTGTCACCTCACATAGTTTTGTGTGTGAGGTGAAAACATTTAAGATTTCATCTCTTAGCAAATTTCAAGTACAAAATATAGTTTGTCAGACACTGGAACACAGGCATCACAAGACAATGATCACTGAAAAAAGGGAAATGAAGTGAGCTTTACAATTGCAGCTTATTGCTTGGAGAGCTTCTAGGTCACAGCCCAGGCAGAAAAAAACCCCAAACGAAGCCCAGTAGTTTTCTTGAGTCAGAGCTCAAAGAGACAGAGATGAAAATTCAAGGAGATCAAGACAACAAAAAGTTCATAGGGCAGAGTGCCAGAGTAATAGAAATGCGTGGAACAATAGCTCTGGAGATTTCCTGAGGAATTTTTTCAAGTCTTTAACTAAAAGGATCAGGCTGGATGTGAACTAACTACTCCAAACCAAGATGGGTAGGGGAGAGGGAAACCACTTTAAAAAATTAGAGAAAAGAATCCCTGGAGCCAACTCAGTCAATAACAGTTATCATTTCTCCCAAGTAAATTGGAAAAACCTTATAGAACACATGGCATCAGGTGCTCTGAATGGTTCTGCTCCAGTAGTGGCACAAAACGAGAACAGGATTGAACACTTTTCTAGTCTCACCTAAGAAAGTTTACAAATAAGACCTAAAAGGTTCAAACTTCCCAAGTACCTTAACTATACTTCCTTGACCAAGCCCAAGAATATGTATAGAGAAGCATAATAATATCCAGACAACATCCAGAATTCATTAAGATAAAATTTGCACCGTCTGGCATTAAATGAAATTATTAAGCATACAAAAAAACAGGAAAATGTAACACATAACGAGAAGCAAAATCATTCAAGATAAGCCTAGAAGTGATACACATGATAGAATAAGCAGATAAGAACTTTGAATTTTTAAACTATATTCTATGTGTTCAAGGGAGAGGGAAGCAGGAGATGTTAAAGATATTAAAAAGATCCAAATCAATCTTCTAGAGATAAAGTTATAATGATGCCTGAAATGTATAAAACATATTGGATGGGATTAAAAATAAATGAGAAATAAAGTTTAGTGAAATTACAAACATGAAAAATATACTCTAAGACTACACAGGAAGTAAAAACTAGTAAGAAGAATATGTTGAAGATCTCCCAAATTTAGAAGTTAAATAATACATTTCTAAATAATCCATGTGTCAAAAAAGAAATCAAAGCAAAAATTAAAAACTATTTTGAAATGAAAATGAAAAGCCATCATATCCCAATGTGTAGAAGGCAGCATATGCAAGAAAAGGTTAACTCAGTAGTCACATCATCACAGATGAATTTCAAAAACATTATGACTGGTGAAAAAAGTCAAACACTAATAAGCACATTTTCCATGTTTCCAATTTTTATATGGTTTCAGAATAGCAAAATTAATATGGGGGCATAGAGATCAGAAAAGCAGTTGCCTCAGGAAGCAAGGGATGAAGGGAACAGAATGGAAAAGGTCATGAGAAAACTTCCTAGGATGACAGTAATACACTGTTCTTGGACGAGGGTATAGATTACACAAATGTATACATTTGTCAAAATTCACAGTTATATACTTAAGACCTGCTCAGGTTACCATCTGTAACCATACTTAAATTTAACAAAGCTTAAAAAATAGCAAATAGTCCTTAAAGATTCTATTTCCATGTATTTTATTTGTGAAAATCTAAAAGTTCCATAATAGTTTGTTGTCAAGGATATGAGAGGTGCAGTCATGGTCACCATGTTCATATTCTACTGGGACTGGTGCAACATCATACATCTATGAAATGCAAGCAAAAGTATGCCAAAACTTTTAGCTTGGTACTATCACAAATACAAAACAACATAGGTATGGGCCAGGGATTTGGCTCAATGGTTCTGCTGCCTGCCTTGCAAGCGCAAGGGCCCGAGTTCGATCCCTGGTACCAAAAACAAAACAAAACAACAAAGGTATAAGAAGGTCATTGCAACGTTATTTGAAATAGCAAAAGACTAGAAACACCTTAAATGTCCATTGGTAAGACATGGTACATGTATATAATGATGGAGTGCCATGAATTGCTATATGCTGATTTTTAGGATATATCCAGTAAAAAAAATTAAAATGCCAAATAACATACACAGCATGCTATGCATGTGTGTGTGTGTGTGTGTGTGTGTGTGTGAGAGAGAGAGAGAGAGAGAGAGAGGGAGGGAGGGAATATTACTACATGTACAAATTTATTTTGGAAAAAGAAAATGGAAATCTGAGCTAATGAGTTGAAAAAGGTTGTCTATATAAGGAGTGAATGGGGAGAATTTGAAGATGAAAGAGCAGGAGTTGTCTGACAATACCTTCTTGCAATCTGAACCATGTAAATGTCACATATTTTGAAAATAAACCAAAATAAGTAAATAAATTAGTGACATAATCACACAGACAAAATATACTAGAATCCAAGACTGCATGTATAAGAGGTGAAAATTAATATAAAAGGTAAGAAAAATATCTGTAATATTGAATATGAATTGAAAATATCAGTATGAACTCAATTTTTAAAAATCAATACCTGTCTATAAAAAAGGCCTAAAAACGATTTTGCAGTAGCAATATGGACTTAGCACCAAGATCTAGGTTTCTAAATATCTTTTTACACTAAAAGGAAATGAGGTTCTTTGAAAAACGACTGATTCCAAGGCAAAGGCAGGGAAACTATAAAGCAAGAAAGTGAATCTGGGACAACTTGTGCCAGAAAGCAACAAAACCTGATACACTTAAGAGGGGTGTGTCAGAAGGACACAGGCCGGCTTGAGAAACTGAAAAATCCATGAATTCATAACAATACTCAAAGAAAAAAAGAAAATTACCACTCTTCAGATCAGCTAACATAGTTGGAATGACAGAATTTAAACATTAGTATTTTCAACTCTTAATTCATCCAAAAATGATCCATGGATTAAATGATGAATGTCAAGGACAGAGTAATTTACATGTACAACTTCTACAGAATGCTCTCTCAGAAAGTGAAAAATATACTTTTATGGTGGAAATATCTAGTGGTCACTGACTTAACCAAATGATCAAACAGCATCACAAGAGTGAGACAATCTGGCATATGTTCCTTGATAGACACACATCATTTATGATAAATATCACCTAAATTTAATGATTATCATGAGGAAACAATCATACATAGAGAATGCAAGAATTTTGGACTCAAATCAATTTTTATAAAAATCAAGGAAAGGGGGTAGTGGATTAAAAAGAAACTTTACTTAGTAAATAAAAATCTTAATAGGATCTTGGCTCTAAAAAAGTCAGAAGGACATTTTTGGGGACAACTGAGGGCATCTTTATTAGAACTGGATATTATTGGAATTCTTAGATGTCATATGTACTGCCATTTAAAAAGATTCTGTATTATTACAAAATGCATATTGAATATTTAGGGGCAAAGTCTGCAATCAACTTTTTGCGGGTGGGGAGTATTAGGGATTGAACCCAAGGCCTCTGCACCAAGTTAATCTTAATATTTTATTTATTAACATTTTATTTATATTGCAAATAAAATATTTTATTTATAACAGGGTTTTGTAAAGTCACAAAATTGCCCGGGTTGGGCTCAAACTTGCAATCCCTTGCCTTGGTCTCACAGTGTGCTGGGATTACTGCATGCCCAGTTTACATTCAACTTCTAAATGGTCCAATGAATGCCCAAAACTAAAAATGTCTGTTTATAGAATCTGAGTGAGAAAGCAAGTGTGAAAGCAGACAGAAAGAAATCAACATATCTAGTATAGAAATCTCAAAAATAGTAAAGGTAATCCATAGTGTTAGAGGGCCAGGACAATGGTTATCTTTAGGGAGGAGAGAGGGTTCAGCAATAGGAAGGATGGACAAGGGGCCTCTGTAGTGCTGGCAAAGTTCTATTTCTTTACATGGCTGGTGGTTACATGGGTATTTGCTTTGTAATAATTCATAAAGTTATACTCTTATGATCTGTGCACTTTATGCATGTTGTATTTCAATGTAAAGTTTATAAAAATCAAAGTGATAAAAGGGTTAAACAAAAAATTATTTTTTCATGATTAATGGGAATAATTGGGAGGGAAGAAGGTGTAAAAAGGTAAGACAAAAACAGGAAATAAAAGGGAGGCAGCTAAGTAGAGCAAAAGCAAGCCTAAAAAGCTTTCATGACCTTTTTAGGTTAACTAGCAGATTACCTGTTATTCACATCTTGGTCTTCAGTGGGTTCGAAGTCATGGAACTTTCAACAGACTGACCTTTTCTGGAAAAGCAGATGTAGACAGCCTTATAGATGAATTCTAATTTATGGACTATGATTCCCATCTCATTTAGAATAATTTATGATGGGATATTTGCAGGCTGATCAATATTTTAATGCACAGAGATATAGAATCATACAGTGGTAACCACAGGTGAAGTGGAAAGGTAGGTCAAAGGATACAAACAGCAGATACATAAGATGAACAAATCTAGAAATCTACTATATAACATCAACACTAAAATTTTTAAAAATGTATATTAGGGATTAAGACTTTAGCTGTTCATATCACAAAAGTAGTATGTAATAGTTATTAATCTGCTTCATTATAGTATCCATTTTACTATCTATATACATCATATAACATCGTGTTGAAAGCAAACACACAAAACTTTAAAAAAATGATTTGGGTATGGCTTTCCTTATTAGATGCACTTCTCTTTATGTGGAGTCATCCCTAAAGTTGTATCCAACAAGTACATTTAATGAAAAATGACATTTAAATCAGTTGTATTACTTTCTAAATACTCTCATCTAGTTTCATTCTTCCAGAAGTGTTATTCTAGCACAAAGTAAAGCACTTAATTACAGTTAACTATACAAGCTTAGAAATCAGTGTATTTGCTTTCTCCTCATTGTATATTTATCTGGGGCGGTGTGAGGACCCCTTCTCAGAAAAACCATTTGTATGTGTAAAGGCTGTGGATGCGGCATTTCACCTGAACTGAGGAAGTTCTCTTTTCAAACTTCAGTTCCCCAGAGTACATCATGGCTCAGACTTGCGTCAAGCTCTTAGTGCCAATGTCCTGGCAGGAGTACTGGTTGTCAGCAATAATCAAGTAGGAAACACGATAGATGGATCCTTTGTCTTGTACAGCCCCCAGCACCCCCTGGGCCCCTTTTGAGTTTCTCAGCTTCACTGAAATATTGGTTTTGGCTGCTGAGGTGCTTGTCCTTGTGATCAAGAGAACACATACCATATTTCTTTAGGCAGATTCACTGGAGTACTCACCAGGGGCTCCAATGGTGACAGCCAGGAAGGAGCCCACTATGACTATGAAGGGCCGCGTGGCCAAGGCTTTGGCAATATAGCTCACATTTTGGATTCTTCCATCACTGATGACAGGAACACCAGTAACACTAAAGTGCCATTCATAGTCTGATAGCTTGTACACTGCTGTTGCTTGGGGCTGCCTGCAGGCCAACACTCCCTGGGTGATGCAGATGGAGCAGCTTCCCATACCCACCCACAGGGCATCCACACCTTTGTCAATGAGGTTCTTGGCCTGACCCAAGTGTGTGGTGACTATACCGGCTTCAGTGACTTGAAGATTGGGTTCTTTCTCTTTGATGCACTTGATCACATTGATCTGGAAGATAAGAGCTGTCATGGGAAGTCTAAAACCACTACATCCACACTCAACTGGACTAACAAGTCCAACTTATACTTATCCTCCTAAGTGCCAATGGCTGCCCCACATAGCAGCTGTTTCTTGGCATCTTTGGAGGCCCATGGGTAATCTCAGTTCTTTAGGTCTGTCTGGGAAATGACAGCCACCAGCTCACTATCTTCATTTGCAATGGGCAACTTTGCTGCTAAATTTCGTTTACTTCCTTTAACGTGATGCCTGCAAGAGGGTACCACCAAGACTTTGTTATTACCTTCAAAAAACCAGCTATGCTCTTCCTCGAGAAAATCAAAAACCCTCTAAATAATGTCTACTGAGCAACTCATCTGACTTATATTTGTGATGGGGATATCATGGAAGCCACGCCAGGCTTCAGCTGCAAGAACATTTTGCACACAATTCCTGGGGCTAACCATAGGGTCCCTGATGAATCCCTGCTTATATTTCACCTAACTTTATTGGCTTGAAATTCAGGTGTACAGTTGTAGATGAAAGCAATACCTCCTGTAAGCATCACTATGATGGCTACCCCAGCCTCTGTGACTGTATCCATGGGTGAGGAAACTAGTGGGGTCTTCAGTGTGATCTTGGTCAAAGCAGAAGTCAGTTGTACCTGATCTGCAGTGAGGTTAATGGAACCGAGGGAGAATAAGAAAATCGTCGTCTGTCTTCACAATCTTAGAGCTGCCATGCTGTGCATCAATTGTCTGGCATGTAGGATGTGCCTCTACTGATGAGGTAGTTGGCCATGGGCAACATAGAACACCAGTGCTGCAGGGGCCTCTGCCTTCTGAATCTTGACAAAATAAACCTGCAGATTTTGTTACCGTGCCATGTGCCTTAGACAGCATACCTACAGCAGAGGTGGGGCTGGCTGGGAGACCTCTTATTTTTAATAGGTGTTGAAAGTGTCTATGTTTCGCTGTTCATGTTAATCTTATCTTGAATCTATTTAAAGTCATCACACACAGTTATAATCTCAATACATTAAGATAGTTCTTAGGTTCATTAGTCTTTCTGTTGATTCATATCAAAACATGTTAACCACTTGGAAATCAATAACATGGTGCCAAATGGTTTCAAAACTGCAAGAAATTGGGTGACTTCCTCTTCAGGTTGACAGTCATATTCTGAATATACTAAATCCGATTCCCCTTTTAAACTAGACTGGTTAGTGATAGTTAGATAAGTAGTTTAGAAATATAGATATCGTTTAGGACAAGAAAAAACTCAGACATCACTGACTTGATCATTTCTGCTAATTCATTATATACATCTTCACCTTGATAATTAACGATCTGCTTCAACCCCAATGGTGAGTCATAATGCAATTAAATTCATGTATTCTAAGACTGAAAATAAATCTAGGAATATTATGTTGGGAGGCAAATCTTATAAAAAATGGTCTTTCCAAATACTAACTTAAAACATACTGTGTCATACATTGTTTACCCAGGACAGTTCCATTTTATGGCCATTCCTTAACCCAGTTATTAGTAGTATCCCCTTTCAAACTCAAAGTGGTCCTGGCTTGGACTATAAAAGATAGTCAGCTTAATTATAAGTTACCGAGTTTAAAGACATCTTGGCCTTATTAAAGAATTTTCAAAATGAAAAGGTTCTTTAAATCTGTTTAGTAAAAATTCAGCAATTCCTACTTTCAGATTTCAAGCTGGAATCAATACAGAAACTTGCACAAGTTATATGATGCCCCCTTGCTTCACTTTACTCATCTGTAAAGGTGATAATAAAAACACTTATCTAACTAGTGAGGAATAAAAAGAGAAGTGCTAAGCACTATGCTTTATGCAAGTTAGTACTGTACAGAATTGGTATCTCCAGAACACCATTTTTTACTTTCTAGTTCAACTAAAAAGTATGTCTTCCTCTCAAAAGTACACCACCAGGAGGTGCTTCAAGATACAGATACAAAACCTGCGTGAAACATTCTAGGATAATGCTATACAATATTTAAGTTGGTGGTATTTTCTATTCACCAAAATCTAATGTAATTTCACATCTGAAGTTCCTGGAAAGCCCAACTGCCCAATCTCTCTCAAATTTAATGCCTTTTTCCATCATGGCAACTAGGCTTGTAACTTCACTGATGGAGCTCTGGCAAATGTCACCAACAACCTTGTGGCAATCCAAATCTCCTTAATCTTCATCTCTGCAGTATGATATGGCTGTTTTTTCAAAAGCTATAGCCTAATAGCTTAGACTAATTTAAGCTACTTCTCCTTTGCAGTCTGCCCTTTATGTTGACCTTATGGGGAAATATGATTCAGTTCTTGTCCAACTCAGTTTGTGACCAGAAACATGGAAAGAATCAAGTTCAGAAACCGAGGTACCACTGTAATGTAGAGGATAGATGGTATGGTTAAGAGGCAGAAAGACTGCTGCAAATTCGATGTTTCTTTTGCTTAAATCCAGTGGATGGTTCCATATCAATTACAGAGTAAAATCTAAATATGTCATGGCAGGGACAGCTTTCCAACACTGGATCTGTCTTACCTCTCCAGTTTTTGCATAAAACAACTTGAAGTTCTTCAATCTTCTTGCTCTGTTAGTTGTGATGATGTAATTCCTGCTAAAATGCAAGCAAGACTCAATACCACTCACCCTTCTGGTTACCTTTTAGATTTTACAAGACATTTACATGAACTATCCACCTTAAATTTGGGTATGGAGGAAGGTAGACAGGGATCGCATTTATATTCAGCATGAATATGTAGACTAAATAAAATCCACATACTGATAACTTCAAATTTTCATAACTAGGTTGGTTCTAAGAAGCCAACTCTTTGTTTAAGCTAAATTCTGTGATACTAAATTTCAGTTGGCCAATTACTAGTATTTTGAAGGACCTGTCAATGTATTACTTTGGAAAAGTGATGTGGGTTTTACGACTAAAATGAAGAAGCTCAAAATTTTTAATTAATTTAACAGGTCAAATTGAATTGCTATGATGTTAGCTAAGAGTTTCTGGATCCAGTGAGAAAAGGATATTATTTAGTTTCTACTTTCTAGATCAGAAATTTTTTAATGAAGTATGATTAGCTTCTTTCTCCAAACAAAGTATGTGCTAGGAGGCAAACTTGTTTCATTATTAAGCCATCTGGATAGTGTGCCTCAATGGGACTTAGCTACACTCTATAAAAATAAAAATTATTCTACACCATCTAAAACCTGAAAAATGCAAATTATAAAGGATGTTAAACTGACAAAAAGAAAGCACTTCACATAGGATTTTATGCCATCTAATTACACTTCTGAGTAATGATTTCTACACCTATCCCTCTATCCATCCAAAAACTAAGCTTTGGAACATTCCTGACATATAATCTAAATACATATTATACAAAATTTCTCTTAAATATCAGATAACATATTCATATTGGTAATAAACTAATATAAAAAAAACCACAGAAGATACTGTGTCAAGATAAATAAGTTAAAAAAAATTGCATCCTTATAATTTTTTCTTCTTGATGGCTGGCTTGCAACTTTTATCTGCAAAACTGTTTGTCTTTAGTTTTTTAATGCTATGTGACTTCTGGATAGGAGATTTTACAAGAAAAACATTTTAAAATGTTCACAGTTAAACATTCCGAGCAGCACTTAGGCATTCTTACTCCATAACTAGATTTAGAATTATTGCCTTTTGAAATTATAAGTAAGATTATTGCTGCTAATAGATATTCAATATTCACCAAATTACAAACTGAATAAAACACTGATGGTTTTCAGGCTATAAATTGTTTCTAGGACAACACACTCCAAAACTATGTAAAAGGGTCCTTGATTAAAGCAATTAGCAGAGCATTCTACCACATAGGAGTATAAGTTCTCTTTAGTTGTATATTAAAAAGAAAAAAAAAAACTTCATTTACAATAGTCTCTATGGTTCTTCACTAATGCTTCCTGGAAAATTCACAAAAGAACTCTACTATAAAATGAGATTATGTGCCAAAAGCTCCAAAAATGGAGGTACAAATGTAAAGTACTGTTATAAAGTGAAATACTATAGTTAGGTAGCAGTGATTGTGAATGTTAATAAAACTTTCTATATTTTACTCAGAGATACGGAATTTGCAGACCTGCCCGCCTCCCCATAAAGTCATCCAAGCAGGAAAGCATGACATTTCAAAACTGCCTAGCATTAAAAAATATGTCTCTCAATTTATTTTCATTCTAAAATAGAGCCCTTCATCCTGGAATCCCTTTTCAATATAAAATGCTTCTAAGTGATGTACAGGATTTGTCAAACCAATATAACATTCCCTTTAAAATCTTAAGTTCAATTACTGTTTGTTTTCTACTATTACACTACATTTTGGTAGCAATTGTTTATTGATCTGTCATTGCAGTAATTGCAACTTAACAATAAACCAGTCTGACATTTTAGGTCTTGAAGATACATACCATATATATTTTTTAAAAAATAATCATACTTTTTGTAAGCAATACTTTACAGTAGACACCTCAAAAATCTACCATAGATGTGAAACTTAAAATGAGAAAAATTTAAGTTCTAAATCTTTATACATATATATATATATA